>NW_028270147.1:72142211-72469212 GCF_037043375.1 Chiloscyllium plagiosum
CCTTCTTGAAAACACACAATGTTTTGGCTTCAACCACTTTCTGTATTAGTGAATTTCACGGGCTCACCACTCTCCAGGTTATGAAATTTATCCTCATCTCAGCCCTAAAAGGTTTTATCGTTAAACTATGATCCCTGGTTCTGCACTTCTCCACCACTGGGAACCACCTTCCTGTATCTAATGTGTGTAGTCCGGTTAGAATTGTATAGGTTTCCACAAGACCATGCCTGCTCCCCCCCCCCCCCCCCCCCGCCAACCACCACCACCGCTATCTCATTCTTCTGAACTCCAGTGAATAAAATCCAGCTGACTCAATCTCTCCTCACGCATCAGTTTTACCATCTCAAAAATCAACACTACTACTCTCTCCCCTTACCCCTTGATGCATTTTGTGTCTAGAAATCTATATGTTAAATATATTCAGTGATTTGGCCTTAATAGAATTATGTGGTAGCGAGTTGCACAATTCACCATCTGTGAGTGAAGAAATTTCTCCTCATTTTCATCCGCGATGGCCTACCCTGTGTCCTAAGACAGTGTTCCCTTGTTGTAGACATCCAAGACAGGGGAAACATCATTCAGGCATCCAGCCTGACCATACAAAATTTCAAGTAAGTATTTTATATTAGATCCCATCTCATTCTACTAAATTCCAGTGAAAACAGGCCTAGTTGATCCAAAAACAGAAATTGCTGGAAAATCTCGGCTGATCTGACATCATCTGTGGAGCGAAATCTGTTAACGTTTTGTGTCGAGTAATCCTTGCTTAGAACTGCTAGTTCTGCTAGTTGACCCCGTATTGCCTCATCAAACATATTGTCATCTCTAATGAACTTTCACTGCCCTCCTCTATAACAATTACATTTTTTCTTATTAGAAAAAACTGCATACAATACTTCATGTGCGAACTTACCAAGGCCATGTACAACTATAGTAAGCCATCCTTGCTCCTGTATTCAAACTCTCTTTACACTGAAGGCCAACATCCATTTGTCTCCTTAGCTTTTTGCTGCACCTGCATGACCCAGTGTACAAGGACACCCAGTGTATCTATCACAATTTAAATAAATCTGTGCCATTCTGATTTTCCTAACAAGATGAACAACTTCACATTTATGCACATTTTCCTGCCATATATTTTCACTTGTCTAAATTGCCTTGATGACTCTTTTCATTCCCCTCACCAGTTAGAATCCTACCTAGTTTTGCATCATTTAGCAAACTTCGAAATATTACATTTGATTCCATCATCACAAATCTTTGATATATGTTGTGAATAGCTAAGGCCTAAGCACTGATACCCCGCTAGTCACTGTCTTCAAATCTGAAAAAGACCCATTTGTTCCTACTCTCCTTCCTGTCTTCTAATCAATTCTCAGTCAATGCCTGTACATTACCCCTGATCTCATGTACTTTCATTTACACACTAACCTCTTGTGCGACTTTATCAAAAACTTTCTAAAATCCAAGTATACTATACTTACTGGCCCCTCCTTCTTCACTTTACTTGTTACACTCAAAAACCTCTGAATAGGTTTGTTAAACATGACTTCCCTTTCATAAATCCATGTTTACATCTGTCAATGAAAGCAAGCATTGGTATTTTCAAAATGCCCTGCTGTCACCTCTTTTATTATAGATTTTCAGATTTTCCTTCCAACCAATGTTCAGCTAACTGATCTATAATCCCAGTTTTCTCCATGCTTCCTTTTTACATTGAGAGTTGTAATTGCTACTCTCCAATCTCCTAGGGTTGTTTCATCTTGTACTGAATTTTGAAACTTGATAACCAATGCACCTATTGTTTCCACGGCTACCTCCTTTAGTAATCTGGGATCTTTATTATCAGGCCCTAGGAATTCATCAGCTTTCAGTCCCATTAATTTCTCCTCTTTTTTTTTCCGCTAATAATAATTGTCAGCAATTCCTCCTTCTCCGTAGACTCCTAGTTCCCTAGCATTTTTGGGAAGTCACTTGTGTTTTCTGTGAAGACAGAACTAAAGTTTGTTCAGCTTGTTCCCCATTATTGATTCTCCCATTTTGGACTGTAAGGGATCTACATTTGTTTTGACTCTCTTTGTTTTCTTTTTAAATAGTTGAATAAACTTTTACAGTCCTTTTTCCTGTTCCTTACAAGTTTACTCTCATACTCTTTTTTTTTAATGTGCCATTTTATTAGTCTCTTGGTCTTCCTTTGCCGAATTCTATACTGCTTCAAATCCTCAAGCATGCTACTCTTTCTCCCAATTTTGTGAATCATCTTTTTCTAATTAGTCTAATTAATTTAGTTAGTTATCCTTGGTTGAATCACTTTTCCTTGTGTTTTTTTTGTGCCAGAACAGAATATTTAAGGAGTACATGCTTTTGTTTCTAATGTATTAGTCATTGCCAATCCAATAAAGGGGCGGCACAGTGGCTAGCACTGCTGCCTCACCGTGCCAGAGACCCGGGTTCAATTCCCCCCTCAGGCAACTGCAGAGGGTCGGTGTGGACTTGTTGGGCCGAAGGGCTGTTTCCACACTGTAAGTAATCTAATCTAATCTAATACATCATCAGACTGTTTAATTTAAGCAAAAGGTTTATCGTAACCAGTTCACCCCTCAAACCATCACAGTTTAGGACCCTATTTTTGATTGGACTAATAAAAAGTTAGATTTTTTTTGTGCAAAGGATCCCACACAAGATTAATTAATCCTTTCTCATCGTACAATACAAATCTAGTTAACCCTATTCCTCTATGCACTGGTCTAAAAAAACTATTTTGCTCATACTCGAGGAATGCAGCCAATACTTGGTATTGTGAATGTGGTTTGCCCAGTCTCTATGCAGATTAAAGTCACCCGTGATAACTGTAGCATCCTTGTCACATGCTTCATTAATTTCCTGTTTAATGCTGTTCCCTACTTTACCACTACTTTTTTGAAGTTTAGAGATGACATCCACTAATGTTTCCAACTCCTGTTGCTTCTTAGCTCTAGCCAGACTGATTTTCTTTCTAGATTTTCTAAGCCAATATCCTTTTCTCACAACTGCAATGATTTCATCTTTTACTAACGGTTCCATTCCACATTCTTTTCCATTTTACCTGTCCTTCCTAAATATTGAATACCTTTGGATATGTTGTTACTTTTGTCTTCTGAACCTGCAGAGAAGACTTCTGTTGGTCTTTTTATGTCACAATCTACTGTTATGGATCAGACCAAACTCCCTCAAAATATATTAAGAAGATAGCCTAGACCCTAACTTTTTCTTATTTTAAAAGTAAATGTAAGGCATTAAGTTACAGGCGCAATTCAATTGGTCAAACTACTTGATTTTAAGCAAACCACACTTGATTTTTATACGACAGTTAAAATGCAGATAAAATAAAAAGCCAATTTGACTTAAATATAACTGTCAAAATGCTTAACAAAATAAAATATATATTAATTACTAATAATTAATTGTTCCAACATGTAGCATCCCATAAATGCACCTTTGGCAAAAGCAAATCCAGTAAAATAAATCATCTCATGTGCAAGTCTCACAGGAAGAGAACCCCAACTTTTAGCTGTAACAGAGGAATAAGAGCTTCCACATCCAACTTCAAGATCCCAGCAACTGTTGAAAGCAAAAGTGAAAAATCTTGTTTCTAAGGGGCTTGATCCCACCCATTCAGGCTGCTTTTATTGTTTCAGCTTTAAAAAAAACAAGCTGTTTACTTTATTGGCTTTGTGCAGACTGCTTGTCATCTGTCTCAATCTATCTTCATTTAAAAAAAACATGACCAACTACACCTCTTAAAGCCATAATATTGTGACACTAGTCATGTTGCTCCCATGAATTACATTGATTTGATTTCACCTCTAAAGTTCTTTCCTTCCTTCTGTTTCATTTAACATGTTAGCATTTATCCTGTCCCTATTCTTACTTCCAAAATGTGCTAAAATCATTTTTTTCTGTCTTCCTTGAAATGGGCGTCCTTTTTGACCATCCTGTTGGACTATTAACTTGATGGATTTCTTAAAATTGAAATCACTCCCTCTTTTCAAACAGCACAATCTACTTAATTAATTTTGCAATCAAGCTGTCTTATTTTAATATAACAAAAGCTAAACAATTTGAGTTCCCCCAGCAGATCAGCAAGCTGACCAGTTCTGTTTCCTTACCTTCTCTCTCAGCAAAAATCACTTTATCACTGCCCAACAACAGTTCAAGTTATTTTTTACTGCATTATTTAACACTAGATGATAACATCGCTTCATGATTATTACCATGTGGAATTCACTACATGAATGATTGGTGGATCAAGATTCAATAGAAGCTTTTAAAGGGAATGGGATATATAGAACATTTGTAAAGGGAAACTGTAATAGCACAATGGAGAATATTCAGGGAATGGGACTAATTGCCGAAAGCTTTATCCAAGAACCAGGATAAAAGGGGGTTGAATGGCCCTTTTTCAATCCTGAGCAGTTCCACATTGTACTCCCACTTTGTGAGAAATCTCTTATATCATGTTTCTGACATCTGGAACTTTTCCAATAATGCATGTTATGGGTACCTCATGATTTGTTATTTCATAGACAAGTTAGGATTTGTCTTGGAGGAGAAAGTGAGGACTGCAGATGCTGGAGATTAGAGTTGAGAGTGTTGCTGAAAAAACACAGCAGTTCAGGCAGCATCCAAGGCGCAGGAGAATTGACGTTTCGGGCATAAGCACTTCATCAGGATTTATCTTGCCTGGCCAATTTGAATTCATCAAATCTGGGGGAAATGCAACAACAACTGAGCAACACAATACACTTAGCTAAAAAAAGTAAAGATTAAGTCACTAGATGTTGCCAGACCTGCTGAGTTTCTCTAGCTATTTCTGCTTTTTTTTGTTTCAGATTTCCAGCACCTACAGTTCTTTGTTTTTATTTTGTTGCAGATATTTGGATGTTTTAATATTCATGGTTTGAGATTGGAGAGACAAAAGGACAATTATTTTAGGAAAATTGACTAGAGATATCAGAATGGCAGTGTAAGTAAGATGTGAGCAGAGGTAAGCAATGCTCCAAATATTCTAAGTAGATAGACAACCTTCCATCTTGTAAGACGATGGTTTACATTGTCATGTTCAAACCTATTGAGCATGTGGCTCAGGAGTTCCAGCCTGGTATGGCAGTCTCTGCTGCAAGGGAAAACAGTGAATTGCTTAAATTGATAGGCTATTAGCATCCAGTTGCGAGCTAGATTAAGTGAATTAACCTCCACTAAATGGAGACACCAAAGAAAACATTTAGTACTTCCTTTCAGATTCTTGAGGGTCTTCAGATGTAAATTGTTAATCCTTCTGTCAAAAGTGAATATTCTTTAAAAAAAAAAGCAGTATACATGCATCAAAGAAATAGTCCTCTTCCTTCATGGAGGATAGTTTAATGCATTGGATTGGACACTGTCATATTAACTTTTTGGGATATTAATTTATTTTCAGGTTCAGCTGATGGAATAAGGTTTCTTTTGATGGCTGGCTGTAGTGATCACCCCAATGAAGTTAAATCTCAAACTAATTTATGGGCGGCACGGTGGATGAGTGGTTAGCACTGCTTCAGGGACCCAGGTTCGATTCCAGCCTCCGCCGACTGTCTGCGTGGAGTTTGCACATTCTCCCTGTGTTTGCACGTTCTCCCTGTGTCTGCGTGGGTTTCCTCTGGGTGCTCTAGTTTCCTCCCACAGTCCAAAGATGTGCAGGTCAGGTGAATTGGTCATGCTAAATTGCACATAGTGATAGGTGCATTAGTAGGGATTAGGGGAAGGGGTCTGGGTGAGTTACTCTTCGGAGGATCGGTGTGGACTTGTTGGCCGAACTGCTGTTTCCGCACTGTAGGGAATCTAGTTATTAATTATAATTTGTCCAAAATGTTAGTACTGTCCAAATTGCAAAACAGGATTCAAATTTGGATGAAAATGGTGGTTACTAAGGAGATTCCTATAAGATGGCTGGTATGGTGAACAGCAAATGTCCCACTATTTTGAGACAATTGTTGAACAAAAGTAAATTGTAAATTCTTTCTCATGATGGCCAGGCCAGTGTGTATTGCCCATCTCCAATTGCTCTTAAGGTGGTAGTGAAATGCAAAACAACTGAGTCTTTACTAGTGAATTGACCTCCTAGGTTTCTGGTTGAATTAACATTTGTAATGAAGTAGACTGTGCTATACCTAACCTGGAAGTCCTTGAAGCTGACACTGAATGCAAATAAAACTGAAAATGCTCTATTTTCTGGCACTTGCGTTGAAATTTCCTTCCTTGTGTACCATTTCACAACTCTATTCCTGGGAAGTAAAATATTTGACCCGTCCATTATAAATCAAACCAGAAACCTTATGGCAATGAATACATGAATAGGAAGGAAACAGAGGGATATAGATCCTTTAAGTGAAGACAGTTTTAGCATGGAAGGGCAAAATATGGCGGTACAGGCTTGGAGGGCCAAATGGCCTGTTTCTATGCTGTATTGTTGTTTGTTATTAGAAATGGCTGTAAATGTGTTATTGGTCAGTTATTAAATACATGTCTTGACTTCTATTTTACTTTGGATTCACCTGGTATACATGTTAGAAACCCAGATCAAAGCTGCATGCTGGAAATATAGGTTATATCAATTACTTTAAACCATGGTGACATCTGCCGATGACTGACTGCTTTCAGCTTTGCTCTTGCATTTTGAACACATTCCAGTCAGAAGATGTTTATGATTAAGTCTCTGGGCTTTTGCACTAATAACTCATGTTAATGATAAGAGAATTAATTAATTTATGACCTTTCCAGTATCAATACCTATGTCTGTATCTTTGATAGGCTGTTTAGTCCATAGCATTCTCATGTCCTAACAGAGAGTTGCGAATCACAAGCTGATTGCTGCCTCAGAGATTTTAAACCTTTTCAGTTTCTGAAATGTAGTGAATCAAAAACTGTTATAATCTGGAGCTTTAACATTTTAATGCAGGGTAATATTCTTATAACAGGTATCCATCTCTGTCCTTCAATTTTAAATGTAAAATCTTATCTTGACGTAATTTTTTTTCTTGTCTGTTCACCCTCCCTGCCCAAAAATGAAGCGGAAAGGCATGCAAACTGTCCCTGCGTTACAGCCTCTGTGGATGATATCGACTTTGAGCATACACTCAGGTAGTGATTTCACTTGACTCCATTTTATTCTATCGATGACTTCATTTTTATAATTGTGGGGAAATGTGGATATTAATTAACTGAGTGAATCAAGCATGGCACCATTAGAATTTTTCACTCAAGCCTCTTTGCAATGAAGCAAATAATCGTGTGGAAGCAAATTGGTGATTTATACCTGACTATGTTTGGGATTTTGCATATGTCCCCGTTTGTGAGGTGATTTAAGACATGAGCTGAAAGGCAAAAATAAGGCACAAACGTATAATGCTCCCAACCAAGCCAACAAGTAGTCCATTAATTGCCATGCTTTTTGCTGTTCTTTTCTGTTAGGAAACCAAACAAAACAGCCTTTGTGGTATCAGCATGAGGTGTGGAATCCTTTTATGCATGGCTTTCCAGCGAATTCGTAAAGTACAGAATGCTGACTCATAATTTCTATTGCTGTGAAAGCTCCTAACACATTTTTTTCAGTGTAAATTTTCTACTGTTGATGCATGTTCTTTTACATTTCAGCAGTTCATTTAACAGATAAGAGGGTTTGGGCTAGTTACAGCATGATCTATGGATGTTTGAAAATGAGAGTCTAGCCTTAGTGCTGATCCTAATTTAAATCATTTGATAATTATATGATAAACATATAATTGTAACTTGCTGTGCACATACTGCCTGCTAAATTTCCTTACGTTACAATAATGATCTCACTTCAAAATACTTTGGCTGTGAAGCATTTTGAGATGTCCTGAGGTTATGAATGGTGTCTTATGAAAATGAGTATTTCTTTCACTTCAGCTAGATGGTTTAGTGTGTTTCATGTTCATGAGGTAGCTGAAAGAGATTGGTTTGACAGAAATTGTGGCACTTGCTTTTTCAATTGTTTAAAGATTTTCCATGCAATTTTAGTTTTTATTAAATTTGGATAATGTACAGGGAACCTTGTATGATAACATATCATTAAGCTGTTTGGCTATACTAGATCTGTTCTGGCTTTGCTCGTGACAAGATGCAGCATGAAGCCTTTCTGTTACCTGCCCTGCCTTGTTGCTTTTTCCTCTTGGTTGCTGTGTTATGGACTTGTGTTTATTTTGCTTTTGCTCCTGGTCTTCTGCTGTTCTGATGCTTCACCTTTTTTGGCCTATGTTCTGGGTAGCAAATAATGAATGGGGGCAGAGAGATTAGAGTTTGTATTAAAGTCGCAGTGTTGGAGAGTATTGTAGGTTAGATAGAAGCAAATGGGATATTAATACATTCGAGAGCAGAGTAGCACATTATGGGACTAGTAGGTATTTCAGCAGAACAGAGAGCAACTGAGCATGGGACAGGAAGCAGCAAGGCCAGGGACTTTCAATCCCATAGCCACCCAAATTTAAAGTAAAAACCTAAAGGCAGTCAGTAGAAGTGGAACAGAGCTGTTTGGTTGTGGATTGAGTTGGGCGTAATGCTCCTTGAGTAACATCTTGAGAGACTGTTACGAACCAGACTAAACCCCCTCAAAATATATTAAGGTGGCCTCGACCTCAACTTTTCCTTATTTTTAACAGCAGGTGTAAGGCATTATGTTCCAGATGCAATTCAATTAATCAAATTACCAGGCTTGAAGCAAAATACACTTTATTCTTATATTACAGTTAAAATACAAACAAAAGAAAAAAGAATTGGAGTAACTTAACTATTAGAACGCTTAATAGAATAATATATTATTTAACTACTGAACAGTAGCTGTTCCAGTATAGTTACATGCCATAAAGACACCCTTGGCAAAGACAAGTTCAGTATAATAGATTGTCTCACAGCAAATCTTCAGTCCAGGAGGAAATAACATCAAGAGAAAACTCTTCGTGAGAGAGAGAATTCAAGTATTTTGCTGTAACAGGGTGCTCCCAAAATGCAACAACTACTAAAATTTAAACTAAAATCCTGCTTCGTTGGGAGCTCAATCCAACATCATCTTGCTGCTTCTGTTGTTCCAGCTTTAAAACAAAAATCCCAAGGCCTAACAAGCTGTTAACTTCGTGGGCTATGGACGACTGCTCATCATCTCTGTCTCAACCTCACTTCATTTTAAAAAAAAGAGAAATAGACCTCCGAGCCATAGTATCATTACAGGAGATAGAGCCGTGAATTATAACTTGGCATGCATGGGAATCATAGGTTTGTTGCCTCAGCATTTCTATCTGAAATGGCAGAAATAATTTGGAATGGTGGCTGAATAGGTGTGGCAGTATAGTTTTACATAGTTCATTTTTGAAAGTGAGCTCTGTTCATTTAAAACTAAATAATTAAAATGTTATCACTTTGGAAAATTGATTTATTTATTAAAGTGCTGGAGTCTTTACAACTGCCCTTTGCATCATTGGCCTCTCAGGCCCACACTCCATGGTCTTCGTGGCTTTCTTGTAGAACTTCAGTTTTCAGTGAGCTAACTTGTAGCCTTCCAACTTTGCTTATTAATCATAGTTGCTTTACCAAACGTTGAACTTGGAAGTAAACACTGGGCATGCCAGGGGATCGCAAAGACTCTGTAATTGTGATCAGCTTCATGAAAGGAGGTAAGACTGATTGTGGTAATGACAACGAGGTCACCCTTCCCTCTGCCATGAGGAAAGTCATTTGTAAAAATCCTCCTCAATCTTCTTTTCCTGAGGAACACCTCCCAAAATAACAAAGTGGATTCCGTCCATCAAGAGGCACAGTGGACATGATCTTCACAGTAAGACAAGTTCAAGAAAAGTTCAGAGAGCAGCAGCAGCCTGTTAATTGGGTCTTTTTGACCTTGAAAATGCCTTTTCATTCTTCAAAATAATGCCATGAAAATCGAGCATTCAGGGCAGATCATGAACTATGATTGGCACCTGCAGTTTTGGAGACAGTGGAAGCTGGCAGTAGGCACAGCTTGGAGAATGAGAATGAAAATAAGTGGTAGATCTTGAGACCTTACAGGTAGTAGAGCAGGCTCAGGCCAGACCAGAAGGCTCAGCAGTGGCAGACAAGAGTAGCTCTCACCACAGTGGCACCTGGTGGAAGGTAAAGACAATGGCAAATACTGAGATTAACATAATATAAACCAGTGCAAACTATCCATTGTTCGCAATATATGAGGATGTTAGTTACAGATAAAAAGTAAGATTGAGTACCATTTCCCAAGCTGTTCCCACTTGTAAAAGAATCAAGAGCGATAGTGATAGTAATGCTATGCAGGAATATGGGAAAAGAGAGGAGATTACAGTTAGATAATAGTTAGTGCAGGCACAGTGGGCTGATTGCCCTCTTTCTGCAATGTAATAATTCTGTGATTGTGAAATGTCACAAAAAATATGACAATTAGTGTGATAGGAGGAAATCAATACATTTGCAAACATTTTGCTATATTAAGAGACTTTTTTTTTCTTTTGTAATTCTGTGCTAATTTTGTTTTCTTCCAGCATTGGACAAGTAGTAAACATCAAAGCAAAGGTGAATCGTGCCTTTAATACAAGCCTGGAGGTATTAACCTTTGTTTCTACAATGATGTTCATCAAATCAATAAAGTAAGATGTCTTAATACTCTAATGTTTCAAAGACTAATGGAATAAAATTACAAAAGTCTGGTGTTTATCTTGCTAAATTCTTTTTCCTTTTTGCCCTCCTGTGGTGCCTCATTGGAGTTGTAGCAACTGCCAGCAGGTTATTTCATTATAGGTAGTAAAATCAATCTCAATCCTGCTGTTCCCCCTGAAAACCACATCGAAGTTGAGTTAAGAAATCAGGCAGTGACTCTGCCACAAATTCAAGAGCAGTGAGATAAATAATAGTGCCCTGGTCTCAGTGTCCCAACAGTCAGGACATTAACCTTGAATAATGTTGGTATTAAAATCTGCTTTTGGAGAGCCAGTTTGGCTTGGGACTTGTGTTGTTGGATCATGCTGTATAGATGCTTTCATTCAAAAGGTACCTCTTTTCTTAGGTTGGAATTACAATCATGTGTGAAGATCCCTTAAGTGAAACACAGTGGAAAGTCTGTAAAGCATTTGCTACGTTTGTGGCAAGAGGATCAGGACTTGGAAAGGTAGGAGTGTGGGCTTACTGAGATCTCCAGGTTGTGCTCTACCTAATAACTATCTTCTGTAAATTTATTTGGCAAATTGCTCTTTTGACTTAATAGTCTTTAAGTACAAGCTCTCTAATCCTGTAGATGTATAGCTGAATATCTAAGGAAGTTTATCAGTGTTGACAGTGGCCACGGGACAAACAATTTAGGATTAAAGTCAGGAAGTACTTTTTTTACACAAACCGCAACTGATAAACTGTAACACTCTATGCACAATTGTGCACATTGAGATAGATTGAAAGACTATTATTTTAACTGCAAAGAAGCTTTTGTCAATAAAATTCATGCACCTTACTGAAGAATCATTGCATTTTATTAGATTAATTGTAGGTGATTTTATATCCATTTACAGGCAGTAAATCCAGTGAACGATGATTCTTCAGAATCATATAATCGTTGGTTGCCTTGTCGTTCTGTCTAAGACAGCTGTGAATATATACAATTACTTAGTCTGTCGCAGATAGGCCAGATCAGGTAGGGATGACATAATTTATTTTCTAATGAATTGCTTTACTGTGACACTGACTGCAAGGACACCCTTCCCAGACTGCTTCATTGTGACACTGACTGCAAGGATTCACTTCCCAGAATACCTTCCATCATGCATGCATCTTCCATCACTTTGCTGATGCTTGAGTGTAGACTGATGGATTGCAATTGGCCAAATTGGGTTTATCCTGCATTTTATGTACAGGATAAATACTGGTAGTTTCTCATAGGTAGGTGCTAGTATTGTGAGGAGGCTGAAATGGATCATCCACTTGCCACATCTGGCTGAAGATGTAAAAAATGCTTTAGCCTTAGAGATGTGTCATCCTACAACCAGTGATCTAATCAGCCTTCTCTTTTGTATTGATATGCTGGGCTTCCCCATCATTGAGGAAAAGGAGACTCATGGTATTTCTCGATAATTATTTAATTGTCCTCCACCATTCATCATTAGATGTGGCAGGACTGTAGATCTTTGATTAGATTTGCTGATTGTGGGATTGCATATCTCTATCGCATGCTGCTATTACTGTTTAGCTGCATGTAATATAGTATTGTTGCTTCAGTAAGTGTCACTTCATTTTTAGATATGCTTGGTGCTGCTCCTAAAATGCTTTCCCACACTCATTTCATAGGTTACATGGTTCGAGTGCAGCACTGGGTCATGTAACCCACAATAGCTTGTATTTATGTAATACTTTAGTGAGGTAAGGTGTCCCAAGGTTCATGAGAGGGCATTATCAACTAAAATTTGATATGATCCACATAATTGGACATTTTGAACAAGTGTGAAAAACCTTGGTTTCGAACTTACTGTAAAAGAGCGTTTTAAAGGAGTGCAGAGAGTGGTGGAAATTTCAGAGCTTAAATTAAAGCAAGGTGAGGATGGCAAGTTCCTTTCCTTAAGGACGGCAGTGAACCAGATCATTCCTTTTCAAGTGATTATTTTCTGATTCCAACCCATACATCACAAAACATGAACGAGCTTAGTTTGCACTTTGCAATATTGAGATGTAATTTCATGACCACAGTTGCTAGTCAGTACCATAGCTGTTAGTCTATCTTGCTTAATTATTTGACTTTCTGCTAACTTCTGAAATTAAATGATCTGATTTTAACAAATTGAATTCTGGAAGCACTTCGTTTTGTTTTTAAATCCCAGTAACTCTGAAAATAGTTGATAGTCAAAAAAACTTTGCAAGTAACTGTGGTGCATCTTTGTCAACAGTGACTCTGTTTAGGTTGATCTCAGTTTACCCAAATACAGGTGTCTAATAATTCTGCAGTGTTTGTTACAATAAAAGTCAGGAAATTGCCATCAGTATAGCAACAATGGTGAAGCTGGTACAGCGCAATCAGTCAGTACACTGAGAGTATGATTTTCTTCTTCTCAAAATGTAATCAAGAACCTCAGAGGAATTTTTTAAGAAAATGTTGATTCTACTTCTGTGCATGCCTTAGGATGTATTCATATATGAACAGAAAACAATTGTAGGGATTTGTGCTTTCTAGAGCTTCATATCTCGCAACCTTTTGAGACCATGTCATCCTTCCTGGCACATGTTGTGAAGTGTGATAGCAACAGTAATTTTTTTCTCTCTTGCGCAGAACACTTCCAACAATAGCATAGCTGAGGTTAGTAATTTGATGGTGGGAGCACCAGGCTTAGTCTGTATCTTGGCCCTTTAGATGTCCTTTAGTTCTGTTCCTCATGATATACTACCATTGTTTTACTGCTTTTAGTGATTTATTTCCTTTCTACCTCCAGCAGGCTCTATCAGGTATTCTCCCCTCTCACCAACAGTTTTTCTCCCAACTCTAGTTTCCTATCAAATCTGATTCTTGTGATGTGTTTCCATGTGTATGGGTAGCCATCTGTGATATATTCAAGCAGGCATTCTTTTATGACTATATAAATAGGCTATTCCACACTGGGGGCGTCACACTTCACCCTTATGCCGTTCCCAGTAGATGTCCATATGTGAACTTCCAGCTAGATCACTGGATAATGATCAGGTAGCGGGAAGTAACCATGGCTACTCAGTGGTGTTTGGTAGCTGAACCCATCAATATATTGGATCCCAGCATGACCAATTCCACGCAAAGTCCCAGATGGCCTCCTTCTTCCACAGTCGCAACTTCCCTTCCCACGTGGTTGACGATGCCCTCCTGCGCATCTCCTCCACTTCACGCACCACCACCCTTGAACCCCACCCCCTCCCAATGCAACAAGGACAGAACCCCCTTGGTCCTCACCTTCCACCCCACTGACCTCCACATACATCACATCATCGTCAGCCACTTCCACCACCTTCAAATAGACCCCACCACCAAAGATATATTTTCCTCCCTACCCCTATTAGCCGTCATGGAGAGACCATTCCCTCTGCGACTCCCTCATCAAGTCCATGCCCCTCCCCACCAGCCCACACCCCACTCCTTGCACCTGTCCCTGCCACCGCAGGAAGTGCAAAACCTGCGTCCACACCACTCTTCTCAACTCCATCCAAGGCCCCATGGGATCCTTCCATATCCATCATAAATTTACCTGTACCTCCACCAATGTCATCTTCTGCATCCGTAGCACCCGGTGTGGTCTCCTCTACATCGGGGAGACAGGATGCCTTTTTGCAAATCGTTTCAGAGAACATCTCTTGGATGCCCACACTCACCAACCCCACCACCCTGTCGCTGAACACTTCAACTCCCCCTCCCACTCCATCAAGGACATGCAAGTCCTGGGCCATCCCCACCGCCAAACAGTTACCACCCAACGCCTGGAGGAAGAATGCCTCATATTCCGACTAGGGACCCTGCAACCACACAGGATAAAAATGTGGATTTCAACAGCTTCCTCATTTCCCCTCCCTCCTCAATATGCCAGTCCCAAGCCTCCAACTCGGCACCGTCCTCCAGACCTGTCCATCACTCCCCCCTCTGACTTATCACCTTCTCCCTCACCTTCATCCACCTATCGCTTTCTCAGCTACCTTCCCCCCCCAATTCCACCCCCTCCCATTTATCTCTCACCCCCAACCCACAAGCCTCATCCTTGGTGAAGGGCTTATGCCCGAAACGTCGATTTTCCTTCTCCTCTGATGCTGCCTGACCTGCTGTGCTTTCCCAGCAACACACACTCAACTAGAAGTAGCTTCAGCAAAGGAAAGTGGCCTTTCTCCAATATTTGCTTCATTGTTGTAACCATGGATCTCTTGCCAGGTGCAACTGAAGCCTGTGATTCCCAGAACCTCTGAAGAACAAATGGAATATAGCATCGCTGCTGAACGCCGCCGGATGAGGTTACACCACCTGGAAACCATCAAGGATCTCGTCTCCTCCTGTACAATTCAAGCTGGTACCTTTTTTGCTTGCTCTGCTTCACTACCCCATATACAATCTTTTATGAGAGAATAAGAAATTAATGTATAGAATAGCAGCCTTTATCCTTCACATCTACTTAACCCAAGCTATTTCAGACTCCTAATTTGCATGATCTGCATTGAATTATATACGATATGCAGTACTAAATCAGGTTATTTGGCCCAACCAGTCCATGCAAATGTTTATATTCCACTCCAGCCTCCTGACTTTTTAAACATCATCTAAACCCACCCTTAGTACTATATTTTCCTTTCTCCCTGAAAGGTTTGTCTAGTTTCCCCTTAAATCTGCATTTTTCAGTGACTCCCTATAGTTGCAGATTTATATTTACACCACTTTTGGATAAAGACATTTTTTGTGAATTTACTATGAGATGTCTTTGCGACTACCTTAAATTGAATGCCTTAGTTGCCCTTGTGCCCTTAATAATAAGCATTCTCTCTATATCCACTTTATCAAAACCTGAAATAATTTTGATTCTATTAAGTCATCTCTCAGCCTTTTTTTTCCAAGAGAGTAGAAAGCCTATGTGTCAATCTCTTCCAGATATGTATGTCAACACATATCTTACCATCATTCTAATTTTTTTCTGAGCCCTGCCCTGTGACTCCATCTTTTTCATCCTGTGTTGACCTGTACTACAGTCAGTACTGTAAATGTGTAATCTAATATTGAGTACGGGTTTTGTACAACTTACCCACCTTTCAATTCTATCCATTCAGAATCAAAGTCAAGTGCTTGGCTTGATTTTATTAATGATCTTGTTCACCTAAGGTGCAGCTTTTAGTTTAGCACCTGAAGTAACTGAAGATTTCCTACTTCCTAGTGGATCTACTACATAATGCTCGAAAAATGTTCCACAAATTTATTTTCTTGAGTTGTGGATGCAGGTACAGTTAGAACATTTAAAAGACATTTAGCGAGATACATGAATAGGAATGCTTTGGAGGGGTCTAGGCCAAACATGGGCAAGTGGGACCAGTTTAGTTTGGGAAACTTGGTTGGCATGGATGAGCTGGACTGAAGGGTCTGTTTCCTGCTGTATGACTGTCCGTCCCAAACTATTCCATGAACCAAAACATGTAAATCACCAGTGCTAATATGACATTCAGCATGGATTGATCAAACTGATGCATTCAGTTGTGATATCCACCACATCCAAATAGTCCAGCAACGCATTCAGTAATGGAAAGTGACAGCTGGGGAATACTGTGAGCTCACTAGAGAATATGGATTTTTAAAGAACAAACTGGTCTGTGTAGAATGTGATATAAATGCTTCCTGTCTTGACCTAATATTTTCATGAATGAGAGAGCTTGCATAACCTTAAGTGAAGCAGCTTCTTACACTTGGTTTCTTTTATTTCTTGCTCAATTTCTTCTCTCCCAAGATAGGGAATTGACATCTGACAGAACAGTTTTTGTTGTTGACATTAGCCTGAGTTGTTTGTTAGGTGTCTCCAACATACTGTAGAGTGGTATTTAAGTGGCAGGTTTTTTTTGCTGTAAATAATACTTAACATTCAGCTGAAGCAAAGTATGACACTTTTTGAATTCTGATCTTTCTCTCTCTTCCCAGCAGATGCCAAGCCCCCATCTCAAGCACCCTCTCACATTTCTTAGCAATGAAGATTAGGTCCACTTCTTTATCTGTTTGATCTCCAATCTGAGATGTATAGAAATTTCCCATGATTGTCCCTGTACCCGGAGGAGAGGAAATACCATTGTTTGGAGCTTTTCCTCAGTTTAGATTTAGCAGCTCTGGGAATCTTAACACGCGCACAAGAATCTGTGATGAGATTTTCATTTTCATTTACTTAAGCATATTCTGCATGCCAGAATCAAATTTCTGACTCAACTGGTTTTATTGCTGTTGTCTCTGACTACACTTTTTCATGCTATATCAGTACATCATGCAGAAAAAAATGGAAATTTTAAAATACTGCACGAGAGAGACTTCCATGAAAAAAACAAAACTATTTAATCCTTGATAGATTCTCTTGTCACATAGGTAGGAGGCACTGAAAAGGTATCTTGTAACAAAGGTCAGTAATATTGACACTGATGAAACTTCTTGTTTTCTGCGGTATCCTGTCTCACCAAAAGATGATTAAGATCCTATTCTTCAACTTTTTATTTCATTGCATTTTATAACTATTTGGGCATTTAAATTGACATTCGTAGTGACTATGTATAAGAGGGAATGGAGCATTTTGACAGTCTTGTGTCTAGACACAGGAGTTATCCACTTGAAGTAAGCTTACATTCAGAGCATTTATGACAAGAAATGAATTTGCAACGTGAGCTGTCTAAAATAAAATCAATTGTAATTCTTTCAGGGTAGGAAGCCAGCTTGATAAAACCTTCTTTTGTGTGTTTGATGCAGTGATTGCTCATACAGGGTAAGGTGTCCTGAGCTGGTCCTCACTTGAGAGTTATGATGTTGCTTACATTTGAAATGTGTTTGCTAAACCAGAATCAAATTTTGAAGAATCCCAGAGCACTGTTCCAGCAGGAATGACACGAGTTGAGAGCATTGAACTTGTCCTGCCACCTCATGCAAACCACCAGAGTAACACTTTTGGAGGACAAATCATGGCTTGGATGGAAAGTGTTGCTACGATCTCTGCAAGGTCAGATCTTCACTGTATTTGTTTGCTGTCCTTTCTTCCATTCAATGTTAGTTGGTCTGCAAGAGCCTTGAATACAGTCACCATCTGATCCAGACTGATCTGTGACTAACCACCACCAGAAACCTTCAACAATTGGGCTGATGGAACATTTTTCTTACAATATCACCCTCTCACCGATTCTACACTATTAATTTTGATGATGAGACTCTCTGATAAGGGATTCTCTTCTTCAAAATGTCATAAATGGTTTATGAAAGATATTATCTTGGTTTTAATTGTTTCATCCTCTCTCTTTGTTTATTGATGACTGTTGCTTACCTCTCATTTCTGTTGTAGAATAATTTTTGTCATCTTTTTAGCTGTTTTCATTACATTTTATGATTATTGACTGGTATTGTGTTATCTGTACAGATATAATTTGTGACTGTTTTAGGAATGCAAAATGTTAGGTTTTACGAAGCAATTACCAGAACCTTGCATGGGACTATGGGAACTAATTTCAGATACAGTACTGTTAAGAGGTAAAATGGGTACGAGATACAACCCTGTCCATATATAGATAAAATATAGATATATAGACATGTATATCTTTCTAAGATATACTCACGGAAAATTAGAGTAGATAGGACTAAATTTTTCTTGAGTGTAGCGCATCCCTTCGGCAATAGAGAACTGAAAATCAGGTGGGGAGAACGACAAATACAAAATGTACCTTACCTAATTTAATACGAGGAGCAAATCTCGGTGATCTCCCCGTCTAAGTCACCCCGTACAGTCTGCCCAAATGTAGTTGGTTTTCCTTTAACACATGTCTCTTCACCTCGAATTGGCTTTAGCGCGATTAAACAATTTAAACCATTATTTGCAGAATGTAAATTTTCTTTACCTGCATTGGTTATAAGGTCCCATTACTTTAAATGAAACGGCTATTGCGCAATTTTCTTATAACATAAGATCGCACAAGAATGGAACTATCGCGTTACATCAGAACCAACTGTCTAACAAAATAAAAATACAGAGGAACCTCGATTATCTGAATACCGATTATCTGAAGATCTCAAGATCCTGACAGAAACATTACATCAAAGGCATGTGTCCAACACTGATCACATCTTTTCTCTCTCTCGCCCTCTCTCGCTCTCTCTTTCTCTCTACTCCATTGCGTCCACAGTTGAGGACTTGTGGGGCAACTCCCTCCTGACTATATACCACTGTGCCTCTGCCCGGTCTGTCCTGCTGGTGGGACACGACATATCCAGGAATGGTGATAGTGATGTCTGGAACATTATCTTTAAGGTTTGATTCTATACGTATGGCCATGTGGGCTGTTGCTTAACTAGTCTGTGAGGAAGTTCTCCCAATTTTGGCATTAACCCCAGATGTTATAAGGAAGATTTTGCAGTTTCAACAGAGTTGTCTTTGCGGCTATCGTATCCAGAACCTAGGTCAATGCTAGATAGTCCGTCTGGTTTCATTTCTTTGTTGAGACTTGAGACAACTGAATGCCTTGCTTGGTCATTTCAGAGGCCACTTTAGAGTCAACCACTTGGTTGTGGCTCTGGAGTCACATGTTAACCAGACCAGATGAGGATGGCAGATTTCCTTCCCTGGAGGACATTACTGAGCCAGACAATCAACAGTGAGTTCATGGTCATGAGTGGATTCTTAATTCTAGATATTTCATTGAGTTCAAATTCCACCATCTGCCAAAGCGGGATTCATCCCTGTATCCCTATAATATTAGCTGTGTTTCGGGATTAACAGTCTAGTGATAATGCCATCTTGCAGTGAGAGTGCAGCTTGTTCCATGCTGGATATGCCTTCTTTTGTCTTGTGTGATATCCTCTTCATTATTTTCATCCTCCCTTTTGTCCTTGATTTTTCTGCCCTTTTGGCTTAAGTATCAGAGAATCATTGAATCCTTACAGTGTGGAAGCAGGCCATTTGGCCCATCTAGTCCACACCAACCCTCCGAAGAGCATCCCACCCAGACCCACCCCCAATCCAATCCCTGCATTTCCACTGCTTCAGTATGTGAGGAATTGTGAATTGTACTGAATAATGTGTAAATCATTAGAGAACGTCCCCACTTCTGACTTTATTTGAGAGGGAGGCTCAGGCAACTGAAGTTGGCTGTGCCTGGAACACTGCCACATGGAATTCTTATGGTGATTTCCTGGAACGGAGATGATCAGCCTCCATTTTCCACAACCATCTTCCTTTGTGCTACATATGGTTCCAGTCAGTGGAGAATTTCCCAACTAAATCACGTTGACTTCAAGTATGCTGGATACCTTGAACACTTGGTCAAATGCTGTCTTGATGTCAAGGACAGTCATTGTCACCTCATCCCTCAAATTCTGTTCTTTTATCCATGTTTTATTTTAACCAAGGCTGTCATAAGATCTGGAACGAAGTGGACCTGTAAGAACCCAAACTGAGCTATGGTGGGCAGGTTATTGATGATCAGATTCCACTGATGGCATCATTGACAACACCTTGCATCATTTTGCTGATGAATCTCAGTGCACTAATGGAGCGGTAATTGGGTGGGTTTGACTTGCCCTTTTTAATGCGTGTGTACAAAAATAGCAATTTTTCACATTGTCAGTAAATGCTAGTGTAGTTGAATTGGAAGACCTTAGTTACAGGCACAACTAGTTTTGGAGCACAGATATTCAGTACTGCAGTGAGGTTATTGTCAGCACCCATTGTCCATTGCTATATCTAGCCATTCCTTGACAGCACATGGAATTAACTAAATGAACCAAGGAATATGATTGTGGGACCATGGTGGGAGGCCAGAATAAATCATCCACTCAACACCGATGGATGAAGATGGTTACAAATGCCTCAGTTTCATCTGTTTCTACTGATGTGCTTGGCTTCATTAGAAGTGAGCATGAGGACAACAATGAAACACTTAGTTAGTAGTTTAATTATTCACTAGCGTTCATGCCTGGATGTGGTAGAATTGCAGCAATTGATCTAATGTGTTGTGAGGTCACTTAGTTGTAAATCCGGTCCTCCTTCCACTATTTATCTTTTGTTGTAGCTTCACCAGATGGCATCTCATTTTGAGGTCTGCCTGACACTACTCCTGGCATGCCCTCCCGCACTCTTCATTTAACTAGGGAACTGATCCCCTAATTTGATGGTTATGATAACGTGGTTAACCGTGAGGTTGAAGATTGTGTTTGATTGCAATTCTACTGCTACTGATGGCTCATAGTGACTCATGGATACCCAGTTTTGAGTTTTTCAATCTGTTGTGCATCTATCCCACTATCACATAGCATTGTCCTCTTCACGAGGACTGTATGATGGTTGTTCTTAATTATACTGCTATGGGTAGAAGTGCCTGTGGCAGGTAGGTTGATGAGCACTAGGTCCACTGTTTCCCTTGTTTTGATTTTCTCAGCACTTGCCATATGACCTGACTGGCACTTAGGATTCACCAACTCAACCAATAGTGGTACCACCAAGCCAATCTTAGTGATGGACATTGAATTCTCCACCCAGAATACATCCAGTAGCCCTTGGTATTTGCTGTGCTTCTTCCCAAGTGATATTCAACATGTAGAAGTTTTGATTCATGAGCTGAGGGAAGAGAGGTGCTCAGTTAATTGCACATGTTTGAGCTGATGCCAGGACATTTCATGGGATCTAGAATCAATGTTGAGGACTCTCAGTGTCACTTCCTTCTGCACTTGACAGCGTTTTGAGAGGGTTGATGAGGATAATGCTGGACGTGGATCTCTGTACATGGGTAATACTATTGGTAAGGTGTACATCAGCTCAAACATGTGCAATTAACTGAGCACCTCTCTTCCCTCAGCTGATGAATCAATGGTGGAGCAATTGGTAGAGAAGATCCACGGATCCGGCAGCAACTGTGGAGAGAAAACAAAGTTAATGTTAACTCTGTTTTCTGTCTACAGGTGCTGCCAGACCTGCTGAGTTCCTCCACCAATTTTTGGTTTTGTTTTAGAATTCGAGCATTGGCAGGTGTTTGTTTTATTTTAGCATTCCTTCAAGAGGAAATTGGGTTAGCATCTAAAAAGAGAAATGTACAGGACTATGGGGAGAAAACAGGAGAGTGGCACTAGGTAAGCTGCTTCTTTGAAGAGTGAGCACAGATACAATGGGCTGAGTGGCTGCCTCCTTTGCTATAATCATTGTGATTCTAGAAATGATTTGAAAGATACAATGGGCGGCATGGTGGCACTGTGGTTAGCACTGCTGCCTCACAGCGCCAGAGACCCGGGTTCAATTCCCGCCTCAGGCAACTCTCTGTGTGGAGTTTGCACATTCTCCCCGTGTCTGCGTGGGTTTCCTCCGGGTGCTCCGGTTTCCTCCCACAATCCAAAAATATGCAGGTTAGGTGAATTGGCCATGCTAAATTGCCCGTAGTGTTAGGTGAAGGGGTAAATGGAGGGGTGGGTTACGCTTCGGTGGGTCGGTGTGGACTTGTTGGGTCGAAGGGCCTGTTTCCACCCTATAAGTAATCTAATGTAAGATTTTTAACATTGTTCTGAGGCGAGGGATCTTTAAAATATGGGTGAACCAAATTATTATTTCAAAAGCTTTGTGGGAAACTGGACAAGCTGTATTTTCCAAAATATAAAGTGCTCCAAGATTCATGGTTGATTTCAGATTTGCAATGTTTGCTATTTTCTTTATGCCAACTCTGGCACCTCCACATCATAGCTTTATTTTGAATTAATTGGGTGCTACTGATACTGTCCACCAGGTGGAGACATCTTGCCATTTAAAGGATACTTACAGAATCTAAACTGAAATTGGGATCCCAATACAGCATATAAGAATATTATGTTAAAAGAAATTATTTTAATTTAAGACATCAAAGCACTGCATTTCACTCTTGGAAATAGTGGTAGTGATCATAAATACTCACATGCTGCTTAAGAAAGAGAATGTGTTTCATTAGTTAATATGCAATGGGGTGGCATGGTGGCTCAGTGGTTAGCACTGCTGCCTCACAGCACCAGGGACCCAGGTTCTATTCCTGCCTTGGGTGACTGACTGTGTGAAGTTTGTACATTCTCCCGTGTCTGCTGGGTTTCCTCTGGGTGCTCCGGTTTCCTCCCACAATCCAAAGATGTGCAGGTCAGGTGAATTGGTCATGCTAAATTGCCCATAGATGGGGGTAGGGGTGGTGAATATTGGGAATGGGTCTGGGTGGGTTACTCTTCGGTGGGTTGGTATGGACTTGTTGGGCCGAAGGGGCAGTTTCCATACTGTAGGAAATCTAATCTAATCTAAAATTCTGCCAAAGCATAGGGTTGCACAGGTTAGTACTGTTGCTTCACGGCGCCAGGGGCACAGGTTCAGTTCCAGCCTTGGGCTGTGTGGAGTTTGCACTTTCTCCCCATGTCTGCATGGGTTTCCTGTGGATACTTCCTCCCACTGTCCAAAGATGTGCAGCAGGTAGATTGGCAATGGGAAATTGCCCGTAGTGACCAAGGATGTGCAGGCTAAATTGTTTGGCCGTGGGAAATGTGGGGTTCCGGAGTTAGGATGGAGGCCTGGGTCTGAATGGGATGGTCTTAGGAGGGTTGATGAGGCCAAATGTACTGTCGGGATTCTGTGACTTCTGTTTCTGTTGAAATCCTCATCCATTCGTTTGTCAGGTTCTGAACTAATTCACTGTTGTCTTGCCTGATTGCAATTCTGCACGCAATTCTGCACCATCTTTAAAAATGTTAAGCTTTCTCCATCTTGCACCAGTTTATACTTGCCCATGACCTCTATTGATTTCTAGTTCCCTAACACCCCAAGTTTGAATCCCTTCAGGGCTTTGCACTTCCTGATTTCTGTGATCCTTTCCTGCCTTGTAATCCCTGTCCCTGACTTCTTTGCTCCTTTCCGGCCTTTTATTTGCTGGCTGTGCCACAAGAGGCTTAATCCCCACATTACTGAATTCCCTGGGAATCTTTGTTCGAAGTGATTTGTGTTTAATGGCCCTCACTGTATGCAAAGGCACTTACAGCAGATAGAAGTCACATGACTATGACAGGACAGCCAAGACACAAAAAGTGCAACTGCACTTTCCTTTCCTGATAGAAAGCCGTACACGATCATTTGGAGTTATGTTATCTAGTTTACATGGTCATAAAATGATCATTCATCAGTCAGTTCCATGTTTGTCACTCTCTCCATGTGCAATGCACGCGGAATCTTCAAATCATACAGGTTTGTGAATGGTGCACATTGTCATTGGCTGTGCATTTGCAATCTGCTCATTCTAAGTCTGATACTCCTCCTCTGATGAGTGTTCTTTTGCAGTGGTACTGGTTCTGGTTGATCCATTTTTGTGCTCGGGCCAGTGGGCCTCAGGTGCTGGTGAGGGGATTGTTTTTTTTTTGCTGTCTGCAGTGAAAACACAGCTTCCTCGGATGTCTGCAGATGTTTGTGATCGATGTGATATATTTGGTTATGGTTGAGGTGGCAGCCACCCTATGAAGATCCCAAGTTGCCACGTGGGATGATTTTCTTTGTCAAGAACATTTTATGTGTGCACTCTGGCTTTCCAGTGCTCTACTCTGGCAATGTCTTAGTAGTTTAATCAAAATGAAATTTGGCTTTCTGTCATTTTACATAGATTTGCCACTCATGCCTGTCAGTTCTTCTGGCTTCATTAGTTTTATCACTACTGAAGGGTGGTTTGGGTACAGTGTGACATTTGTCTTTGCAGTGGCTGCTTTCCATGCCTCCAAGAAGTGTATTTCTCCGCTCAAGGACGGTCTTGTACAAGTCTGTGCTGGATTCATTTGATTTCTTTGGTGATTTTCACTGCCATCTCAGCCTTTTCCATCTGACTGGAATAGTGAGCAGATGATATAATCAATTTGTTATGATTTGACTGAATTCTCCACTTGCTAATTAAAAGCTATTGCTACTCATCACTAAGTGAAGCCATTGTTTCATTGTCTAAGTCCGAGTTACGTGGAGAGTCCTGCCATGAAGCTCACGAGATTGCTCGCTATATTTGACGAACCCCTCCCATGAACTTCTGCCCATACCCCTATGGCATTCCTCATGTTCCGTTGTATCTCCATGTTACCACATGGCACTCTCTGAGCAATTTGCCACTTACTAGATATCTGCCAAAATTGGCATCACCTGTACCATCTTTAAAAGTTTGTTGTACACCAAGACAAGTACTGTCAGTCTGGAGCTGCCCTGTATGGTTCCTAACATTTGCATCAAACATAGTAGACAGGGAGAGATTGGCACCCCGCTTTGTGGGCAGTGTCCTGGATGGGATGGTGCAGAAGAGGAACTTCCTCTTTCCCCAAGACTAGCAGTGGAGACCAGAATACAAGATCAAGATCCAAGGTTGCCCTCTAGGCCAGTGCAGATTAAGCTATCTTGAGGAACAGCAAGTACTGTCGCAAGAAGGTCAACATCATTCTCCACTCTGCCAGTGTAAGTGCCATTATCTTCTCTCCAAGACTTCACACTCTGTCTCTGATATCGTACCTGCCTCTGACAAGGCTCATGCTCGACACTCTCACTATTCTCTACATTCCAACCTTGAAAGCACTAACCTTGCGTGCCCTCTGTGCTGCCTACTCACTCACTCAGGATACCTCCCCCTCCTGTACTAACGGTAAAAGCAAGGCTACCCTCTTTCACCTCCCTTAATATATGTCTACCTGTTATTCCAGGAGGAAAGCAACCAACTTTAGGGCAGACAGAGTCAAGACAGGTAGTGGGCTGCCCAATATTATGAGGAGACGGTCCTGACTCTGACCACCCCCTGAGAGGTGGACTGCCCATGTACATTACCCTACGCTGGTTGCAGAAGCTGCCCATGATTCCTGTGCCAGAACTCCCTGAGCGAAGGCCCTTGACTTGAATGAGGCCTGCTGACAGCTATGAGAAGCTTTCTGTCTTTGTGTTTATATTAAACAGCAAGATAAGACCAAAGTTGTTTGAGTCCAGTTGGTCTGGTTGAAAGGACAAAGCACTCAAACGAAAGGCGATGCAGTGCAAGACAGGGATGCTGTGAGCATCAGAGTGAGTGAGCAGTTTGACAGTGAGCAAGGAGCCCGGAGATACTGTCCATGAGCTGGGTGTATGCCCCTGAGTACCCACTGTGCTTGCTGCAGCATTACAATGAGAGTTGCCGGTGCAGCATGAAGTGCAGAAGTGTCCTGCAAGTGGATTGGAGATGTGCATGAGGGTTCACAGAGGCTGACACATGTCAGATGTCAATATTTGTGGATATGGGGCATGTGTGGCCAATGCCCATGGAGCATTTCTTGAAATGTTGTGCGCAATGACACAGATGGAGACCCCTCTAAGGAAGCAACAAACTGTATCCACCAGGTACCTTCTCTGATTCCATGTTAAAATTTCTTGACATCCAGCTTGTTTGACATGTTTGGGAGGATAGGAAGCTAAATATTAATGAGAGGAATTGTGGCATGAATAAGAAGTGAAAACGTCATAGAGTGGTTTTAATGGGGACTTTCATTACCTGTTTTATAGACTTGGATAGTGTTATTGTAAAGGGTAGTGATATTCCTAGACTGCATTCAGGAGAATTTCCTACAGTAATATGTGTCTACTTCAATAAGAAAGTAAACACGGTGAGAATGTGCATATTTTAAGGGACAATGATTACTGTATTCTATTCTAAGGTTTAGGGTAGCTGAGAAAAATGACTGGTAAACACAGCGCAAGAATAATCAATTGTCAGAGAGCCAATTTCAATGAGGCAAGAACCGAGGTGTGCCAGTTAGACAGGAGCCAAATGTTGGCAGGAAAGTAGCTGAAAAAGAGAAGGTAGTTTGAAGGTATGTGCCCTCAAAGTGGATAGTTGGCACAAACCAATCCAGAGCTCCTCAGCTGACAAAGGGGATAGAAATTAAATTAGAAAAGCTGCAGGTATGACAGATGTCAGGTAGAAAATGGAAGTGAGAATCATGCTGAACACATTAGGTTCAGAAGGAGGTGAAAAAGCAAATAAGAGAACTGAAAAGTGATTATGAAGAGAAGACTGGCATGTAACATAAGGGGAAATCCCAAAGTCTCCTGTACATGCATCAGTGTAAAAGGATGGTTAAAATGGGAGTTGGGCTGATTAGGGACCAAAAAATGAATTTACACTTGGAGCCAAGAGACAGGCTGAGATGCTAATACATAACTTGCATCTGTCTACGAGTCAGAGGCTACCCAGCCCATGGTGACCAAGGAGTAAACTCTGTCATTAGAAATGTTTAAAATTGATAAGGAGGTAATGTTGTGTAAGATGTTGGTATTTACAGTGGGTAAGACGCTGGGACTAGATGAGATGTATTGAAGGAAATAAGAATGGCAATTGCAGAGCTGCTGGCAATTATCTTTTTAATCCTCCCCAGATTCAGGGATTCAACTGGAGGATTGGAGAATTACAAAGGTTCCACCCTTACTTGTAAAGACAGCCGAGTCAGTTCAATTACAGTGTGGAGAAACGTCTGGAAACAAATCTTGGTATAGAATTAATAGCCTCATGGAAAAGTTTTGGCTAGTTTGGAATGGTCAGGATGGATTTAAGAGAAAAATTATGTCCAACTAACTTGCTGGAATTTTTTTTGAAGAGGTAACAGAGAGGGTTGGTAAGGGCAAGGCTGTCAATGTGGTTTACGTGGATTTCGAAAAGGTTTTTGATACACTGGCACACAAGAGAACTGTGAGGCAAGTGATAGCTCATTTTGGGGAAGGTTGGGAAGAGACAGTGGCAAGGTGGAGCCAAAATCATCTAAGGGTTATGTATTGGTTATGGGCACTTTTCAGGCTGGTGAAATTTTGCAGTGGTCAGTGTTAGAATCCTTGCTTTTCGTGTTAAATGATCTAAATCATTCTGCACAGGGACAGTTTCTAAGTTTGCAGACAACACAGGACCAGAGAACATTGTAAGCTCTGAATAGGGCAGTGTAGAATTTCAAAAAGATATTATTAAGTTAGCATAGTGAGTGAATAGGTTGCAGATGAAGCTCAAAGCAGAGAAGTGTGAGGTGATACATTTTGGTGCTAAGTACATGGAGAGACAGCATAAAATAAGGTTGTGAATTGTACAAATGTCACCTACAGGTGGAGTGAAATGCATGCATGTGTAAAAAGGTCAATGAAATACCTACGTTTATGACACAGCATGCGGTAGGTTTAAGCATTATTAGCAAAGGTTTATTTTGTGTATATCTGCCAGAAAACATAATCAAATATTTGAAGATGTCACACAAAATTGGAGGTGTAGTGGCCAGCGAAGGTTACCTCAGAGTACAACAGGATCTTGATCAGATGGGCCACTGGGCTGAGGAGTGGCAGATGGAGTTTAATTTAGATAAATGTGAGGTGCTGCATTTTGGACACGCAAATCAGAGCAAGACTTATACACTTAATGGTCAGGTCCTGGGAAATGTTGCTGAACAAAGAAGCCTTGGAATACAGATTCATAATTCCTTAAGTGGAGTCACGGGTAGATAAAGTAGTGAAGAAAGCATTTGGTATGCTTGCTTTTATTGGTCAGTGCATTGAGTATAGGAATTGGGAGGTTCTTTTGTGGCTGTATAGGATATTGGAATACTGCTTGCAGTTCTGGTCTCCATGCTATAAGAACGATGTTATGGAACTTGTAAATCTTTTCAGTGCCCTTTCAAGGATTCTGCCAGGGTTGGAGGGTTTGCCTTATAGGGAGAGGCTGAATAGGCTGGGGCTGTTTTCCCTGGAGCGTCGGAGGCTGAGGGTGACCTTATAAAGGTTTATAAAATCATGAGGGGCATGGATAGGGTAAATAGACAAGGTCTTTTCCCTGGGGTGGGAGAGTCCAGAACGAGAGGGCATAGATTTAAGGTGAGAGGGATAAACTTTAGAAGGGACCTGAAGGGCAACTTTTTCATGCAGAGCATGGTGCATGTATCATATGAGCTGCCAGAGGAAGTGGAATTAAAAAAAATTTAAAAGGCATCGGGATGTGTATATGAATAGGAGGGTTTAGAAGGATATGGGACAAATGCTGGCAAATGTGACTAGACTAATTTAGGATATGTGGACGAATTGAACCAAAGGGTCTGTTTCCATGCTGTGTACCTCTGTGACTCTATGACTATAAAATGTTAGCACTTAGAATATAGTTCTCAAAATAATAATCATGATTAGGGGTAGCCTGTTGCAGTCAGTGCTGTACAACTGCCACAACCATATTGTTGAATCACAGTCTGGGTAAAAACACATGCAGATGTTATCAGTGCCATCTGCACGTGCTCAGCGGACAGTGGCCATTCTTGACAGTCAAATTGGTGTCCATAACATGCACTTTGTTAAAAGAAAGGGTGCTATTCTGAAGGGCATACAGCTGCAGAGAAACCTGTATGTGTATCATTCGTTAAAGGGAGCAGGACAGATGGAAAAAGCATTTTTAAAAAAAGGTATAATATTTAAGGTTTCATTAAAATGGCTATTGAGTACAAGAACAGAATGGTTTTGCTCTTATGCATACACTGGTTAGATCTCAGCTAGAGTGTTACGTACAGCTTCTGGATCAATGGTGCTGGAAGAGCACAGCAATTCAGGCAGCATCGAGGAGCTTCAGCAAAATCGACGTTTCGGGCAAAAGCCCTTCATCAGGAACGATGAAGGGCTTTTGCCCGAAACGTCAATTTTGCTGAAGCTCCTTGATGCTGCCTGAATTGCTGTGCTCTTCCAGCACCATTGATCCAGAATCTGGTCTCCAGCATCTGCAGTCATTGTTTTTACCTTGTTACATACAGCTGTAAGTGCCATGTTTTTGAAAGGTTATGAATGGAGAACATGCAGAAGTTAATAAGAATGTTTCCAGGGATAAGAAGCTGTAGATAAGAAGCATAGAATGAAGAACCCGGAACTGTTTTTGTGGAGGGAAGGCTGAAGGGGGTTTGATAGAAGTTTTCAAAATTGTAAGGAGTCTGGATAGAGCAGAGAGGGAGGAACTGTTCTCACTCGTAGAAAGTTCGAGAACCAGACAGCGCCGTTTTAGTGTATTTTATTTAAAAAAACATACATTAAAAAAAATCTTTATCACGTAGTGAGTGGTTTGGATTTGGAATTCATTGCCTGACTGGGTGATGAAGTCAGGTTCCATTGAAGCATTCAAGAGGGCATTCTTTCTACTTAAATAATCATCCAATCATGTGGTTACAGGGGAAAAAAAACAGGCAATTGGCACTAAGCCAAAATGCTCAGAGAGTTGGTGCAGACATGATGGACTGAGAGACCTTCTGTACCATAACAATCCTGTGATTCTGAAAAGATGAGAAAGAGGGATCAGGTTCATTTTGAAATTAAGCTACAGGCTTCCTTGTAAACCCAGGTATACCACAAGAGTTGCTGCTTTGTCTTGTATTTTCTGTAGCTAACTGAGAGATTGATTTTATTTCTTGCTCTCTATCAAAGAAAATGCTGATTCTGTCATTCACCATGCAGAACACAGGTAGTGTTCAGATTGAAGACTAACTTTGTGAACTGTTAACGGAGGCTGGGATATGCACTTAATTTTGAGATCTCTAATTTTGAGATTGAGGGCAGAAACTGTAGCATTGCCCTGATGTGAAAAGCAGTCCTGGGATTAGGAGTAGCCTGACTGGAAAACAATTGACTGGAAGCTTGGAGCAACTGTGAACAGTTTGTGATTGGAATTCAAATCATTTGATAATGAAGTTGTTTTGTGTAATTCTTTCAGCTAATGACTGGTATTTAAAACTTATCTTTTAAAATAGATCTCCGTGGAGATAATAACAAATTGTTTCTTCTGTCTGCCAAACTCTTGTGATGTTTATACCAATGATAAAACTGTCATTTATGTACTCCCTGGGATCATCTAACTCCACACATCCAGACTTTAAACCTGCAAGTTTACCTTGCCTGGAGTTTTGTCTGATACTGTGGAAAATGCTGATTAAAATGCATTTCTTGCATCTGCTTGCCTAGTGAGACGCAACCACTTACCTTTTTAATTTTGTTGTTTCAAATTTAACTAAGTCATGTGCTCCCATACCTAGCCATACCAATTAACTCTTAAGTTGATGAATTTGCTCAGAATTTTATGCAACATTTTGGAGAGGTTTGCAAGGACTTAGCAGTTTACAGTGAGCTGCCTGAGACCAATGAATGTAGGATGTTGTGTACTAACTTACATGAAAATAGCAGACTTAGCAACTAATTTCTGCTTACCCTAATATATTGCTCTGGGGAACCATTTATGTAAACTTTAGTACTGTTGGGCTGCAACTAATTGAAAAAGATATATGTATAGCAGAACGATTGCATGCCATATATTTTGCTGATCTTTCAGTCCATTTTTGCCCATTAAAAATTAATTCCTGGTTTTATGTTGTTTTCAACTTTACTCTCATTGTAGCCGCTTTTGCAAAGGGCATCCAATGCTGAAGAGCATTGACATGTTCCACTTCAGAGGACCCTCACAAGTTGGGGATCGCATAAGTTTGAAGGCAATAGTTAACAACGCATTTAAAACAAGGTGAGACCAAAGCTGCTTATGTTGGCTTCCCCAGGCACTTATGTGAAACAAATGTGAACTGTGCGCATTTTAGAATTGCTGTGTTTATAGATACAAGTTCAGAGTGGTTCCTGTCTGTGGTCTCACAGGGCAATTCGTCATTGTCCAGCTCTTTATTTAGATTGTAAACAGCTGAGAATGAAGCACTGTGGTCCTCGTCAGCCAGCACAAGTAACAGCCTGCCACCCAAGAATCAATAAATTCCTTTTACCGTATCTGTAAACTAATTCTCAATTCATACTCATAAATTAGCCCAGTTACATGTAATTTCATTTCATTTGCTAGCTTCCTGTGTGCAACATGATCACGAGCCTTCGAAAAATTCAAATGCAGCACATTCACTGGTTCTCCTTTATCAATGTTCAGAGTAGTATTCTCGGATAACTCTAACATGTTTGACTTCCAGTTCCAAATCCATGTTAATTGTTTCTAATATTACTGATCTTTTCCAAATGTCCAGTTATCATATCCCTTACAATAGGTTCTAACATTTTTTTCCTACAACTGACATTAGCTAAGAGGTCTGTAATTCTGCACTCTCCCGATTCCTCCTTTTTTAAGTGATGGTCTCACATTTGATAGGTGCTGCCTCAAAGATTATTGTGGAAAATAAAAGCTTGTGGATAAGTGAGTAACGTATTGGCATGGAATTGAAATTGGCTAGCTAACAGTAAACAGGCAGGAGGAATAAATGGGCCACTTTCTCAATGGTAAGACGTATCAAGTCATGTCACGGATTTGTTCTGGTTCGTTAACTTTTTTTAAAACAATTTATGAGTGACTTGGACAAAGGAACCGAGTCTATGAACATACAAATTAGTTTACAGCACCAGGCCACTTGGCAGCTCTAGCCTGCTCCTCAATTTAATAAGATTGTGGTGGATCTGATCACTCCACACTCCCCATCTACAGGTGGTCACCATTCATTCCCTTGTTTATCAAGACCCCTTATCTTAAAAATGTTCAAGGACTCTGCTTCTATCACCTTTTAGAGCAAAGACTCATGACACTCAAGAGAAAAAAACTCCTTATCTCTGTCTTAAATTCTTGACCCCTTATTTTTAAACAGTGATCCTCAGTTCTAGATTCTCCCACATGCATCCTGTCAAGATTCCTCAGGATCTTGCATGTTTGAGTGAGATCACCTTACATTTCTAAACTCCAATGAATAAAGGTCTAGGCTGTCCAACCTTTCCCCATAAGACTAGTGGCCCATTCCAGATATTAGTCTGGTAAACCTTTTCTGAACTGCCTCCAACACATTTATCTCTATCCTTAAATTTCGTGCATGCTACTCCAGATGTGGTCTTATCAAGCAAAATGCAACTAAGGTTTGGCAGGGTAGAGAAAGGGAAAATACTTCAGTTTGAAGGAATTAATAGAATTGTTCCATTTCAGATAGCCAGGTTCAGAATTGGATCTTAGAGTTGACATACTTTATTAGCTTTTATTTGCAGAGACAACATTAATATATACGCAATTCCAAACCTGAAGATTATAGTTTCAATCTGTTTCTATATTTAAGAGCACAAACATCGTTACTGAAAAGTGAATAGAATGTCGAACATGCTAAAACTGGATGTAGTTGAGTTGAATTGTAAAGATTAGTGTAAGGGGAATCTGGTATATGAAGGCAGAAGGAAGTTAAGGAGATTGGAAAGGTTGAGGCTGTGAAGGCATTCAAAAACAAGAATGAGAATTTTAAAATCAGGGCATTGTGGAATCAATACCCTATGAAGATATGAGAGCACACCAGTTAGGGTTGAATAAAACTAGGTAAGAGTTAGTAACCAGACATCAAAACTTTTGATCAGCTCAAGTTTACAGAGAGTGGCATGTCAGAGACTAGTCCAGCAAGCATTGTACTAGTGGAGTAGCAGACTGGAGAAAGCAAAAGAGTTTCGTAGCAGATGAGCTAAAACAAGGGTGAAATCAACCAATGTAGCAGAAATGCACGTGGGTGATCTTGATGGTGTGATCGTGTGATCAGAAGGTCATCTTGCAGTGGAGAATGACACAACAGTTGCAAATGGTATGATTCAGTCTCAGACTGTTGCCATGTTGAGGAATGGAGCCAGTGGCCGGGAAGCAGGTTTTGTAATGGGGACTGAAGACAATATCATTGATCTTCCTGATGTTTACTTAGCTGGAGAAAGTTTCTGCACATCCAGTACAGGATATTGAACCACCTATGTGACAAATTGGAGATTTGGAAATTTGAAGATTGGAGGGTTGAGAAAGCTGATTATGAGGTCAAGTTGTACATTTGCACTGTACATGTGATATATGTACTTTCACTTCTGTGAAGCACTTTGGTTTCTCTTACTACAATAGAGAAGCAGTATAAATGCACTTTGTGTAACTTGACCTTGAGTTGACAAAGAAACAGCCTATTATCAATATATTGCCTGACTGCTTGGGCTGCTCTCTCAATGGTTATGCTTGCAGTATATTCCGAATAAGAGAAACTGGATAGCATGATTGATTTTAGTGCAAAGAGGCCCCTAAATACTGATCACCAGAGAATGTTTTTGCTGCAAAATTTAATGAAATTGCTTCCGTTTTTCTGGATGATGAAAACCTACTTTCCATTCAGTGCTTCCAAAACAAAAAAACAATTACCTGGAAAAGGGCCAAAAAAACCTCTGTTCAAGGACAAAACTGATAAAATGTAGCACAACGCAGCTTTATGCGAATTTATCTTGTATTCTTAACAGATTAATACTTAACAAGGGCTCTACCCATTATAAAGTTCAATTGAATAGTGTAATATTGTATGGAAAGATGGATAAAACATATCTTTGGCTTAATCAGCAAACGTTTGTCATGTTAAAAGTATTATGCTTTAAGTTCACTAATTATTTATGGGCAACAGTGTTAATTAAAAAAATCTAGGCTTCTTATTGGCCCAGTGGTAAATGGTCAACATCCAGATTATGAACTTTCTGGCATGAGGTTTGGTTTGTACTACAGTATCTGATGACAGCTGAAAATGTATTGCTGGAAAAGCGCAGCAGGTCAGGCAGCATCCAAGGAACAGGAGAATTAACGTTTCGGGCATAAGCCCTTCTTCAGGAAGAAGGGCTTATGCCCTAAACGTCGATTCTCCTATTCCTTGAATGCTGCATGACCTGCTGCGCTTTTCCAGCCAAACATTTTCAGCTCTGATCTCCAGCATCTGCAGTCCTCACTTTCTCCTCAAAGTATCTGATGACAGCCAGGGTATTAGATGGAAAAGTTACAGTAGCTAGCAAAGGTATTAAAACTAAAGATTAAGTTACTGCTGTCTGTTAACACTTTATTTGAGCTGGCTTTTGAAGAACAACTTGTGTGATGTACAGAGATTGTTGCAATTGCATTACATCATTTGTGCCTCAAGAGGTGGTTAATGGACATGAAAATGTTGCAGTTGCTGTTTGGGTCATGAAGAGAATAATGGTATTACTTCTGTAGCAAGGCTAAATGTTTATGGGATAGGTGACGAAGAGACAACTTTAGTCATTTGCTATTAAAGTAGAAGATTTGAGAATTTAACCTTCCAACCAAAAGTAAACCTACAGTTTGTTCTGATATAACGCGATAGTTCCATTTCCGTGTGACCTACATTATAAGAAAATTGCATAATAGCAACGCCATTTAAACCGGTGAGACCAGAATTGTGTTATAGCCAACACAGGTAAGGAAAGTTCACGTTCTACAAATAATGCTCTCAACCTTTCAATCACATTATAGCCAATTTCTTTTGAAGAAATGTGCATTGTAGCAGAACTGACTATATTAAACCATAAGTAGGATTTGAAGTATATTCCCATTTTGCTACCTGGCATTGAATTGAGTGGGAATGAATTGAGTGGGCATTGAACTCCCACGGGAGACTGGTTAGCAAGGTTGGATCTCAGGGAATACAGGGAGAACTAGCCATTTGGATACAGAACTGGCTCAAAGGTAGAAGACAGAGGTTGAGGGTTGTTTTCAGACTGGCGGCCTGTGACCAGTGGAGTGCCACAAGGATCGGTGCTCGGTCCACTTCTTTTCATCATTTATATAAATGTTTTAGATGTGAGCATAAGAGGTATAGTTAGTAAGTTTACAGATGACACCAAAATTGGAGGTGTAGCGGACAGCGAAGAAGGTTACCTCAGATTACAACAGATTCTTGACCAGATGGGCCAATGGGCTGAGAAGTGGCAGATGGAGTTTAATTCAAATAAATGCGAGGTGCTGCATTTTGGGAAAGCAAATCTTAGCAGGACACATACAGTTAATGGTAAGGTCCTAGGGAGTGTTGCTGAACAAAGAGACCTTGGAGTGCAGGTTCATAGCTCCTTGAAAGTGGAGTCGCAGGTAGAGAGGATAGTGAAAAAGGCGTTTGGTATGCTTTCCTTTATTGGTCAGAGTATTGAGTACACGAGTTGGGAGGTCATGTTGCGGCTGTACAGTGAATTGGTTAGGCCACTGTTGGAATATTTCATGCAGTTCTGGTCTCCTTCCTATTGGAAAGATGTTGTGAAACTTGAAAGGGTTCAGAAAAGATTTACAACGATGTTGCCAGGGTTGGAGGATTGAGCTGCTGGGGGAGGCTGAACAGGCTGGGGCTGTTTTCCCTGGAGCATCAGAGACTGATGGGGTGACGTTATAGAGGTTTACAAAATTATGAGGGGCATGGATAGGAAAAATAGACAAAGTCGGGGAGTCCAGAGCTAGAGGGCATAGGTTTAGGGTGAGAGGGGAAATATATAAAAGAGACCTGAGGAGCAACGTTTTCATGCAGAGGGTGGTACATGTATGGAATGAGCTGCCAGAGGAAGTGGTGGAGGCTGGTACAATTGCAACCTTTAAGAGACATTTGGATGGTTAAAGAATAGGAAGGGTTTGGAGGGATATGGGCCAGGTGCTGGCAGGTGTGACTAGATTGGGTTGGGATATCTGGTCAGCATGGACAAGTTGGACCGAAGGGTCTGTTTCCATGCTGTACATCTCTATGACGCTGAGTGGTCATAATTATTTGTAAGTGTAAGCATGTGTGTTTCTATATTTTAAATTATAATAAACTCAGTAAAGTTCCTCTTTTCTAAATATATTTTCTAAAGCACTTTTTTTTTTTAGCTTTGAAGTTGGTGTCTGTGCAGAAGCTTACCATCAGGAAGATTGGGAACGGAAGACACACATTAACAGTGCCTTTCTGACCTTTGTTATGCTTGATAAAGATGGGGAGCTCAGCACGTTGCCCCGCATTAAGCCAGAACCAGGGGTGAGTATTGTATATCCTACGCTTATGCATGATCTCACTTGAGAATGGAAGCTGTACCCAATTTGCTAACTGTTATGTATGTAGAATAGGATATGAATCTTTCTAACTCTGCCTTCAAAACTAAGCCAAGCATTTTCCTGGGAGACAACTGAATATAACATCAGGCAAAGGCAAATAGAGCTGACTGGGTATGTGTTTAATTATGGTAAAAATTATGCCTCAGCTGGAGAAGTCCTGTCATTAGTGTCCAGTCGTTAGCATCTGGTCAGTACTGATTTACTGCATGGTATGATAATGTAGCAGTAATGTTCCTGGACTAATAATATCAAAGATGTGAATTCAAATACAATCAAAGCAGTATGAAAATTTATATTCCATTTCAAATAAAGCTAGTGTCAGTAAAAGTGGCTGTTTTGAAAACTGACATGGCTTTTTAATGCTGGTAAATGATACTAGGTCAGATTGGGATGTCTGGTAGGCGCAGATGGGTTAGATTAAGACTCCATTTCCATTCTATATGATTCTATGACTGGTGGTGCGTTTAATTGGAGGGCTACCACACCTCAGGTTGAGAAGGCAGGACTTTTGTGGTCACCTGGGCCAATGTGGGAATTGAACGCATACTGCTGACATCATTCTGCATTGCTGTTTTAAAAAATTCTCAAGGTCAGGTTCGTAGGAGAGTAGTCTGACACAGAACAAACGACCAAGAGGCGAGTCTGCTAGAATATGAGCATTTTATTCCCCGCAGCGTCGGCACAACCAGGTCTCATACTTACAACGGGTCTGGCTTATACTCACTCTACATGTTACCGGAACTGGGAGCCGTCAGTTCTCGTAGAGCGGTTGCCAACAACCCACGCTCGGCGGTTAAACGTAACCCCGGAGCAGACTCACCGAACTGGAGACTTTTCCAGCTGATATACTCTTTTCCAGATATAAACATTCATGTGAACAGCAGAGCAAGGCTAAAAAACACATTCCATTCTGGTTACATACAGATAAGAAGATTCACACGGGGAGGTGTGTAATAAGATTCACACGGGACTAAGCAACACCTCCATTCCGGTTAGATTCACACATGTATTGGGACATAATTTTTAACCGTTTCACCACAATTGCATACCAATCACCCTGCTAACTGACTCCATACAATATTTGTAAGGATAGCATCGTATTTTGTTGTTTTTAAAAGGTATTTTCTCACTGAAGCATACAAATGTAATATTGCTGATTTAAAGTCAACAATAAACAGAAGATAATGAAACTAAATAAATTAAGATAACATAGAATAAACTAGTCCAGTTACTTATAACACAAACTTAAAATATTTTTAAACGCAAGGTAATATTTATTCTCATTAACTGTAAAAGAAAAACTCCCTGACAGTACCTAAAGTCACCCTTACACAGTACAGCAGAAAATGACAATCTCTTCTTGCCTTATCTAAATATATAAATTCTGACTTCAACTCTCAGTCTGGAAAATCAGATAACCTTTTCCTGGAGCTGTCACACATCAGAGTTTAAATCGTCTCAGCTTCAAACAAGTTCTTGAGAATTTTATCCAAACACTTCTGGTCTGGTACTATAATTAAATCCCTTTCTCCAAGATAATCTATTTTTACTGTCTTCTCCCTTTCTTGGGAGCTCTATTATATACATCCATCTTCATCTAAGGACTCCTGCAGAACTCCTCTCAAAACTGAAACTAAAAAGAACTTTTATTTTCAAGTTATGGATGTCTCCTTCAATCTTTTTTAAAAAGAGATTCCAGAATTTTCTCACAGAAACCTTTGATGCATAATTGTTTACTTTGTTCAGTCATAAGCCCTCCTGATGTGCACAAAACTCAGTAGTTGTGAAAGCTAACTCCCTCAAACTGTTTCAAAAGTATCATCCATGGCTGCAGAAATATTTGCAGGTTAGACATTAAATCTCACAGACACACAAAAAGCTACATGTCGCTAATTCAAAACTCATACATCCAAGCTTAAAAATAAATCACTTTAAAATATCTATAAATGTCACAATCTCCAGCACATGTAGAAGAATGTCTCTCTGGGCAGAATCAAAAATTAGATGCTAAGCCAAAGGAGATGTTGTGAAAGGTGATGAAAATCCTGGCAAAGCATTGGCTTCTAAGGACCAGTTTAATGAAGGAAAGGGAAAAGAAGAGTTGGAGATATTTTGAGTCAGAATTCCAGATCTATGTAACTAAAGGCATGACAACCATCTGGGGTGAGGGGCCATGGTGAGGCACAAGATGTGCAAAAGGCTAAAATCAATATAAGGGCATTCACCTGGGAGGTGATTGGTTTTATAACACCAACTATGTTTCCTTCAATAGGATGGAGAAAGAAGATACCGCGAAGCAAGTGCACGGAAGAAAATAAGGCTTGACAGGTTAGGAAACCCAAATACCCCATGCCTTTGGTGATTAAATGTTTTTTAGAACTGCAATGAGGAACATTATAGCAATTCTCACACATTATTTCAGCATTGCAATGTAAGATAACTTGACGTGGTGATTTGCTTTATGAACCTCCAGAAAAATCCATTGGGTGCATAAAGTATGTGTTGCCAATCAACTGGAAAGGACCGTTATATATCTTGTTAGAACACAGAACCAATGTTGCCTGTGTCCCAAATAAATTTAGAGTAAAGGGAAGTCCTTTTACAATGGAGATAAGGAGAAACTTCTTCAATCAGAGAGTGATGAATCTATGGAATTCATTGCACAGAAGACTGTGGAGGCCAGGTCATTGAGTATATTTAAGACTGAGATAGAGAAGTTCTTGACTATCAAGGGTTACGGGGTGGAAGTGGGGGAATGGGATTGAGAAATTTAGCAACCATTGAATGGTGGAGCAGACTCGATGGACTGAATGGCCTAATTTCTGCTCCTGTGTCTTATGGTCTTACGACCTTATGGTCTAAGCTAACCCTACACCCTAATTCCTAATCCTAATCCTCCAAACTCTCACCCTAACCCTCTGCTAACATGCTCTCAGATTTCATTTTGTACAGGTCAGGGAAGCTGTACCATAAATATTGTATGATAAACAGAATGCATAGGGATTCCCATTGATGCAGCTCAAGGCCTGACAGCCTAATGTGTACATTGAATTTATAACACACATTGGAATGTTTTCCTATATCCAAAGTGCTAAATAAAAACAATTTGTTTCTGCTTTATGCAATTTGCGGCTGTAATATTGGTGATTCCCAAATTTCTTTCTCACTGTAACTATGTTTTGAAGCTTGAAAATTGTCACAATCCCTCAGTGAGACCTGAGAGAGCAGGACAAGGTGGAAGTCCTGTCTTTTAGAATGGGAGGGCAGATGTTAACATTGCTGCCTTGGAACTCGTGACCCCAACATTTCAGCTTGAGATCCCATTTGGAGTTGCATTTCCACTTGGCATTATTCAGTAAACTGAGGACTTGTAGCTATGTAAATATGCTGCCTCTTGGACTACATTATGCATTGTTCTGTGAAAGTGAGGAAACTTTGCTCACGTTAATTGCAATATTCTAAAACCTGAAGCTGCTGGAAACATCAATAATCCCAGAAGTCCCCCTCCCACCTTTTGTGTGAATGCAATAAATGCGTGTTAATACAAAAATATTGTTAAGTTAATTGCAGATTCTTGTACCTTCAGTGATAGAGGTGTAATTTGCCATCTGGCCAAGCCCAGTTTACAGCAAATTAATCCAAAATTGTTTACATGTATCATGGTTGTTCTGACATTAGATTTCCTTGCATGATCCTTTGAATTGAGGTTTGGCATTTTAGCAGGATCTCAGTTGAGTGTACTTATTTTTCCTGAATGTTTGAGTTTTGATGGCACACACCAATCAGTGGGGGCTGGTACGCTTTCATGGCATCATGGCCTTGAGTGTGTAATCTAAAAGTCTGTTGTTGGATTCAGTGTCAGTCTGTGATGATTAGCCGTGGTGTTGGGTTTTTCAATACAATCTTCCATTCCACACTTGGGCGAAGAGAAAACTTGTATTATTGTAGCATCTTCCATTGCGTCTGGATGTACTGAGTGTTTCACAGCTAACTTTTGAATCACAATTGGTCTTGTAATACTGGAAAGCACAATGGTAAATTTTCACAATAAAATTCCACAAAAAGCAATCAGGTAAAACTAAATAATCACTTTTTGGGCCGGATGGAGAGGAAGCTTCTATGCTTCGAAAAGTGATTGTTTTACATCTGCCTGAGTTAAACTGAGGTGCCATCTTCAGCCTTGGTTTATATGTCTGTGTCACTGGAGGTAGGTTTAAATCTCTGACTTTCTGACACAGAGGCAAGAGCGTTACCAGGAGCCAAGTCCAACATTTAATGTTTGAGAACAAATCCACTTGCTTTGAGTGGGCCTGGGATTCTAATGTACCAGCTAAAATCTAATAAGAATCTTGGAATATTAGGTAAAAGTCATGTGGAAAAACCTACCAATTCCTCCAGATGATTAGGAGTTTGAGCTGGAGAAATGCACCGTATTGCAGATCTTTTTACAGAAATGTAAAATCCTGTTGTTTCCTTTCAGAAAATACATAATTTCACGTAAGCAAACTGAAGTTCCACTATCTGTGCCGTGGGACCCTAGCAATCAGGTAACCTCCCTTTCTGATACAGATAAATTATGAAGTGTGGACCTTTTGTTTTTGTAAACAAGTCAGTTGTCTTTTTGTCTGTTGCTTTACGTCTTTGCCTGTATATACCAGATGTGATCTTAGCATGCTCGTCCTTATTTTGCTGCTCAACGTTTTGGGCAAACACCAATTTAATTAACTGATCTTTGTATTAGTGATCAGGTTTGCATATTCACAAAAAGCAGTTTAAGTTTAGTCATCCATGGAATATATTTTTAATGAGGAGGATTTCAGTCAGTTCTGACCGCCATATTTATACATATCCTAGATGAAGCTTAAACCTTGTGTGGTGATGTGGTTTGACAGGCAGGTTAAAATTTCCTCATCTTACTCATTATTAGCCCGGTTGTACCCTCCGTTATCCATGACCTCTAAACGCTGGGCTCTCACACGATGTTGTGCTACCCATGTCAACAGAAGTCAGTCAAGCCTCATGTTGTATATTGCTCTCCAGTATTTTTAAACCTCTTTAGCATAGCGTGTCCACTCCGTGCTTGTCTTCCCTTTACATTTTCTCTCCTTCTTATCTGAAGGGGGCTAACAAGCTTCCAATAATTTGTTGCATAACCCAGAAAGGATGTTAAAGTGTGATGTCCCATCTTGTCATTGCCATATTTCTAATGAAGAGTCATGGATAGTGGTCAGGAGTGGTAGATCTGATTGATTTTGTTTATGATCTCCTGCTGGTATCTCAGGAGTACTGAAGCCAGTTACAGCATTCAATTGTTCTGGCAAGGATCAGCAAATTCTGCATTAATCAGGTGTCAAGCCTGAAATCTAGTATCAATACATCACAGCTACACACTGTGCTTGAAGTGACTGGTTTGCTTTTTTTTCTGTTTCAGGTTTACCTCAGCTACAATAACATTTCTGCACTGAAAATGTTGGCTGCAAAACAAAACTGGGTTCTGAATTGCACACAGAACAAGGCAAGTTAAACTAACAGCAACATAAAGAGTTTAAGGAATTCCAGCTTGGCCAACTGTTTGGAAAATGATGTCAATTTCCTTTTTCTAGGCCAAACTGTTCACTCTGGAGGAAGGTCAGTTTCTGTCCTTCAAAGTAGAAATGTCTGTTTCTGTAAACATCAAGCAAGTTTTCATGCTCCTGTCTGATATGAGTCGTCGACATGAATGGGACACCCACTACCAGTAAGAAGAGTAGTATAAACTAAGAATGGCCATCAATGACTGTGAAAGAAAGGATAATGGAGAGGAAAATATTGATACAACTCAGTGTACCAGGCAGTACAGAGAATTTTTTTTTTCTCTCTCCTATGATGCAATCAATTAAATCTGATCTAATTTCTCTTCTTATTGAGAGAGCAGAGTGATACATCAATTGGTCATCAACTACCAAACAGCATATGATCACAGCTTTACAGAACCTGATGATTGAACTAACTCTCCTTGAGATTCAACTAAGTCCTCGAGCATCAGCAACTTTAGAGTGGGGAGATGGTCATTATTGTTTAGAAACTTAGTTGGGCCAGCCATATACATGCTGTAGCTGCTAGAGCAAGTGAGAGTCTAGATTTTCTGCAATGAATGACTCACATTCTGATTCCCCAAAACATTGCCACTACCTGCAGGATACAGATATGAATGTAGTGCAAAGCCTTTCTCTTACCTGGATGGATGGAACTGCATCAATGTTGAAGATGCTCAATACCATCCAGCTGGACTACATCTCATTCACTAGCCTTAAAATCCCCTCCACCAACAACAGAGTGGTTGCAGTGTATACTATCTACAGTAAGCACAGCAGCAACTCACCAAAGCTTTCTTGGCAAAGCCTCCCAAACCTGTGACTTCCACCTCTTAGAAGCACAAGGGTGGGAGATGTATTGGAACACTAATGACTTTGAGTTATTTACCAAGTCACACAACCATCCTAATTTCCTCATATATCTTCATCCCTTCATTTATTGGTGGGTTGAAACCATAGGATTCTTCCTTCGGCACATTGAAAGCATCTTCACTACATGGAGTGGTTCAACAAGGCAGTACACTGCCATCTTCACAAATCAACTAAGGATGGGCAATAAACATAATGCTCAGGACCTAGCAAAGTTTGCATGTGAACCAAGCAGCTGGAGTACTGGGAGCTCCAGTCTGCAAAGGTCATTGTTTAATCCTGAGAATAACCACTCGGAAACCAGTTGTTCCCCAACTCCTCCTAGGGTAGTGCCTGTGGACTCCGCTAGATATAGAGTGAATTTTGACTGATTGACGAAAATGGAATCAGCAAGTGGTTGTGCACAGTGCAAAATGCTGCTGTGAGAGCTGAACTGACTAAGGCAGTGGGTACCCTGCTGAAAATCAGGAAGATTTCTGATATGATCCAGTTCTACTAAGATAGCTGTTCTCTGCTCCGTTGACTATGTTAACACTTCAGTACGCACTCTCGGGAGGAGAGGTTCAAAGTGTTTTTTTCACAGTTGTGGTCATTATCCAGCCATTTCTGTTAAAGATGTGCAGACAGCTGGTGAGAATGAGATGGAAACAGTGAAACACATTGGCAGCTCCTACTGTCATTTAGTAAAGATACTACAGGGGAACCATAGTCTAGCAAGAAGCCTTCATGAGGGATAAGGGATATTAACAGAAAACACAATTCCAAACTGTTACCATCTCCACTCTTGGAGTATGCCAGACGTTGAAGAGTAAATTTATATTTTTCTTCATGGTCTTTCATATAGAAAGCTGAGGGAAATATCTGCTTCCATAAGGAGTTGAGTCATTAACATCACAACCAAAAGGAGAAAGAGAGGTTGGGAGTAATAATTTTTACTAATGTTTGGACCAGAATAAGCAGAATCTGTACCAGTTTTCAAAGGGGAAGTGATTTATTGGGAACAGAAAAAGGACAGGAGAATGAGGCAGAGCTGATAGTTGTTTCAGAGAACAGGTATAAACTTGATGAACTGAATGGCCTCTTCCTGTGCTGGAAGATTCTGTAAAGCAAATAAGAATACCCCTTCGGGAGGACCTTTTAGCTAAGTGGGGTTTCTAAATAGTAAGAATGTAAGGTAAGAAATCATGGGATTAGATGTTTTATTTAAAATTGTGACTATTGGTTGTTGCACAAGTTTGATTTCTATTGTGGTTTCAAAATTAGTAATTAAAGTATACTCTTTGCATGCAGAAAAGCACATAAACTCTTATGACTTCTAATCAGTTTATGATTCCTCCCAAGGAAATTTGAGTTGATACAAAAGGTGGATGAGGATGATGTCATCTATCACGTGATCGCCCCATCTGTTAACAAGGAAAGTACATTTCAAGACTTTGTTTTACTGGCGTCTCGTAGAGTGCCTTGTGCTGATGGGTAATTTTCACTTTTTTTTCAAATAAACTGAGAAAGCTTTTAAAAAAAATTGAAAAAATCTCCCAATAATAATTTTGAAGAAATGAAAAGCCAAGTGTTTATATTTAAATTTTCAGGTCCAGAGAGGCTGTTTGGCAGAAATTACCAGATATCATGTCAGGTCATTATAAATTCCCTTACAGCTCAAGGCATCAGCTCTATGATGCGTTTAGTGGGTCATCAGTAGCTTATTTTTATTGTGCCTCTTTTATCTTCCTCCCTATCTTAATCCCATGTTTCTTTCCCAATTTTCATTTTTCTTTCTCTATATGATTTAACCTAATTTATAATTTCTAGGTTATGGTTCTTAATTTAAAACTTGCATGGCTTTGTGAGAATGCTTCAGTCTGAATGAGGAACCTTGTTGTCCCTTGCCCTGCTCACAGGGATCCCATGGAGGGGTAACTTGGTTCTGAAACCAATGATGACGCAAAGTTTCTATTTGAAAGCTATGAAGCCTGAGTAAGCAGCAATCAGCATAGTGAATAATTAGTGCCATGCTTTCATCTCTCTTTACAAAGTCTAGGCTGTTATACCCAAATGCTGTATGCTATGTTATCACAATGGATGCTCCCATTGCAATGTGCTTGCTAAGCCATCCAGACCTTTACGAACTCTAGGTGGCACTGAACCTCACCACCATTAAGGACTGATTCGGGATAGTCAGCATGGCTTTATGCGTGGGAAATCATGTTTCACAAACTTGATTGCGTTTTTTGATGAAGTAACGAAGAAGATTGATGAGGGCAGAGCAGTAGATGTGAACTATATGGACTTCAGTAAGGCGTTCGACAAGTTTCCCATTGGAGACTGATTAGCAAAGTAAGATCTCATGGAAAATACAAGGAGAACTAGCCATTTGGATACAGAACTGGCTCAAAGCTAGAAGACAGAGGGTGGTGGAGGAGGGTTGTTTTTCAGACTGGAGGCCTGTGACCAGTGGAGTGCCACAAGGATCGGGGCTGGGTCTTCTATTTTTTGTCATTTATATAAATGATTTGGATGCGAGCATAAGAGGTACAGTTAGTAAATTTGCAAATGACACCAAAATTGGAGGTGTAGTGGACAGCGAAGAGGGTTACCTCAGATTACAACAGGATCTTGACCAGATGGGCCAATAGGCCGAGAACTGTCAGATGGAGTTTAATTCAGATAAATGTGAGGTGCTGCATTTTGGGAAAGCAAATCTTAGCAGGGCTTATACACTTAATGGTAAGGTCCAAGGGAGTGTTGCTGAACAAAGAGACCTTGGAGTGCAGATTCATAGCTCCTTGAAAGTGGAGTCGCAGGTAGATGGGATAGTGAAGAAGGCGTTTGGTATGCTTTCCTTTATTGGTCAGAGTATTGAGTACTGGAGTTGGGAGGTCATGTTGCGGCTGTACAGGACATTGGTTAGGCCACTGTTGGAATATTGCGTGCAATTCTGGTCTCCTTCCTATCAGAAAGATGTTGTGAAACTTGAAAGGGTTCAGAAAAGATTTACAAGGATGTTGCCAGGGTTGGAGGATCTGAGCTACAGGGAGAGGCTGAACAGGCTGGGGCTGTTTTCCCTAGAGCGTCGGAGGCTGAGGGGTGACCTTATAGAGGTTTACAAAATTATGAGGGGCATGGATAGGATAAATAGGCAAAGTCTTTTCCCTGGATCGGGGAGTCCAGAACTAGAGGGCATGGGTTTAGAGTGAGGTATAAGGTATAAAAGAGACCTAAGGAGCAACTTTTTCACGCAGAGGGTGGTACGTGTATGGAATGAGCTGCCAGAGGATGTGATGGAGGCTGGTACAATTGCAACATTTAAGAGGCATTTGGATGGGTATATGAATAGGGAGGGTTTGGAGGAATATGGGCCGGATGCTGGCAGGTGGGACTAGATTGGGTTGGGATATCTGGACGGGTTGGACGGAAGGGTCTGTTTCCATGCTGTACATCGCTATGACTCTATATATTTTGAGAACTAATTACTTGAAGCTGGGAGGTGAAAGGACTGCTTTGCATGGCTCCACATTAAGGCTGTGGGCTGCTGCTGCTGCTGATATCACTTGCACCCTGTTCTGACGGCTACCCCCCACAACCCTAAAGATATATCTATTAGGGATGCTGCAGTCCAAAAACTCAAGTAGTTTTCCACAGTGAGTTGAGGATATCCAGCAATCTGATATTACAAAAGCCTTGCATGTACTTGTTCTGTCACAGGGATCATTTCCAGTCCCCCATATGACTCAGCTAGCTGCACATAGCATCTCTCATCCAGTTAATAGATGTATTCCTATTTCTTTTATTAACCTTTATCATCAATTTTTACAGCCAGTTGATATTATCAGGTTCTGGTTTTTATCCTTGTAGACAGCCATCTATTTCAATCTCCCTTGTCGCTTTTATCCACACACACCTGTTGAAATCTTATCAGTGTTCAGAACTAACCATTTGATTTTCCAAAACTGTAAAGTGAGCCTCTATATTCTCCCTCTGTTTACACCCAGATTGCTCACATCGCAGAAATGCAGCTTTTTCTGACCTAATGTTGACTACCTGTTTTTTCAGGATGGGGAGAATAGTAATGTTGGCAGATTTTCCTCTGTTCAGAATGTTCTATACTTTTCCATGATCAGGTCAGGTCATCCTGCACCTTTAACAAAAGCTTGTATTTTGTTAGCCGCTGTAATTAGTTTCAGAATTCCAATTGTTGCAACAAATACCTAATCTATTGTCTAAATATCCTGATATTTAAGTTGAGGTGTTGAACTATAAAATTTTTTAAAAAAATAAACTTGTAAAATGACCGCCTACCAAACAGTTTTGCAACAGGTCAGCAAAGCATGTCGCAGCCTTCCAGAGAGACTCCCTGGTGGGAGCTGCATAGAATCATACAGAATGGAAACAGACCCTTCAATCCAACTTGTCCATGTCAACTAATGCCCCAAAAATGCAAGTGACCCTCAGGATAGAACCTGGGACCAGGGCACAGCTTGTGGTGAGCGTAGGTTCCTCTAAATGATGCACTGGCTTTAAAGCTGAGCAGGAAACTAGGCTATGGTGTTAGAACTGTTATTCTTGTGTTGCTAACTCATATTATTTATCTGTCTGTAGGCTGTAAAGGATAAAACAGTTAAGTGAAATATCTAATTTTGTCATTTGTACTATAATGCAATACCCCTGTATGAAGCAATGATTTGAAGCAGTCAGTCAGTTGTTATAAACTTTATTTTTCTAGTGATCCATATCTGATAGCCCTCCGTTCAGTCAGTCTTCCTGCAGCCCCACCAACTGAGGGCCTTGTCCGAAGTGAGGTGTTGTGTGCAGGCTTTACACTTACAGAAGAAGAAGACACTCGCACCAGGGTAAGATTTGTCTTTATTATTAAGTCATATTGACCTGAATAAATATTTTTCTTTGGGTAAAGAAATGATTGTTAAATGGAGTCTGACGGTGGGTGAAGAGTAAGATTTCCTTTAATTTATGCAGTCTGTTTGGCTCGCTTCCTGAATCTAAAAGCAAACCGATTAAGAACAGTTAAGTTCTCCAAAAGGAGTTAGTGGGAAGTGCTAGACTGCATTATCACATGCAGGATCTGAAATGGTACCAGGTCTGTGCAGTGATAGTGCTGCAGAAAATGTCTTGTTATAATGCAGGTGCTCATTTAGGAGTCATACCTTCTTAACAGCACAGTGGGACTAACACCATTGAATTATACTGCTGAGTCTGCATAACTTTGTGAAGACAAAACTGAAAATGCCATTCACTGACGCAAAACTGGCAATTGCTTGTGTTTCAGAGTTAAACTTTAACAAATTAAAATTTGAAAGTTTTCCCAGTAGCTCCATGGCTTCAGGTTTGCAAACAGAAAAGACATGTAGATCAGGTAGGTGACTGGATTGATTGCAATCTGCATTGTTAGTTGCTCATTTGGAGATTGGATTAACCAGTGTGTTTGGGTTCATGACTAAAATCCTGTTGCTAATCACTGTCCTATAGTACTGCTATAAATTTGTTTGCACCAGGGCCTGGGGCCATGGCTTGGCAGCAGTGCACAATTTCATCATTGCAGGTAGTGTAATGTTGAATTGTGGCTCGATTTTCTTCAAAACATTCGTCCTCGTTTGGAATACCTGAAATTGAACACAGTATTCTAAATGATGTAGATAAATGCTGCAATATGTATTTTTTTTTAAATTCCATATTCCTTGTAATAAACAAGCCATCCTTTTTTACATCTACAAGTTAATATTGAATGATTTATCTCGCTGGAATTTTCAACCCATTTGTTCACTGACTCTCCAAGTCCCCATTTGCTCCTGATACAACATCCAACTTCCCTCCTTTCAGGCCTGGCATATTGCATCTGGTCTCCTTGGCAACAGCTTGTTCTGCTAGTGTGCAGGCCATTGTTCATAGTCCCAGTTCTGCTGTCAATCCGTATGACCTCCTTATACTTTTATTGTTTCCCCAGCACTAAACACAACTGGTGTTCCCCCTCAAAATGGAAGAAATGAAGAGGACAAAGTAGAGGAATTGGGAGAAGGCAATTGGGAGTCTAGGAAAGGGAAGAGAACAAGGGGCCAAGAAGTTCATGGAAACAAGATGATGGAGATGAGACTAGTTAGGGCAGAGATGCAGAACAAGAATTGGTGTCGAGCAAAGGAAATGGAATGTGATTCAATAGGTCATGTGCAGCTCATTCTTTGTGACATTTGAAATGTTAAGATTTACACAAACATTTCTCAGAAAGAGATACTATGGAGTCACAATTCTTTAAATTCCCACAGACATTGTTCTAGTTTTCTAAAGGGGAAGATATGGAGCTGAGGCATTATAGAAAGGATAAGGGACATTGGAAGTGAAGGTGAATTGGTGGCAGCCTATCTTTTCTTTTAAATTATTCATATTCTATTGGATTTAAAATAGTGATGGAAAAGAATAGACCAGATCTAAAAGTTGAAGTTCTAACTCGGAAGAAGGCTAATTTTGACAGTATAAGGCAAGAACTTTCAAAAGCTGATTTGGGGCAGATGGTCGCAGGTAAAGGGACAGCTGGATAATGGGAAGCCTTCAGAAATGAGATAACGAGAGACCAGAGACAGTATACAGGGTATCCCTGATAGAGTGAAAGGAAAGACTGGTATGTGTAAGGAATGCTGGATGACTAAAGAAATTGAGGGTTTGGTTAAGAAAAAGAAGGAAGCATATGTCAGGTATAGACAAGATAGATCAAATGAATCTGAAGAAGAGTATAAGGGCAGTTGGACTATACTTAAGAGGGAAATCAGAAGGGCAAAAAGGGGACATGAGATAGTCTTGGCAAGTAGAACTAAAGAGAATCCAAAGTGTTTTTACAAATATATTAAGGACAATAGGGTAACTAGGGAGAGAATAGGGCTCCTCAAAGATCAGCAAGGTGGCCTTTGTGTGGAAGCGCAGGAGATGGGGGGGGGGGATACTAATTGAGTATTTTACATCAGTGTTTTCTGTGGAAAAGGATATGGCAGGTAAAGAATGTAGGGAAGTAGATGGTGGCATCTTGAAAAATGTCCATATTACAGAGAAGGAAGTGCTGGATGTCTTGAAACACATAAAAAATGGATAAATCCCCAGGACCTGATCAGGTGTACCCTAGAACTCTGTGGGAAGCAAGGGAAGCGTTTGCTGGTGCCCTTACTGAGATATTTGTATCATCGATAGTCACAGGTGAGGTGCCAGAAGATTGGAGGTTGTCTAACGTGGTGCCACTGTTTAAGAAGGGTGGTAAGGACTAGCCAGGGAACTATAGACCAACCTGATGTCGATGGTGGACAAGTTGTTGGAGGGAATCCTGAGGGACGGGATGCACGTGTATTTTTAAAGGCAAGGACTGATTCGGGATAGTCAACATGGTTTTGTGCGTGGGAAATCATGTCTCACAAACTTGATTGAGTTTTTTGAGGAAGTAACAAAGAAGATTGATGAGGGCAGAGTGGTAGACGTGAGCTCTATGGACTTCAGTAAGGCGTTCGACAAGGTTCAACACGGGAGACTGGTTAACAAGGTTAGATCTCGTGGAATACAGGGAGAACTAGCCATTTGGATGCAGAACTGGCTGAAAGGTAGAAGACAGAGGGTGGTGGTGGAGGGTTGTTTTTCAGACTGAAGATCTGTCACCAGTGGAGTGCCACAAGGATCGGTGCTGGTTCCAGTACCTTTCGTCATTTATATAAATGATTTGGATGTGAGCAAAAGAGGTATAGTTAGTAAGTTTGCAGATGACACCAGAATTGGAGGTGTAGTGGACAGCGAAGAAGGTTACCTCAGATTACAACAGGATCTTGATCAGATGAGCCAATGGGCTGAGAAGTGGCAGATGGAGTTTAATTCAGATAAATGTGAGATGCTGCATTTTGGGAAAGCAAATCTTAGCAGGACACATACACTTAATGGTAAGGTCCTAGGGAGTGTTGCTGAACAAAGAGACCTTGGAGTGCAGGTTCATAGCTCCTTGAAAGTGGAGTCGCAGGTAGATAGGATAGTGAAGAAGGCGTTTGGTATGCTTTCCTTTATTGGTCAGAGTATTGAGTACAGGAGTTGGGAGGTCATGTTGCAGCTGTACAAGACATTGGTTAGGCCACTATTGATATATTGCATGCAAATCTGGTCTCCTTCCGATATTGTGAAACTTGAAAGGGTTCAGAAAAGATTTACAAGGATGTTGCCAGGGTTGGAGGATTTGAGCTGTAGTCAGAGGTTGAATAGGCTGGGGCTGTTTTCCCTGGAGCGTTGGAGGCTGAGGGGTGACCTAGGGGTTTATAAAATCATGAAGGGCATGGATAGGATAAATAGACAAAGTCTCTTCCCTGGACTGGGTGACTCCAGAACTAGAGGGCATAGGTTTAGGATGAGAGGGGAAATCTATAAAAGAGACCTGAGAGGCAAATGTTTCACGCGGAGGGTGGTACATGTCTGGAATGAGCTGCCAGAGGAAGTGGTGGAGGCTAGTATGATTGCAACATTTAAAAGGCATCTTGATGGGTATATGAATAGGAAGGGTTTGGACGGATATGGGCCGGGTGCTAGCAGGTGGGACTAGATTGGGTTGGGATATCTGGTCGGCATGGACGAGTGGGACCGAAGGGTCTGTTTCCATGCAGTACATCTCTATGACTCTATGAGATGTGGACGTCACTGACTGGCCAGCATTGCTTGCCCATCACTAGTTGAGAAGGTGGTGCTGGTGAGTTGCCTTCTTGAACCATTGCAGTCCATTTGCCATTGGTACACCCACAGTGCCATTCAGGAGGGAATTCCAGGATTTTGACCCAGTGATACTGAAGAAATGGCAATATATTTCCAAGTCTGATGATGAGTGGCTTGGAGGGGAATTTGAAGATATTGGGGTTCCTATGTATCTGCCACCCTTATCCTTCCAGATGGTAGCAGTCAGGGTTTGTAAGGTGCAGGCTACGAAGCCCTGATGACTCTCTGCAACGCATCTTATAGATGGTACACATTATTGCGGCTGAATATTTGTGGATGTGTTGCCAATCAAGCAGGCTGCTTTGTCGTGTACGAAATCAAGCTTCATGAGCATTGGTGGATGCAGGTAAATGGGGAGTATTCCATCACATTCCTGACTTGTGCCATATAGATGATGGATATGCTTTGGGTAGTCAGGAGATGAGTTATTTGCTGCAGGTTTCCTCGTCTCTGGCTTGCTTTTGTAGTAACAGTATTTATACGGCTATTCCGGTTCAGTTTCTTGTCAATGGTAACCTCCAGGCTTTTGCTCAGCACTTCCATGTCACACTCCCAACCATGTCACCATTCCCCATCCCTCCCCATCTTCATTCTTGACCACATTTTTAAAATTCATTCATGGGTTGAGTGCATCACTAGCCAAGTCAGTTTTGTTATTCATCCCTAATTGTTTAGAATGCAGTTAAGAGTCAACCACATTGCTGTGGTTCTGGAGTCACATGCAGGTCAGACCAGGTAAGGCTGGCAGCTTCCTTCCCTAAATGACATTAGTGAAACAGATGGGTTTTTCTGACAATTGACAATGGTTTTATGGTCATCATTAGACTCGTAATTCCAGGTTTTTATTGGATTCATCGGTCATGGGATTTGAACCCAGGTCCCAGAACGTTACCTGTGTCTGTGAATTAACAGTCCAGTGATAATACCACTAGGACATTGTGTCTTCATGTCATTCCTGTTATGTGGCTTCTCAATTCCGAAATCACACTTAGCACAGGCCAACTATGTGTAAAATAAATTACTTTATATAATATCTAAGAAGACATTTGGCATGCACAAAACTATCATTTGGGAAATGAAAACAATGGAGCTACGGTGCATTCTGATTATCACCCTGATTAGCACTTGACCTCTGGACTGGATTTATCGATCTTTTCTGGCTGTAAAAGAACACAACTTCAACTCAATAATACAATATATATGGCACAGGGCTTCTTCCCTAAAATGCACTGTACACATCATTTGGCCTATTTCCTTACATCCTTGAAACATCTGGAAATGTTCCAAAATAAAAGCAGTTATGGAAATACAAGTTGTTACGGGAGATGTACTAATATTAAACACAAATTCTGTACATGAAAGCATTAATATCATGGGACAGATTTCAACCTCTTACCCCTTTGCACTCACTTGCTATGCTTGTGAATCAAGGAATGTCAGGCTTCCTTATGTGTTTGCCTCCATGATGGTTTGATTCATTCTATTGAAACTAGTTTAAATGTTACTGAAAGTTGTGATCAGGTGTTTGATGGAACTGGTATTTCTCTTTGACTCTATTCACTCCTATCTTCCCCTCAGCCTACCCAATAGAAAGAAAATGCAAGATAACCAGGCAATTATGGTACCTCAGCAAATGTGTTTTCTTTCTGTACATATTTATCCTCCCTTTAAGGGCTTACGGTTCCTTAGCTTCTGGTACTTGCCCATCTCTACACTGGAATTAGCTACTACAGAGCAGACCAAAAATAAACCTGAGACACCCCCTTTTTTTTAGTGTAGTTTCAGGGCAAACTAACATATGCAATTTCCTGTACAGCCATTGGGGGAATTCATGAACATCTAGATTTGAAAAGTGTCCTTATTTTGGTATGAATGGAAGAGATAGGTTGTAGCACAGAATATATCTGCTGTCAGTGTCTGAGATTAATGAGGATATTTGTCTTTTTTTCAGATTACGTACTACATTCAGGCCACCCCTGGTGTTCTCCCGTATATCACCCGTGATATTACTGGACTCTCTGCTGATCTTTGTAAAATCTTTGAGGCTTGTAATAAGTTTCTTGAACTAAATAAGGATGCGGACAAAGTAGTTTTGTAATATTTAAGCAATGTGGGCAGGGTACCTGTTCCTGCCCAGTCTGCATCCCAGTAATCCAGGGAGTTGATGCAAGAGGAGCTAGGTTGTGGGATAAATGAGATATCGGTTCAGTTTTGACCAACTGGAACTCAAATTCTAATGTTAAGTTCTTTGGGTTGTCATAGTGCATAACTTTTGTATATTTTTGTACTAATGGCACTGTTGTTGGATAATTAAGATTGAACACAAATGAAGTACAATTATGCAATAACACATCTGGTTCTTGGAAACTACTATTATCTGATTAGAGAAGGGATCACTGCAATAATTTGTAAACTTGAATGAAGTTTTTGTACAGAATAATAACTGCCTCTTGCATACAGCAATTTATTACAGATTACCAGATTTTCAGAAGAACGAACTTTAAAGATGAATAAATGAGGAATTTAGAATAACTGTCGTTGATAAAAGACAATGATGTTTTTAATTGATGATCATGTTACTGGTCATTGAGCTCACCAAATATGTTTTCTTGGATATGTACAGTGAGATTTTTTCCCTATTCTTTACAATCTGCCAACAAATTTATGACACGTGTGTTTTCTGTAAAGTTAAATTTGACTTATTTTAGTCTCTTGAGTTGGGAGTGTGGATTCAAAAAGGTATTTTATCGTTAAGTCATAATCAATTATCCTTATAACTGGAACTGGAATGTTAGTGCTACAATTTAGCACTGAATCACAGATCAAAAAGTTAATTTAATCCTATAGGAGAGTCAAGGTTACTGACAGTAAACTGATTGTATCGATTACCACAAGGAATTTCCATGGTGATTGTGGAAACCAGATTTCCTGTGAATTAGTTCTGTCATTTGAAACACTAAATAAAAACACTGAACCTTGATTGTTTATGTTTTATTGATAACTAAACCTTGCAGTGAAAATCTTTACAATAGGAAGATAACAAATTTAACATAAAATCAGTTAGTTACAATGACGAATAATTCAAGGGTTATGCATTAAGTCAAACGTCAGTTGCTGTTTCTGCAGTGTCATTACAACATCAAACACTTGCAAGTAACTGATTGAAAGACTACAGTAAAGTAATTCAATTTTGCATCACTGCCCTTATTTATTCTCAGAACAACAAAACCTGTGAATATTTTACATTTGGGAAAGTGTCAGAGAGGTTCAGCTAAGGAGTGAACCATGATAAAATTCAACCTCCAGTTCCACTGATGGCTCAGTCAATGAGCAGCTGACTTGAGGATCCAGGTTTAGATTCCAGTATCTTTGAGTTAGAGGGGAAGAGAATTATCCCAGTGTTCTTGTTCTCAAATATCTTGATTAGGCATTTCTGCATTGCCCCAGCTCCTGCAAGTTAGTAATTTGTTATCACATCTTGTCAAGACTCAAACATGAATAGCCACATTGGATGAGGTGCTAGCTCATGCCTATTGCCCATGGAGTCCTGATTCAGTAAGGAGGAGAGGGTGAAAATGCTAAGGAAGGAAGTTCAATCCTTACAAACACCTAACCCAAGGACATTGTAGATGGAAGCAGTGACTAAAGGTGAAACCCACTCTAGCCCAGCTTTCCAGCTGGTCACTCTGTAACAAACAATTAAATAAACAAAGGAGAATTTTTCAGCAAAATTCTCGTGGTTGTTTACATACGATTCAATACTTCATTCAGGCTTTCAGTTGATGTTTGAAAGGATTTTATGGAATGTTACCAGCATTCACATGCCACAACTTTTATTAAAGCAGCTTGAATGTAAAATAGAAAATATGCCAAGGTACTTTTCAAAAGTGCTCAGCAAAAGTGAAACTGGAGCCAAAGAGGTGGATTTTAAGAAGAAGACAAGGGACTTAGAAAGCCAGAGGCATTTAAGAATAGAATTCCAAACAGTGGACACCAAGATGGCTGAAGGTCACAACTGACTATGAGAGGAGGATAGCTAGGTTGCTAGTGACAGAGAAACAGCATGAGCTAGGAATGAGTGCTATTGCGCTGGTGAAAGTTATGGAGTGTTTTTGGTGAGGCCATGGTGTGATTTAACTTCAAAGCAAGTTAAATCTATGAATCAAATATTGAGAGATCCAGGAGCCAAAGCAGGTAGAGAAAAAAGTAATAATACCATGACTTGTGAATGTTAGGATAAATGCAACAAAACTTTGGAGATGCAAGAAAAAAGATTCAAAAGAATATTTTAGAAGAGGCAAATCTGGATCTAACAAAGGTATGAGGTGAATGTTTCATATGGGCTCAGGTTGTAATAGTGGGCAGAAGACGTCAGAGGTGGAAGTAAGCAGACGGAGACTACTGGGAATTATCAGCATGGTTTTAAAATAATAAAGATCCTAAGAGTCCCTGACTCCAATTGCACTCCTTGCCACGGTTACACTTTTATCTTTCATTTATTAATCTCACTCCTATCAGAGGCTTTAATGGTATAATACATCACACTTAAAATCTGAATTTCTCACTTTGTCAAAACTTATTAGAAGCTATTTGATTGACAAATTTGCTCAAATTGCTAAATTACCAATCATGACAAATTCATCAAAATCTTTAATATTTCACTAAACCGCTGCACGTTATTACACTGTTAGTAGGGATGGGTGTGGTTTGGAACCATCAAATTGTCTTTCAGGTTAGTAACCTCAGTTTAATAATGTTGCAATATGTTTTCTCTGTGGAAGTACAGGACTTGGGTCCAAATGCTCAGAGTACCATAAATGACTATTAAGATTTTTGGAAAGAGAGTAAGACTATATATGTTCTTTGCATGTTAAGCAAAGGACAAAGAGCACGGCGGGGGTGGGCAAAGCAGGATATTTGTGTAGCAGGCACAATGGGGGCGAACAGCTTCCTGTGTCATAACAGTGCTGTGATTCTGTGACATCTGAGGTTTAAAAGTTAAACCAACTTTTTGAATTTTACACATTTTCCTTATTTTCACTGAGTCTACTCTGCTTACTGTCTAGAATACTGAGCACTCAGGGCCCCTGTCTGTGTGCTCCCTGGTGTGCCCCACACAATACCTTAAACACAAGAATAAACATTCGATTAGACTAAAGTCTATAAACCAACCATCTAGTTTATTACACAGCAAATAGACAGATGAAAAGTATTAAATAAAAATGGCATTTACAGTAATTACATTCATTCCTATTCTCTCAATAACAAAATCACAAATGGTTCACTCCTTGGGCTGATATTCAATATTAAGGTGAATCTTGGGGTATGCTTCCTGGTCAGCTTTACAAGACACATCGGTGTCATTCTTGCCCCATCCCAACCTGCTATTGGGAAGAAGTCAGCCTCGGTTATGCTGTTCAACATTATTTCAATAATGCATTAAAACAAAGGACATCAAATTGTTTGACTCAATTGCATTTGACATTCAGCCATTTACATCATTCCAAATGATGTTTTCACCAAAAATACAATGAGAAACAGACACTTAAAAAGTTCTCCAGGATGCTGGTCTATGAACAAAATGAATCGACTCTTTACCTGAGACTAAAGTATTTTGTTTTACCCGCTTCATGCTATAATAAACCAATTATCAATTTATTCAATTACCAATGACATAGGCATGTCCAAATAATGTCCATATGGTCAGTTCATCTCTCCCCTGAGCTATTATCTATCAAATGAACTAGCATTTTGTGTAAATAATCCTGAGTACTTTTAAACCATGCATGCAATATGACCAGCAAGACCAAAAGCTAATTCATCATATTTTGTAGTGCTTCATTTTGTGTTGCACTAATAGATATCTCTGAGGACTTTAGTTTTCAATGCTAGCAAAATTAATATTTTGACAGTTATTCATGATGTATCTTACATATTGGGATGTTACACTGATGGATAAATTGATGTCTTATGCAGACAGTAGTGAGCATCACTAATTGCTGTGTAGTCCTGAACAATTTGAAAGCATCACTGAATGTCTATTAGTTTCACGAGCCCCCAGTCTTCTTTAAAATGCTCTAATATATATTGACCTTTTGCAGATCTTAAGCAGGTTTGTGCTGTATGACCAATTGCTTCTAAAACATGCTGGTTACTCTATGACTGTGAGGAACTTGAATGACTTATGCATCTTCAATAGAGTAACAAAACAATCTAGTTTGTTTGCCAAATGGACCGTACAGTTTGATTCTGAGGGAGCATGAGCTATAAGCCTGTTCTCCCTAGTTCTAAATTATTGTTTTCTCCAACATTATCTGATGTTTTTATCCAAATTTGATGATCAAAAGAGCAAGATGAGAGATTCTGCCTCTTGAGTGAATGGGACAAGTGAGTGATAGAGGTAAGACATATGGAACATGAACCTGTAGCCATAGCTGCCAATGTTTATGAAAATGTTTGAGTTTTACAATTAGAAACCTTAGAATAATTCATACTTAAATGTTGGGACTTTGAGAGATTCATCTAAGTTGGTCACATAGGATCCAAAGCGAGTGGCAGTCTGTGTTAACAGGTTTGTAATGTCAAGCATCATATGGCTTCAAAGAATTTGTGTGAAATCAGTATCATAACATATCCACAGGTTGCACTGCAGTCTGCTATTTAGATTTATCACTACTGTGTGTATAGCTGATGCTTGAGCGATTTGTGAGATGATGTGCAAGCTTTCATTTGCACTTCTTGTTACTTCACGAGGGCAGATGAGTTAAAGAGGGTCAAGGTCTCTGTTTCATGGGAAATCTGAGAAATATGATTGCAACTTCCTGACTGAGTAAACCTGCTTGCAACACTTCAACAAAATACACCTCAATCTCTCATGTCTGGCAGCCTTTTTTGCAAAGTTTTATAATCAATATTTAGAAAACTATCTTTGGTATCAAAATCTTAAATTTTAATCTGTACTAAATTAAGAAAATATTGAAAGTTGATAAGGTTGTAGCTTATAAATATTACAAAATGTAGCTAATAATTTCTGTGGTTCAGAAGTAAGAACTTATAGCTCAGAGCTTTAAAATGATTTGTCTGCTAACCAGGACTGGTTAGTAACATACAAAGACTCTCAAAACAACTTTTTATGATGTGAAGACATCGTTGTAAAAACTGTTTCTATAATCTTGAGGTAAGCGGTAATAAATCCTGCGAGTGCTGTATGTTCGGATGTTTATCAGTCCCCGAAACCCATTAGTGTAGCTGCCTTGCTCATGTAGATGTTCCACTGTCAGAGTGTAGGTAGGGGAAGCCTGCAGCAGTTGAGTGGTGGCTTTCCATGATTCACCCAGAGCGACAGCCTGAAGCTGGAAGGACACTGTTTGCCACAGTCCCCGACAAAGATTTAGCATGTCTTCTACTAATGGCTGTGTGTAACCATGAGTAAGCACTTCTTTTGGCCATCCAGGAGCTATAGTTACAAAAGGAAATACTTCATTGATGGTTTTGATGAATTGCTTTCCCTCAATGTATCCAGGGGTGCTAAAACTACCGTAAGAGAGGTCCATGCTAACCCATACAGGCTTGAAGAGAAGGTGTGCTGTGTAAACCTGTTCAAGCAGATATAAGGTTGGGGCCAGTGCTTCCTGGGATTTTATCTTCAAGTAGATGCCCCAAGGCTTGGATGAAGTTGAGATCCAATTTAGAGCTGATTCCAAGGGAAATTCCAATCCCTTTTCCGAACTTGCTACCACTGGAGTGGCATCATTAGCTTTTCTCTTCACATTCAGAATAAGCATTCCTCCAACATTTCCTTAATAAATTGAAAATTCAATATTTACATTTTCAGTTTTACAAGACAAACAAAACCACACCATGTAAAAAAAAAATCAGCCCACACAGACAATAAATTAACAAAAATTGATGAAATCATTGATCAACTAGTAATACAGTGCATCTAATCTGGGGATTACAGAGATAAAGGTTGAATTCAATGCTAGGTATTCCAAAACAGGCATGTTACTAGGACCCTTCATTCGTCCATCCACCTGCTGCCTTCTAAGACGGGTTACACCCAAAACATCGACTTCTCCACCTCCTGAAGCTGCCTGACTTGCTATGTTCTTCCAGCCTCCTGCTTGTGTGCCTTCTAAGACGCAGCCAACTATTCATCCACACTCCATGTTCCATTTCAGGTACAGAAATTACACTGAATTTTTTCAAATTTTTTGTCCAAAATAAACCTCTTTATATTTGTAAGTCTGATTTTCTATTAGGGCATTAACTCCCACTATCCCATTAGTGTTTCAGCTTGCTGAAGTCTCAAGAAAATGAGCTATGAAAATAGCACTCATATGCATATAGCTATGCTTTTAAAATGATGAGGGATGTGAGGCAGTTTTACTTCTATTTATGTATCAATGGTAGTATCTCTCAAATAGAACATTTGCATCCAAGCTCCACTCTGGAGATGTATGCACAATATGGACTGATACTTTAGTTTTATAGTTGAGGCAGTGCTGCATTTTTAGAAGATCTCATCCCATTTGAAGGAACAAGAATCCTGTGTCCTCACCTAACAGAACTAAAGCAGATTAGTATGATCATTTATTTCTTTGCTGTTTGTGGGACTTTGCTATGTGCAGACTGACTGTCACATTCACCAATAAAATAATGACAATACTTATTTCCTTTAGCAGGAAAATATTTTGGAATGTCTTGAGCATTAAAATGAGTTGTATAAATATGAATATTCTGTCTTTAACAAACTGGATTTTTCATGTGACAATTTCAGTAAAGACTCAAATTTTAAAAATCTGCATTGTGTTAATTTTTAGTCATAATTAGCATTCATTATCTTGAAGTGAACGCTATCTAGATTGTCATAGTATTTGGAGAGTCTTTGGAGGATAAAAATGGTGGCTGGGACCCAAGACTAACTCTGCATCTTTGGTTGAGAGTCCTCTCACATCCATTAAACTGCTGAAGTAGCTGAGCCCCAGGCAGAACATTGCATTCTTGACAGATCTACTTCTCCGAACTCTTCTTTCAATTGCACAGTGTTTTTCAGAAAAGGGTTCTTGAATCATGCTTACAGTTTCTGCTATTGATATGTTAAAGGCACCAGATGATTAACACTTTTATTGGCCAATAAGAAAAGATGTTTTTTAGGAGGTGGAAGCATTTTTAAAATATATTCTATATATCCTGTCACTATATAGTTAATGAGTTCTATGTAGTTGGTGAGTAGGCATGGAAACACCATAAGCTGGCAGGAACTATAAAGGATATAGGTGAGGGCCAAAGTTTGAGATGGAGTGTATGAAAGGACATGGGGTGGATGGAGGGACACAGATTGGCATGGACATTAGGAGGAGCCATGGGAGGTGATGGAGGAACATATGAGGAAACATATTGGAGGGAGGGATTGGTGAATTGGTATGAGTTGAAAATTGTGTGCATGTGGAAGCTGTGGGGGTGTAAGGAGTGACGGCTAGAGGGCCTTGCTGTTTTCATAATATCTGGGAAAGGTTTCAGTGCTGAGGTGGATCCGTTAAACAACTCACCTTAGCACATGGGAGTTCGTACTGATGCCTCTGAACTCTTGGTAACTCTCAACAGCACCTTCCCCTACAATGAAAATGCCATCTTTGCCGGCACATTCTCCTGAGGTAGACCAGCTAAACCAAAAATATTCCCAAATCCTACTACACTCCTCAAAGATGAAAATCCAGTCCTTTATCTCTCTGCCAAGGTCATGTTTAGATATGAAGATGTTCTCTATGTTAGATATTGAAACACCTAAACTTCAACGGTCAAAGAATAAAGACTGTAAATAGAAGATAAAAAACTGCACCATCATTATATCCAGTCACATTATGCAACATTTTCTCAGAACTTAGGCTTGTAGATATTTGTGATTTCTCTGAAGTTTGCCTTTTGTACCCTGATCAGGCAAGAAAGTATCACCATTTCCACTTAAAATAAATAAACTCTGAATAAGCTCAAATAATTGCAATTCTAGTACATGCATCATAGCTTTCAATTGGGGTTGATCCACTGCACCACCTTGTCTCCCTTGGCACAATAAACATTGTCACTTCCAAAATCTGGGCTGAATCCACACTATATGGTCATAGAGTCATACTGCACAGAAGCAGACTCTTCCGTCCAACTCATCCATGCCAACTAAGTTTCCCAAGCTAAACTTGTCCCACTTATCTGCATTTAGCCCATATCCCTCTAAACCTTTCCTCTTCATGTACAGTTAAATACTGTACCTGCATCTACTACTTTTAAAATCTTTCTCCTCTCACCTTAAAAATACACCCCTTAGTTTTGAATTTCCCCATTCTTGGGGAAAGAACTTTGCTATTCACCTTATCTATGTCCTTCATGATTATATAAACCTCTATAAGGTCATCCCTCAAACTCCTCTGCTCCAGTGAAAAAAGTCCCAGCCTATCCTTAAACTACAGTCCTGGCAACTACAGTTCTGGCAACATCCTGGTAAATCTTTTCTGCACCCTCTCCAATTTAATAATATCCTTCCTAAAGCAGGACTACCAGACTTGTACACAGTACTCCAAACTGATGAAATCAAAGTCTGCTTCTTGTGTTGGCTCCGAGGGTCAGAGAGAGATTGTAGCAGTTTATACTAAATGCATCGATTGAAGTTAAGTAACTACAGATAGGAGGTAGTTGACTGGATTATTACTCACTGACATGTAGAGAAACACCTACTGACCAGGATGAGAGTCAAGCTAGGAGCTATATACTTGTAATTTACTCTGAATAAATCTATGAATGTAATTATTTGTTCTTGTTTCTTTCTCCACCTGGATATCCAGGAGGACATTTGCTTGTGGTATACGCCCGCTGTCCAAGAAGCTCGTTATTAAAATTTCACTCAAAAATATTGGTACATGGTAGTTTTTCTTCTAAAATGGGTAAAACTATCTCACTGAGGCAAGATAGAGGGGGATTACTCTAAGCCAAATCTATTAATTAAAAACTAGTGGAATACAGAGCACTTTTCTGTGTCTAAGCTCAGCAATGTTAGATTTGCATGTTCAACCAGCATAGGTGTCACATTACTCTGACTGTTTCATGTCCTACCCGACCTGGGACAGGTTAGGTTTACTTTGTATGCCACTTAGAATCAGGATCTCCAAGCTGTACATCACACCATGAAACTGTGCTCCTCCTCCACCTGCATGTGTATGTGTTTCTGAATCAGAACCAGAAAAACATAATAGTACAAAATTCATTGAATTGGGGCAAGAATTGGCAGAGAACTGCAAGATTCATTGCTGATGTTGCATTGGACAGAAGAAGAAATAAATGATTTGTATAAATCAGCTGCTATAGTCGGCAGAGATACAAGTTGGTGGAACAGAAGTGCTTTCTGACTTACAAGGGAAAATGATCTACCATACTCTTGTTTTACTGTTTTGTAGCCACCTATATTTTTAGGGCCATTTTGTTAATTCCAATTTTCAACAACTTTAATTTTCATTAAATTCTTTTAGGTTAAGGTTTGAGATAGCAGTGACTATAAATCCTGTGATGAAGAATGATATTAGCTATCGAGAATATTATTACCTTGAAGTAATTCCATCAATTCAAGCTCTGTGGATCCGATATCAAACCATTTGATCTGCAGTTCGTCAAGATTTTGGTGGGGGAAATAATCCATAAGCTTCCCTCCGGGGTAAAACCTCCTGGTTCGGTTTGTCTGCACTGTGCACAGTGAAAGTAGATTTAATTGTAAAATTCAGATTGACTCAGCAGGAAACTACTTAACAAGTTTAAACTCACTCTTTATTTAAATTGCAAATTTCCACCACTTGTCCTGGTGGGGGCTCAGTCATGCAGGACTCTTAGAGAATTACACAATGTTCTACCAGTGTTGGTGGTGAGGAAGGGAGAAAGAGGGTAAAACTGAGTCCACTTCTGTTCTCAACCGACAACTAAAATTTCTGGCAGTGATCAATGAACAGTGAGCAGGAACAGGTGACCTAGCCTACAGATAAAATGGCCCAGATTTTGCAGTAAAAAGAATGGATTAGTGGTCTGTCCCCATGACTTGTCCTACCTGCCCATATTCTTTTCCACCTATCCACTCCACCCTCCTCTCTGACCTATCACCTTCATCCCACCCCCATCCACCCATTGTACTCTTTGCTACCTTCCCCCACCCTCCTCCCTGACCTAGCACCTTCATCCCCACCCCTACTCACCTATTGTACTCTATGCTACTTTCTCCCCACCCCCACCCTCCTCGCATTTATCTCTCCACCCTTCAGGCACTCTGCCTGTATTCCTGATGAAGGGCTTTTGCCCGAAACGTCGATTTTACTGCTCCTCGGATGCTGCCTGAACTGCTGTGCTTTTCCAGCATCACTAATCCAGAATCTGGTTTCCAGCATCTGCAGTCATTGTTTTTTCCCAGTAAAAAGAATGGCAATAATATGAGCTTTCTTTTTATTGAAGAATAAATCACCAGCAGCTTCCATAGACTGCACATGAGTGGTTGAACTTGAAATTCTGTTGCTGTTTGAGCTCTTCCTAATGTTTTGAGGAGACAGATTCAGCATTGAAATTCAGGAAAATCTTCACTGCTGCTCTGATACTCAAGCATAATGCTAACAAATACAGAGTTTCATTTTTTGATATTTTAACAGCTGATTATTGTTTTTCCAAAAGAAATGTGTTCATTTTTTTAACCTGTTCATTGTATATTTTACCTCTTTTAATCACACATTTCTTCCCCTTTCTGTATTTTACTTTATCTACCAGATTTCACATTGAAGTCACTATTTAACTTACAGTTGCTGGTTCAACCTCTGAATGACTCAGTAAGAATTCTACAGGTTGGCTGTTTGAAGAGTGTACAGTTGCTTGTTCTGTTCACACAGGTCCCAAATGACATGGTAGAGAACACTGCCAATTTGGCTTCCTAAGCACCACAAGATATAGCACAATAGCTCACAGCAACAATGTGGTCAGGTGTAGTTGACATGAGTGGCTGACACTGTTCATTGACCACTAACTGCAAAGTCTGAGCCAATTAAACCAATTTGCAGCAATTTCACTCGGGGAAGTCAATGTGATGATTGTAAAGGTGACAAGGGCTTTTGGGGATGTTGTTTGCAGGTTGGGATGTGATACTGGTGCTATATAGGTGAAGGTAAATTTCCAGGCAATAGGTTGCCTGGAAAATGTATTTAGAAACGTTGGTTGGCATTTAAATACTACACTTGACCTGGGACTGCCCAATGTATGGTTATTACTCATTAATTTAATATTTACACACAGGAGTACTCTGGCAGTAAACACAGTGAGAAAATAGTGAAGATGCAGTAGATTGAGTTCCAAAGCACTGTGCTACAGAAAAAGACCAAACTCCTGGAATTTCTTATATTCACCGGTGGAACATGGCTGGGCCAGCGTTTATTGGCCATCCCTCATTGCCCTTGAGAAGTTGATGGTGAGCTGCCTGTTTGAACCAATGGGAAATCCATGAGCAGAATCTGGGCAACCTCACCCTGGGAGCTGATTCTTTGCAGCCTGTGCTCACAGATACATTTCATCAATCAGATAACATAGGCAATGCTGAACCCCTCATAACAAAGCTGTGTCCTACTTTCACCCCCTGGCCAAGTGTGCAGTGCAGTAAGAGAATGAAATAGGAGAACTAATGAAAAGAAACTCCAATACATACATGCAATTTGTTTGAAATCTGACAAAACAGGTTCATAAATGTCATAATAGATTTGCTCAAAGTTGGTATTGTCTCTGAAGAATAAAAGATCTTCCACAGTTATAGGATCAATTGATCCTTGCCATAGAGTAAGGCTGTACCTACAAAGACACAGAAACAACCATTACAAATTCAATAGGCAGTCTGCTTGAAAATATCATTAAGCTCTTCAATCTACAATAAGAAATATTGCCAATTTTCTTCCCTCATCTCCTGGAGATACTTACTCGTACAAAGGTTACAGTTCCTAGGCCATCAGTTATTTGCTCTAACCCTGCACAAGTGCCATTTCACATGAACGGCCTGAGGACTGAGAGCTTCATGAACTGTATGCATGCCAATCACATGGATATGCAATTGTCCAGTTGCATTTTCTACATTATACTTCTAGTTCTAATCTCAAATGTATATTTGGCCTTGCTGATCTGGGATAGGGGTTTATTCTCATGGGTACATAGATGGTGGCGGGGAGGTGGGGATGAGTAAGCAACTTCAGTGCATTTATAGTCCTCTCAAGCTTGATAGTGACTCCAGAAGATTACAGCACCTTCCGAGTTTGAGGATGTGCTGCACTGTCAAACCAAAGCCCATCTGCTCCCACAGGGGAACGTAAAAGATTCATTTAAAGATCACTGTACGGAAGAAGAGTTTCTCCCAGCCAATGTCTATCCTTCAGTCAACATCACAAAAACAGACTTTCAGGTCATTGTTACATTGCTGTTTATGGGAGTGTGTTGCACGCAAATTAGTTAGTGTTTCATACATTACATCATTGACCACTTTAGGAAAACTACACCCTTCAATGTAAAACGCTTTGAGACATTCAGTAGTTGTGAAAGGCATTATATAGTTGCAAGTCTTTATTTTTCTTTTCAGTAACTACAGTGATATATCCTTCCCAGATTAGAAAACACACGTGTGGATATTTACCTCTTCTTCGACAGTAGATTGACTCTGGTAGATAAATACCTCTCCTTTTCAAAGTAGGATATGAATAGTGGATACATACCCCTTCCTTGCCTGGGTGGTTTTGATAGTTTATAAAACACGTACACCACTTACCATTGAACTACATGGTGTGGGATTAAAGGGTCTTGGGATAAATGCCCTACAGCCACTAGTGACTGCAATTGGTCTGGTTGCTCCACTGTGAGGGATGGAAGTGAATAAAGTCTGCCCAGGCTTCCCTTTCCTGATCATTCTCTTGAGTATCCGATTGTAATGTCTGTCCTGTTGACCAGGCAGTTGCATTCAACTTGTCTGCAATACTAAGCTGGGCTAAATAACTGACAGATTAGGAACAGATGATAGGAAAAAATGCTGAAGGGTATCTGGAACCATAATGCAGCAAGAATTCAGTCAGCCAAACAGGAGGTCAAAACGACATAAAAACACAGGCTAAAAAGCTCTCTACTGGATGCTGCAAGTCAATCTTGAGAGTGACAGTTATTGGACCATGCTACCACTTTACCTCTGGAATCTAAAGTAAGTTTGGCCCAGAGTAATGGTGATCTCTCTCTCTCTCACATATCTGTAAGGCTCTTCCGTAAAACAAATCTGGTCAACTTCTCACTCAGAGAGGGTAAAGATCAAACACTTCCATCACTGCCAATACGAACTACTCTTTTGATTTTTGCATGTAGCCCATACATGATCCAGAGCATCTAACATCCATATAACAAACACATTCAAAACTCAGGTCCTGGGATCATTGTCGCCCTGTTACCCTTGGGTTCCACTGGTTTCTGAAGAAAGTTCAGAGGTCATTCTTCAATGTCCTGCAGATTACCACCTTATAATCTATTTCCAATATTCAGTTTTTTTAAACATAAAAACAAATTGTTAATAATTCCAGTTAACCAATGTAAATAGCGTAACTAGATGGGAACTTTATAAAATAAAATAACTGAGATTATTTGAACGAAACAATGTTGAACTAAAGTTTGTTCAGAGAGGAAGGAAACATTTTTATCAGCAACAAACTAATAGCATTCTTTGTGACTTTTATCTTCTTCTGAATGCAATTGTATTTAAAGTTTCAAAATAAATTATGCTGTATTTTGTTTATCTAAGGCAAACTAAACAATAAACGATCCATTCAGTCTTGTTTCAGAACTGTGCATTCATGAGATAGGGAGCCTGTGATTAACACTGCAATGAGTAACAATGCTAATCATATTTAATTACAAAGTAAACATATACGCCCGGGAACTCTCACATGTGTCTCATCATCATGCCATTACCAGCTGCCAAGATAGCAGACGACAGAACTAAACTTAACCTCACCCTTCATGTCTTACTTAGCTTTGTCACCACCTCATCATTTGCTAATCTATACATCACATCAATTGGAAATATGCCTGTAATTTAGAGAGGACTGTGGACAAGGATGGTATGCAGCCCAGCACATCAGACGTGCCACTTGGAGGAAGAGATAACCCAGGGCACATTTCTTATACAATATCGACCAACCACATACAGTAGGAAAGGGCTGGGAGCTAGTTATTTTCCTGACCTTGCCCAGCAGAAGAGATATTTGAGACCTTCTTCTGATAATGCAGATTGGTTTGACTTTGAGTTATTTTTGATCATATCTAAATCTCTTTTGATATTGGCTCCATTTTAATTTGGAAAGCATCCTCCCTTAGCTGCATCCTGATGTTTATACTGCTAAATCTGACTGTCTGACTTCAAAAACTTATCCATTCCCTCCCCACCCCAATACACTTAGAAAATGATGATTAAAACTTATTTTTCAAGGATCTTTAAGTTTTTACACTGGGATAACTGAATTTATTTTAACAGTATCAGCATAAAAATGGTGATCTGAGACACAGACATGGGCACAAATTGGAATGAATCAGCATCAATAAATCCAGCAAAAATAAACATAATAGCTTTATTAGTTGATATTCCTTTGCAGTTACCTTGGTGACTGACTGAGTAGCCAACTGAAATGTGGCCAAGCTCGCTTCAACAACACAGCTCGGACAGGGAATGTGACACGTTGTGGTAAACCCTTTACCAAACTGTACATTTCCTCTACCATCTTTCGAGTGTAGGGTTTAGTTGCAATCACCGGTAAGTACAGAGACATCCAGCTTGGGGAGAGGATGACATTTGGGAACTTTTTCTGAATAAGACTCAGGAACCTGCAGGAAACATTTCATGAATCAGAACATAACCAGACATCATTTAGCAAGAACTCAATATTAAATATCAGTTTAATATATAGTCGTTCTCACAGTGAGCTCCTGCTTCTCTGCAAGTCCTCCATATTAGTTATGGAGCTCCAAAATACTAGTAAACCAACAATCAGTCTTTGGATGTTTCTTGAATTCAATCTTGAGCTACAAAAATTACTCATAAGACTAATACCTACTGCTCAACCTGAGTATCTCTTGAAGGTGGTGAGCCTTCTATATCAATTCTTTCAGTGCATGTGGTCCAAGTGCTCCCACACTGTGCTGTCAGGAGTTTGATCCAGAGGTTATAAAGAAATGTTAATATTGATCAATTTTTTTAACCCCAAATACTGACGAGTTTGTAGAACACTGTTCTGTTTAAACCCATCCCCAGACAAGTGGAGACTATTCAATCACATGACAGGCATATACCTTACTGACTTTGGCACATTTGGGAGAATCAGAAGGTGAGCCACTTGCTGGAATTTGTTAGACTTCTTGTGTAGGTACAAATCGGAGGACCGAAGAGGTGAAGATCTAATTCCTTTGATTAGATTAGACTGAAGATCTAATTCCTTTGTCAGCAAACAGCAGGCAAAATATTACGTAGTTTCATTAATATTGATACGTAGCAATATCTCTTTTGGAGGTGTCACTAGGAGCAGGATTGGGATCATCAGAGATTATAGTTCAAAAGGAGGAGCGATATGAAACATGAAAATACTGTTTAAAACACACGTAGCTCCTAATCAGTGATCCAAGCTATTACTCAGCCACAAGGTCGATGCAAGATGAGAGTGGTGCTGGAAAAGCACAGCAGGTCAGGCAGCAACCGAGGAGCAGGAAAATTGGCGTTTCAGGAAAAAGCCCTGCTTCTACACCTAAAAACGTTATTTTCCCAGTTTATTGTAGGTTAAATGCAGTCTGTGATTCATACTCAAAGACACCTATTATTGTTGAATTATTTAGTTCAGTAAAGTGACAAAATCCTTGGATCAAAATCCATTCATTGATTATGATCCAAACATCTTTATTAACTGTCTGATTATCCTTCATCCTAGGATTAATTATTCTATGTGGATATCTTCCAAACCCTTTCAATCATCTCCAGTCTGTAATTTCTATTCTAAGACCCAGATTGTTTTCTTTAAATCAGAAAGCTATAAATATATTGGACAGGGATTAGCATTCTGTAGATCAGGGCGGCACGGTGGCACAGTGGTTAGCACTGCTGCTTCACAGCGCCAGAGACCCGGGTTCAGTTCCCGCCTCAGGTGACTGACTGTGTGGAGTTTGCACGTTCTCCCCGTGTCTGCGTGGGTTTCCTCCGGGTGCTCCGGTTTCCTCCCACAGTCCAAAGATGTGCAGGGTCAGGTGAATTGGCCATACTAAATTGCCCGTAGTGTTAGGTAAGGGGTAAAAGTAAGGGTATGGGGTGGGTTTCGCATCGGCGGGTCGGTGTGGACTTGTTGGGCCGAAGGGCCTGTTTCCACACTGTAATCTAATCTAATCTAATCTAATCACTAGGACAAATGTATGGTTGTCCTACTTTGTGTATATTTGAAGTATAAAATTGAGTCACTATCAATTCTAATGGAACAGTAAAGACCTGCCTGATTTTGTTGGGGTTGAGATGTGAATTTTATTGTGCGACTTCAGGGTTGTAAGTTTCTGCCACAAGTCTTCATGTGACTGAGCAGGTTTAATGAGGGAGAGAATCTGGAGTTCAAAATTCATCCCTTCTCTTCCACTATCTTGCCTCCTCATTCAGACGTTTTGAAGTTGAAACATAATGCAATTTGCTGGACATGTTGTCACCATTTTGAGTGACTGGTAGTAAGCCCCTTACTGTCATTAAAGGTAATGCTGCCATGCTCCAAGGAAAGTTCCCAGTGTCTCTGGGTGAGATTGGCCATTTGAGAGTTGAGAAAACAGGACTCTGTGGGGAAAACACTTTACAACAATCTTGTCATGGTGTCCATCAAGGTTGATTTTACACGTGTTTTATAAAAACCTTTGACGATTAGCTTCAAGAAGGACCCTTGTATTTCTTTAATGGTCCACCCATTGTGTATGGAGGATGTGCCAGAGGCATTGCTTCTGGAACTTCCTTAGTGTTCCTGGTGCTACTGATACATAGCCCAGATCTCATGGCAGTACAGGAGTGTGGCAAACAACAACTACTTTATCTATCGTGACATCTGAGAGAGGTGGCTGCCAAGGTAAAACCAAAAAAAAGAGCAGAATTAGGCCATTTGGCTGCTCCATTATACTTTGCCCCCATCACCATTGGCTGTTATCTTGTTTAGCAGCCTCCTGTGCAGCGCCTTATCAAAGGCCTTCTTGAAATCCAAATAGATCAGGTCCATTGGCTCTCCTTTGTCTAACTTGCTGATTATCTCTCAAAGAATTCTAACAGATTTGTCAGGTATGACCTCCTCTTGACGAAGCCATGCTGATTCAGCCTATTTTAACCTGATGCATTTCCAAGTACTCTGAAATCTCATCCTTAATAATGGACTCTAAAATCTTATGAACAATCAAGGTCAGGCTAATTGACTCATAATTTCCTGTCTTCTGCCTCACTCTCTCTCTTCTTAAACAGGAATGTTACAGTGTCATGTACCAGCCCTCTGCGAACCCCCTTGACTCCAGTGATTCCTGAAATGTCACCACCAGTGCCTCCACTATCTCCTTTGGAATCTGAGGGTGTAGGGGAAAGTGAGGACTGCAGACGCTGGAGATCAGAGCTGAAAATGTGTTGCTGAAAAAGCGCAGCAGGTCAGGCAGCATCCAAGGAGCAGGAGAATCGACATTTCGGGCATGAGCCCTTCTTCAGGAATCTTGGGGTGTAGTCAATCTTGGGGTGCAATCCATCTGGTACAGCTGATTTATCCACCTTCAGACCTTTCAGCTGCCCCAGCACTGCCTCCTTAGTGATGGTCTGCCCCTCTCTCCTCTGCCCCATCACTCTCTTGAAGTTCTGGTCTGCTGCTGGTGTCTTCCACCATGATGACTGATGCAAAGTACTGATTCAGTTCAGTCCAAGGTCCACTCTTGCCCCTCTCTTACCTTTTAGATATCTAAAAAAAAACTCTTGCAATCTTCTTTGGTATTACTAGCTAGCTTCCTCTCATATCTCATTTTCTCCCCACATATTTCTTTTTTAGTTGTATTTCTGCTGATTTTTAAATACTTTCCAATCCTCTAGCTTCCCACTAATCTTCATCACATTGTATGCTTTTGCTTTTATGCTGTCCCCGACTTACCTCGTTAGCTATGTCCTTTCATAGTGAAACGCTCATCATATTCCAGCATCTCTCCTCCGCCATGTACGCAAGGTGGAATATTTAGTTGACCAGATCTTAGATTACTTACAGTGTGGAAACAGACCCTTCAGCCCAACAAGTCTACACCGACCTGCCGAAGCGCAACCCACCCATACCCCTACACCTAACACTATGGGCAATTTAGCATGGCCAATTCACCTGACCTGCACATCTTTGGACTGTGGGAGGAAACCGGAGCACCCGGAGGAAACCCACGCAGACAAGGGGAGAATGTGCAAACTCCACACAGTCAGTTGCCTGAGGCGGGAATTGAACCCGGGTCTCTGGCACTGTGAGGCAGCAGTGCTGACCACTGTGCCACCGTGCCGCCCACAAAGATCTGAGTTGGTGTGGGTTTTATTTTGGCAACATTTAAGGACAGGCAGAACCTCTTGTAAAATTGTATATTTGAGAGGAAAACAAATTTCTCCTCAACTTCAGGGATCTAAAAATTGTAACTACCTTCAAGAAAGGCTATCAATCATGCTGTGGAAATGATCAAGCTATTTCCTCTGTGCACAACAGGGACCATCCCCCAATTAGCTTAATGTCTGTTGTTAAGGAAATCCTTCTAGAGACACAGTGTGGCTTTAGACTTTTCAAATAAACCTCTCATATGATCTTTCTTATCAGATAAATCCAAGAAAAACATCAAGAACCACACCCACAAATATTCATTGACATGGCCAAATCATTTTATAGATAAAATCACAATACTCTGGGGATTATGCTCCAAAGATTTGGATGTCCAAGCAGCTTAATCACAACCTGCAACAGTTTCATGATTATATGAGCGCAACTGTCATGAGACAGAGATCTGAAACAGACCTTCAAAATCCAGCCCTTGTCAAGCAAAGCTCTGGGATTGCCCCAATATTATGGACAATCTGCCTGAAAGTGGCTATTCACCTCATCAAAAATCAATGGCCCTGCAAGCTACGTCATGAGCATCCTTTTACACATTACGTGTGCTGGCTCACCATGTGATAATCCAAACCAAAACTTGCCATCATGGCAAGAGCTGTGGCATCTCCTGAGCTGGTGGCTGTGGGCATCAGATCAAAAGATGGTGCCTCTATATCAGTGCAATGACTCTCTCTATGTTTCTCCTGGGGCTGCTGTGGCTAGGCAGCCAGACGTTGTGTGTCTGAAAACAGAAGGTGGTGGTGTGAGACAGGACTGCAGTTGTGCTTACATTATGTAATTGTTATTCAGCAACTGAAAGATCTGATGAGAAAAGATTTCAGAAATTTCAGCACAAATTATTTTTCTTTCAATGTTACTTTAACAAGACAGAGAGAGTAGCCAGAAATAGTTCAATGTCTGCCAAGCGGAAAGTTAAAGCTAAAGGATTGCCCTTAAATTATTTAAGTGATGCACTGGGTCTTGGAAGAACATGTTCAGAGCAGTGCAAGGAGGAACTTCATCAGGAGGGATAAAGAGAGGGAATTAAAAATAATCTTTTTTTTCTCAAGAGATGTGATGATTCATGCTGGGCTATAGATCCATGTCACACTTTCTATGCTCCACCAGTACTGACAGTAAGTATTTACAGAAAACGTGACCATTCAGTTTTAATGCTGAACCCATTATAGTACATACAAGATGTCAGTTCATTGTTCATTATGTGCCGTACAGGCAGGATATACCCACAAATGGAAATCCAGTCAATTCTAGCCTGGTGCTCCCTGGCACGCAGAGTCTGTTAATAGCACTCTCACAATATGAGTTCACAACACAGACATGATACTAGCAAGCAACAATCAGAAGAGTGTCAAATGTCAAAACATGCAACTCCAATTTGTCACATCTACAAGTGGAAAGATTTACATGCAAAAAAGAAAATTCAGTTGGTTCCTGTGTGGTTTCTCAGCAAGGTACAGTATTCCAACAGGATATAACAGAGAAAAGACCCATGTTGGATGTGAAATTAAAATTATTGTGCTCGTATTTTGATAATTTTCAGCACTGGGATTAACATTACCTGGACGCATTGACAGGTTGCATAAATCCTGGGACATTTGGGCCAATCAGAATGTCAGCATTTAGCCAGACTGGCCGGTTGAAATGAATTTCATTATATTTCTTTACCAGGATATCCAGGGAAGGGTTCACCACATCGATGCTTTTAAAATCCAGCTTGATACCTGGGAGAAAAATACATTTGTTTTACATTTTCAGACCCTATGATAATACCATGAAACCCTGTCCTGCCCACATGGTGTCTATCTCTAGAGCACCTCACATATTCAATATTCTGGTGGGTCTGATCTGTAATCCACCATAAGAGGGTCCATGCACAGCCACCACTACAAGCCAGTGTCTGAAAACCATTGTTACAATCTTCACTTCAGAACAAAGATCTTCCCCGATGTTGTGAGAGGTTCATATAGATTAGCTGTGTGCCCTGCACTGCTGTGCTAGACTACATGGAAGAGTAGCATTCATTCCAACTACATCTAGAAAATATACTGTTCACACTGTGAATGGTGAATGAATGGTGGTCATTAGATTTCCCACTGTTGCAATTACAATCCAGCCACGAACAGTCATTAGAACCATCAGTGGAGACACTACGAGCACAACAGGCCTTTGGAAAGAGATCTTCTGAGGATCCCCTTGCTCCCTGAGCTGCAATAGCACCTCCTCTCATTAGGTAGCAGTACTGTTGAAGTCAGGGCAGCTGTCAGTATTCACCATACAATATAAAAGAGATACACAACACATGGTAAAGAGTCATGGAATAGATGCAAATTGTAACCAAGTAAGTATGTGGAATTGACTAATAAAGAAAGATTTAGTGATGCTTTCCTCGTATCTCAAAGACTGCAGAGTGGAAATATTGAGTTGGGAGGCACACTTATGGAGCAGTGTAGAGTTTGCATATTCTCCCTGTGTCTGCGTGTGTTTCTTCTAGGTGCTCTGGTTTTCTCCCTCAATCCAAAGACCTGCCGGTTTGGTGGATTGGCCATGCTAAATTGCCCGTCCTGTTCAGGGATGTGCAAATTAGGTGCATTAGTCAGGGGCAAATGGAGAGTATTAGGGTAGTGGAATGGGTCTGGATGGGTTACTCTTCGGGAGGTCAGTGTGGACTTGTTGGGCCAAATGACCTGTTTCCATACTGTAGGGATTCTATGACTCACCAGACATGAGCAAGATGCCTTTAGAAAAGAACAGGAGAATAAACTGAGGAATTTACAAGTGTATTCAATGATATTGAATGCTGGAGTCACAATCTATTCATTGTCCTCTCTCAGTATGTGTCCATTCTGCCCATATCCTCTCTCTGGCTCCCTCCCAGTGACCGACACTCTCGCTCACTGCTCACCATCCCTGGCATCAAGGAACATGGCAGTGAGAGGGACAGAAGCAATGAAAGGTGGGGCGAAGAAACAGGGATTGGGCACTGACAGAAACAGCAAGCAGGAGGGTGGGCACAGAGAGAATCCCTTGAGCACCAGTGGCACACAGGATTGAGTTGGCACCAGTTTTGGGCACAAATCAATTTTACTGTGGCATCGACTCTTTATCAGTCTGTTACCCTTTGGCATACCCTAACGACCACTTCACCAACATGAGTAGTATTCAGATATAACAGTATGAGATTATTATAGGGGCATTTTCTTATCAAACTTTACAAAAACAGCTGGTGTTGGCACTATTTATTAAGCTATTGATTTTATTGTGGCAAAGATAACACACATCTCTTCGGATTATTTTTCTCCCTCCAAGTAACAGGTTTATTTTACTCATCCAGAAGAAGGTATAAAACATGTTTTTTAAAAGGTTGAACATACCAGGTATTAATATAAAGACAAATTGCATTTGTTAATGTAATAAAGTAAACCAAGTGTTATCAAGAAAAATTTGATATCAAATCACATAAGGAGAGATTAGACCAATGAATAAGATCTTGATCATAATGGTGGGTTTTCAGGAGTATCTTCAAGAAGGAAAGAGAGTTGGAGATTTGCAGCAGCGTAGGGGAGATCACTCCAGAATTTAGGGTCTAGGCAACTGAAAGGAGGCTAAGTGATTAAAATTGAGAATGCTGGAGGAGGAGATAGAGAAGCTGATGGCATTGATGGATTTGAAAACAAAAATGAAAATTTTTAAATGGAGGCACTGTTGTAGCAGGAACCAGGGCAGGTCAGCAAGTGCAGGGAAGACAGATACTTGAGATCTTATATGAGTTAGAACATGGACAGTAGAATTTTGAATGACCTGAAGAACTAGGGAGGTCAGCCAGGTACGAGTGAGAACATTTAAATCCAGCGGTAATAAATTGCTAACGGCTTCAGCAGTAGTTAGGTTTGGAAAGGAGAAAGATCTATTGTTCAGAATGAGTTTTTGATCAGGTAACTATTACCTTTCTTGGATCTGATGACTGCATCCAGCCATTCCTGCAAGGTATTGTCACTGTAGATACTGGGTGGGTGAGCCATGATGGGGGTACCAGTCTCGTTTTGAGTGTTGAGTCCTTCAATATTGACATCTGCTTCCAATACCATTGCACTGCCTGGGAACACACATTCACAATAATCAGGCTGTGAAAACATGCCTCATGCTTTCTTTATGGCTTTCTCCACTCGTTGTTCAAACTAGGCCAAAGCAGATTGGTACAATTCACTGAAATCTTTATGGACACTGACTTGCTGCTAGATTGGAGGGGGGGGGGGGCGGGTCAATTGAGACATGCATGAAGGAAGCCCCTCTCTCTGAGCTTGTTTCTGGACACATTTCACTGCCCAGTTGACCAATTTAACATACTGTGCCACAGAGTGCTGGCTTTGTTATGTTTAGTTGACAGAGCCGGAGATGTGTTGCTGGAAAAGCGCAGCAGGTCAGGCAGCATCCAGGGAACAGGAGAATCGACGTTTCGGGCATAAGCCCTTCTTCAGTTGACAGCCTGCAGAATCTCATCTCTAATCATGTCTGTCCTGCCAGAAGTTCTTTTGTCTGAAGAGGAATTTCTACACAGAAATTCTGAGATATTATGCAGTAATCCTACTTGTTGATCCACCTATAAACAGGTACCTTAACACATTCGGGTTGTTGAACCCGAGCCCAATGGTCCATACGGTTTATTTTGGTTAAAATACTTATCCAACAGGTCTGTCATCTTCAACAACGGGAATGTTTTCCTCCTTGTTCCGCAGAAGAGGTAGCTACAGTCTCAGAACATCATTGACATGAATACTGGTCATTTAGGTAGCCTTTCAGCTGAACTTATAAAAGCAAGAAAATCTCCACAGTTCTTGGGTGTTTTGTTTCCAACAAATTCTCTCTCTATTTCGCAGGGTGCATAGCATTAGGCTTACGCCTGCATTCTGTAAGGGAACTCACTGCAGCAAACTAATAACAGTGAGACAGCTTAAATTGTTCCATGTGGACATTATGGATACAGGCTAAGGGTCATGTGGTTATAGTAATGTGTTTCTACTCTGAGCCAGAGGCCCGGTTTAAGTCCTAAATGCTCCAGAGGTGTGTCATAATAGGTTGATTAAAAATATCAATGGATACAGCTTCTGTTTAACCTGGTGATCCTTTGACATTAAGCTTCTAATATGACTTGATCTTTCCCTTAAGTCCATGGATAGTTTTGGACAGTTTCAGTTCAGACTTTTATTCCCAATAGCCAGCTTACAAAATTGTCCATTCTCAGCCTGTGATGAATGCAGAGGTTTCACCCTGCATTAAACAGGGGAAAATGTTTGCATCACATTTTTTATGTGTGCTTTAATATACTTCGGGTAGATATATTTTAGAACCAATTGGTGTTACTGAGCTACAAGATAGAGACAAATGTTCAGATTCCAGTTACAGCAGATGGAGCTTTCATCTATAGATAAGCAAGTGGTTTAGATGTTAATCTAAGATGTCTCAGATGTTAATCTCATTATAAATGGTTTGGAAATTCATAGACAGGAGGCCAGGAATGAAGTGTAAACAGCCATTCATCAAATAATACACAGAATGCACTCTGGGGTTTTGAACTTGATTGGTTACGAATCAGGAATAAGAGTATGCCACTCAGCCCCTTGAGCTAATTTGCGATTTGATTAGGCCATGACTGATTTGATTGTAGCTTCAACTCCACATTCTTGCCTACCCTTGACAACGTTTAACATCTTAATTATCAAGAACCTATCTACCTCTGCCTTAAAAATATTCCAGGACTCTGCTTCCCCCATTTCATTTAGGGAGAGAGTTCCAAAAACTGATGACCACTCAGAGAATTTTTTTAAACTTAATCTCTGTTTTAAAACAAGCACAGGCAACCCCTGATTTTTAAGCAGTGACCCCTAGTTCTAGACTCACCCATAACAGGAAACATCCTCTCCACATCTTCCCCATTCAAGATCCCTCAGGACTTTATAAGATTCAACCGAGTCATTTCTTTCTCTTCTAAACTCCAGCTAATACAGACCTCTCACTTGTCTAACCTCTGCTCACAAGACAACCCACCCATTTCAGATATCAGTCTAGAAAAAATTCTCTGAACTGCTTCCAATCCAGGCTTGATTAGTTGTTTGACTTGGGAGTAAATGTTTGAGTCTTTCTTCATTTTGGTTGTCTTGCTGCATTTTGCTGCTTCTGTGCAATATGCCTTAATTAAAACAATAATTTCAGCCTAAAAAATGTTTGTGTGGGATGTGATGTCCTTGGGAGCAGACAGAAAAATGGTGGGCATCCCACATGGTCTCAAGTGCAATATATGGAGATTAAAGAGGTGGTGTTATTCCTGTGGCAGGCTATTCCATTCACACCAGAAATGAAGACCTCACTCATTGGAGACTCAGTGCACTTCACATTCATCAAATCTAATCGATAAGACTGTTTTAACAGCAAGTGCTCCACAGTGCTCTGATAGGTCCATATCATAAGCCTAAGTCATGGAGCAGGTTCGAGCGTACAATTTTCTAACGCAGAGACAGGAGTGCTATCAACTGAGCCAACCTGACAAGAGGAAAGATAAACCAGCTCAACTTCTCCCTTCTTGATTACTTACAACTTCGGAGAATCGATACAAATCCAAGTGATAAAATTGTCCAGGAATACTCTGCACATTGGAAGGGCAGAGAGAGAGGAATGTATTTGTGAAGAACAGCTGTTCTGTGCACTTACCTTTCAAAGCCACCTCCATTTCACTCTTGCTATTTGCAGCATGGTGCCATGTAACCAGCAGCCCATCCTTCCTGTCAATCATTCCCTGTTGAAGTAAGTACTCCAGTAGGTCCCCACCTGGACTGAATGATCCACCTACATCAAAGTCCTTGGCTGAAGTTGCAAATAAGAATATTATTTAGATTTTACTTGTCGTCATCACTTTAATTAAGTTGTTCTTCTCACCCTTTTGGTTCACACACTTTTAGTATTTTATTGCATTGTGACATACAAAGTGTAAATGCAAGTGACTGGATTTATTTTTCCTATATCAATCACAGTCAAATCTGATTGATTGGTACGATGCAAGTGAAACAGATTTGGGAATCAAGCGTATGCCAAAATATTCTAAAATTGCAGTGGTATTCAGCTAACACCCTCCCCACTCAACCTGCCCTTATTATCTTATCATTCTAATTCCAACATGTCCCATCGTGTGAACTGATAATTGACAAGTCAGCCAAGCTTATTAATGAGAGCTACAGAACCATACCACTCACTATTAATTGGTGTTTGTTCTTCGTGACTCAATCTAAACATGCAACCAAAGCCCTGCTGTTAATGTGGTCCTAGCTGCACAAGCAGCAGGATGTTTCCCAGCATTTTGTACACACCCAATGTTCCCTTATGCTATGTTAACATGCTCCACTAAGCTCTGGATTTAAGCATGTATGTGTATCCCTACAAATTTAAAAGGCGTTCTCCAGAGTTCTGTCCAATATTTATTCCTCAATTAGCATTACTAAAATAACTTAGCTTTTTAACATCATTGTCTTTCGTGAGAGCTTGCTGAGTGTAAATAGACTGCTTCACTTCCTATATTAAACAGTGACCACACTTCACAAGAGTTTCAATGGCTCAAAAGTTTATGTGTGGCCCCCAGATCACCAATGTGCAAGTTCATATAACTCACAAAGACATTAGAGCTTGAAAAGTTCGGTTTCAGACTTCTCGGCTTCCGGATCTGATCTGGGAGAAGCTCAAAGTAGACAAATGAATCAGAGACACTGTGACCAGAAACATAAGAAGGGTCTGGGGACTTCTGCCCACTGGCTCCTTTGCCATGCAATTAGTTGGAAAAAATAAGCACAGTAGAAACCACACAATTCAATGTCAACTGCAAACTTAAAAGCAACAGCCTATGTTCAGCGGATAAACATATTTGTGGATTACAGAGACCAGTGAAATCTCGGGTGTGATCTTTATGGTCTGTGCTGGGTTATCTGACACTCCTAGCATTTAACTTCACTAAATCTAGCTGAAGCCATCATATTATAATCTTTGCTGGACAGTATCTGTGTTCACACACTGGGTAAGCAAATCATGAGGTTCTGCCATGATGCCCTCCATTGTTGAACAACCAGCCTGCACTCAAAGCCAAAGTGAGTGGAATAACTTTCAATTGGAGGACGGGACAACCAGTAATGCTGGATTTTTCACCAATTCCCACCCCACAGTAGCTCCCCACACCAACCACCCAGACCCATTCCCATAGATCATTCACCATTGTCAGAAGCAACGAAGAATTAAAAGGGCGGGGGGGGGGTGTTGGTGGTAACTTGTCTGGGGAGACGGGTGTGTTGGGGGAAAAGCCAGATCTTGATGAATGCAAAATAATGTCTGCAGTGAGTAATTGAGGTGACATTCAAATAGGGAGTGTCTCAATCAACAACACTCTGCCCAAATCTGTAAATCATCCAACATTATCATTAACGTTTCTAGTGCTTCAGAGAATTCATCAGTAAAAGGCACTGTCGGTTCTCAGAGCTCTGTGGTGTCTGTAATGAAGATAATTACAAGCAATTATGGAGCTGCGTGACTGAGTCTGAGTGCAACATAAAATAAGATGATACAGGGAGAGGTTTTGAATTGCAACGTTTGGTCACAGCTATCTGATTAAAAGGCATGCAGCCTCCAATTCTGCAGGATCATTTCACATTGCCATCTATAAACAATTTCTACACACTGATAGCATCCTTTATTGGCTCAACCTGTAGACAAGGTTCGTTTTGAAATCTACATCTTATCAGTTTTTGACATGGAGTCCAGACAGTGCAAAAGCGGCAAATTGTGCAGATCTTCCGAGGAGTGGCAGGCGGAGTTTAATTTAGATAAATGTAAGGTGCTGTATTTTGGAAAGGCAAATTAGGGCAAGACTTATACACTTAATAGTAAGGTCCTGTGGAGAGTTGCTCAATAAAGAGACCTTGGAGTGCAGGTTCATGGTTCCTTGAAAGTGGAGATGTAGGTAGATAGCATAGTGAAGGCGGCATTTGGTATGCTTTCCTTTATTGGTCAGATTAGTGAGATTAGGAGTTGGGAGTTCATGCTGCGGACATTGGTTAGGCCACTTTTGGAATATTGTGTGCAATTCTCATCTCCCTCCTATAGGAAGGAAGTTGTGAAACATGAAAATGTTAAGAAATGATTTTCAAGGATGTTGCCAAGATTGGAAGGTTTGAGCTATAGTCAGAGGCTGAATAGGCTGGAGGTGTTTTCCCTGGAGCATCAGAGGCTGAGGGGTGATCCTACAGAGGTTTATAAAATCATGAGGGGGATGGATAGGGTAAATAGACAGGGTCTTGTCCCTGGGGTGGTGGAGTCAAAAACTAGAGGGCATAGGTTTAGGGCGAGAGAGGGAAAGATCTTAAAGGGACCCAAGGGGCAACTTCTTCACACAGCGGGTAGTGTGTATGAAATGAGCTGCCAGAGGCTGGTACAATAACAACATCTAAAAGGCATATGAATAGGCATGATGGGTATATGAATAGGATGAGTTTAGATGATTATGGACCAAAGTGCTCACAAATGGGACTAGATTACTTTAGGATATCTGCTCAGCATGGACGAGTTGGAGTGAAGGTTCTGTTTCCGTGCTGTCCATCTCTATGACTCTCACTCTATGAAGGAAATTATCTCAGTAAAGAGTACTGAAAGCAGGAAAGGGGCTAACAAATAACAATAACACATGACAATTTCTGGATTTCTTTCCCATGCACACTGTGTAGTCCTAATGTGTTTTTATAGATGTATTTTGTGTCCCGATTGTTTGGACTCATAATGTTGAAGGATTATCAGCAGCAGTGTAAACACCAGCATCAGGAACTCACTGGGCAAAGAACTCTCAAACATGAACTTAGGCCTGAGCAATCCACTACTGGGCAAAAGTAAAATTGATCAATTACAAACTTTTTCACCAGATTTCCTGAGGCAAAATGGATCCCGTTGCTCCAATTGATTTATTTTAAAGCTCATAATGTTTTAACATGGTTAGATTCAGTTTTTTATCCATTATATACAGGCAGCTTTAAGCCAGGATTATTACATTTCTAGGTAGTTTTGGACAATTGTGGGAAAATAGTGCCAAATATCAATCCTTTCAATTGCACAGCAAAGGCTGTGGCTAGGCAGACATGAGAACAACACATTCACACATCAATGGAACAAGCTTTCACCTCTGAAGAAAGTAACTTAGATTAATGACCTGTCCAGTAATTTCTTATCTAGGCAATGAGAGTTTCATGTTCCAAATCCTATAGCTATAGTGAAAAAGGGAATTCACTCTCTCAAGCAGCTTTAATACACAGAAAAGATGGTGGTTTACTAAATTAGTCAAATGAAATGAAACAGACGACTCTTCATCTTCAAAGTAAAATGGAAAATAGATGGAAATACTCTGCACCTGTGGAAAGGAAACTGAATCAATGCTTCAGGTCAATGATTCTTCATAGATCTGCAACATGTTCGTGGTTTTGCGCAAGGTATGGGTGGGACAAGGGCAGAGGAAAGTCTGTGATAGGAAGGAAGACAGGGCAAATAAATGGCGGAGGAGTTGGTCTTTCAGGGCCAAAGGGAATGGTGATGGTGGGAGAAAAGAAACAAAGAAACCAAATATGCGCCTACTGACTGAAAGAAAAACTAAAACGAATTGGTCTGAAATGTTCGAACTCAGGGTTGAGTCTGGAAGACCATAAAGTTCTAAAGCAATGATGAGGTGCTGTCTATCAATCTTACATTGCTCTTCATTGGATCGATGCAACAGGACTGACATACAAGGCGGGTAGCTGGAAGCTTACAGACTGAAGGGACTGTTTTGTGAGGTGGTCACCCAATCTGCCCTCAGACTAACATGGTGGAGGATGGAGGTGAATAGTGGCTGGACAGCCATGCTGAAGAGGAGATGGTTAGGACCAAAATATTGGAAAATTTCCAAGTGACAGAGGGCATCAGTACAGTCACAGAGGTAGATGGGGAAAGACTGGACGAGGGGAGAAATAATTGAGACAAGATAGGATGACATCAGTTCAGTTGGGCAGGAAGAGTTTGAAACGATGGTTCCGTTAAGGCAGCTGTAATGCAGATCACGGCAAGGAGATTGTTCTTTTTTGGCCCATGTGCTCTTAAGTCTTTAAAATGTATGATTCAAACAGCTCTGTCATTGATGACATTCTTCACTCGTTGTGATACCCATTCCCTGCAGAACACACTAACCTGCAATGTTTCCTACAGCGGGACATTTTCATAGCATTGCTCGTGTATTGAGCATGATGTGGAGGTGCCAGTGTTGGACTGGGGTGGACAAAGTCAGAAGTCACATGACACTAGGTTATAGTCCAACAGGTTTATTTGAAATCACAAGCTTTCAGAGCGCAGCCCGTCTGTCAGGGGTAGTGATAGAGAACAGCACACAGACACAGAGTTTATAGGCAGAGAGATCAAAAGATCGTACAATTGGTGTGAGTGGAGTGTCAAATAATTAGTCTCTGTAGGTGACCAAGAGTGTCAGACAGTGTGAGTAAAGTGTCACAAGTGAAGGGGTGTTCTATAGTCCAATTAAATGATTAAAAATGGAGTGAGAGACTATAGCATGTTCTTTGCAGCCTTCAACATGTCATCGATGACAATGATCATCTTGCCAAGATCATCCCTACGTGCCCACTTCTTGCCTTCAAACAACCACCAAACCTTAAACAGATCATTGTTCACAGCAAGCTACCCAGCCTTCAGGACAATATCAACCACAACCCCACACAACCCTACCACAGCAACCTCTGCAAGACATGTCAGATCATTGATTTAGATACTGCCAACACAGCAGATACTCATGTGACTCGGCCAATATTGTCTACCTCATACGCTGCAGGAAAGGATGCCCCAAGGCATCGTATATTGGCAAGACCAAGCATACGCTACAACAATGGATGAATGGACACTGCGCAACAATCACCACACAGGGATGTTCCCTCCCAGTCAGGGAACACTTCACCAGTCAAGGACATTCATCCTCCAATCTTCAGGTAAATGTCCTCCAAAGTGGCCTTTGAGATGCACAACAATGCAGAATCACCAAGCAGAAGCTGATAGGATGCTGCCTGACCTGCTGTGCTTTTCCAGCAACACATTTTCAGCTCAAGCAGAAACTGATAGCCAAGTTTTATGACCATGAAGATCTTGGGTTCATGTCACGCTATATGTGACCCCACCATACTGTTCTGTATCTGTAAAATCTTCCTCACTGTCCTGTTTTGACATGGTCACCTTGATAACTTGTTATGATCTCTCTACCTTAATTAACTTGTACAGTGTTGGATTACTTATTACTTTGGTTTGACCCTAGGCATGCGACTCTTATACCTACTATGTTATTCCAGTCATTTAGCTTGTCTCCAGCACCACTTTATTTTTAATTTTCTTTAATTATCTCTCTGCTTCATTTAGTCAGGTTATAGGTCATCCCTTCGCTAGTTATTCAGCTATTGACACTTTACTCACTTTCACCTAGTGTGAGTACTGTAGATGCTGGAGATTAGAGTCAAGCGTGTGGTACTGGAAAAGCACAGCAGGTCAGGCAGCATCCAAGGAGCAGGAAAATCGATGTTTTGGGAATCCTGATGAAGCATTTTTGCCCAAAACATCGATTTTCCTGCTCTTCGGATGCTGCCTGACCTGCTGTGCTTTTCCTGCACCACACTCTTGACTTTACTCACGCTGACTAATACTCTTGGTCACCCACAGTGATTTATTATCTGACACTCCACTCACACCAGCTGTATAATCTTTTGATCTCTCTGCCCTTGATCCCTCTGCCTATAAGTTCTGTGTCTGTGTGTTCTTCTCTCTCACTACACCTGACAAAGGGGCTGCGCTCCAAAGGCTTGTGATTTCAAATAAACCTGTTGGACTATAAACTGGTGTCGTGTGACTTCTGATTATGTATTGAACAACACATTAGAAAAGGTCTTCTTATTCTTTCGTCCTCTACCTAAAGACAGGTCTGACCCACAGTGCTGTGACCACCACCACCAACTAAACAAGGATTCCAGACCAACCCTGCCCAATCTGATCCACACTGGGTGATTAGAAAAGTTTTACGTAACCAATATGGCCTTTAATTGATTATTTGACTGAAATGGGAATTTTCCTTCATGGAATTTTAAGGTTTTTATGTCAGATTCTGGGTGCTCATTGTGCAGCACCTGTTAAATATATAAATATTGATATAGGGCTCTGTGGTACAGTGTTAGTCGCCCTACCTCTGGACCAGAGGTATGGGTTCAAGTCCCACCTGCTTCAGAGGTGTGTATTAACATTTCTTAGCAGGGTGATTAATAAATATCTATAAACACTGAGAACATCAAATGCTTGTAGCTTAAGTTTAAAGTAAAGAAATCACTGTGCACAGTCATTTGAATACCTTAAAGTAAGTGTCACTTTAACTACGTCAAGAAGAATGAATGTTGAAGAAAACTGATGTGACAGCAGTTTGTCACTGATATATCACTCAATAGTCCCTGAAAGTGTCACTGAGCAGCAGTGTCTGAATGTACGATCAGTTTGCTACTTAAAAACAGGATATGTGTATTTATGTTTACAATTGACAATGTCTTAAAACTAAGGCTTACTAATAATACACTGAATGTAGACTTTGAACTTAAAACTCACATAATCCCTACAATAACATGAATATAAAATGACAATCTATCTTGAAGTTTACAATTAGGTTATATCTATGACAGACTAAATTCTGTAAATTATTATTAAGACTCAATTTATCTCTACTGTAATCACTAATAGTTAAGCCTACAGTGGCGTAGACCATATCCTGCAGTTGTCGGGAAATGAAGTAATGGCAGTAATACAGATTAGTGTCTGCTTCCTGTTTGAAATTCTCATCCTTGTTTTCAAATCCCTCCTCACTTTTCCCAAACTCTGCAGCCTCCTAAAACTCTACAACCCTTTCAGATTTCTGTGCTTCTTCAATTCTGGCAATTTGTATATCCCAATTTTCTTCACTAAACAATTGACTGAACTTTGCTCCTAAACTCAGGAATTCTTTCACTAATCTTCAGCTCTCTTTCTCTAAGCTGCCGCTTTCAACTTCTCTCTTGGACCAAGCCTATCCTAATATCATCCTATGTGGCTTGGTGTCAAATCTGACTTGATTACAGTCCTGACAATATTTATAATGATAAAGATTCTATGTAAATGCACGTGTGTAATTGTTAATGTCTCACAGGTATTGCACTTCATTTAATACTGAGTTTTAATTTTTAATTCTAATTTAATAATTGAAGTTTTAATTCTGATGTTGATTGGCTTGGTTGAATCTGTAGATTGAAGTTAAGCAATTTAATTTGATATAAAAAATGTTAAACAGGGAACAATTTAAAGCTTGAATGTGAACATAAAGACGGGAATGACATCAGTTCCTAATATTCTATTCATGGGTCACTCACTGGACTTTATCAAAATGAATTTGAGCTATGGGAAAGAGTAGGGGAGAGAGATTAACCAGACACAATGGTCTAAATTACCTTCTTTTGTGCTGTATGTTTTGATGATAATACAATAATTGGATATGATAGAATATTATCAATTATTTAACATTTGGCTATTTTACAGAATACCTCAACAAACAACTACAGACTGGAATTTCCTCTAGTGTATCTACATCATATTACTATCACAGCTTTGAACTTTCTCACCATCTTTAATATACTGAAATATTGCTGAGTCAACGTGAGGAATGACATTGCCTACTCGATGTGCATGGTGCTGAACTTGCCCACCCCCTCCCCCATCAATTCTCCTCCAAGTTCTCAGTGAATGTGCTGCTTCTCGTGGATCTATGATTCCATAGGAATCTGCAACCCAAAAGACTGTGGATGGGAGGACATGTGAGTGCGCTCTTTATAAGTGAATTTGAAAAGGCATTGTCAGTGCATTGCTCAAACACTGCCAGCATCACAACTAAACCTAATTTTTTAGCAATGGGATTGGATCTGGGGGGTGATTATATTAGAATTTGGCTATATGTTCATTCTATGGATCAAAAAGGTTACATTTTTGCACAAAGCCTATGTGATAGTCTCTATCTGAGACTTCCAGCAAAGTGCACAGTGATAGCAGCACATTGCTGTGAGAATCTGCTTCATAAAATGCAGCGAGAATGGAGGGGAAGGAGTAGCTATTCGGACCTGTGAGCCTATCCCACCATTCTGTTAAATCATGATCGATTTGCACCCCAACATCATTGATCCTGGTAGCCTTATCCAATACAGCCCCGTCTATCTCAGCACTGAAACCTACAATATCCTCGCATCCACAGCCTTTTGGAGAAAATAGTTCAGTTGTCACTGTTTTGGAACAAACTGTGGCTTCTGATTTCGTTCCTGATGGTTGCCCCCTTCTTTTTCATCCCCTGCCAAAGGATGTGGAAGATGTAAACATTTTACCCTATATTGCATAACATGCAGGGATGGTATCTCTGGTGTCCTGGCCAAAAGTTGTCCAATATTGATTGGCAACACAAATTAAAACATTGCTATTTGTAGGAGCTTGTTGTGCACAAATTAGCTGTTACGTTTCCTACATTATAAGAATAATTACACTTCAAAAGTACTTCAGTGGCTATAAAATACTTTGCAAGATCTTGTGGTCATGAAAAGTGCTACATTCATGCAAATCTTCAATTTAACCTCATCAAGTCACTTTATGATTTGAACATGCAAACTAAATTATTCTGTAACATTCTAAATTTCAAGGAATACATCCCCAATTCATACAATCTGCATAATTTAATTTTCCAGACCCTATTTTGGTGAATCTCCCTCCAAATTCGATATATCCTTCCTGAGGCATAGTTCCTAAACTGAGAGAAATGCTCCAAATGGGGCCTGACCAAACCTCTATACAACTGAAGAATAATATCTAGTCTTATATTCCCAGAATTAGTGTTGTTCATTTTGAATATGCACTGTTGTCCGTTATGTTTTAATTGATTCTAGGATATCTGAGCAATCACATTTTTCTATTGTGGTTTGAACGATTATGGGACATGTTATCACAGGGATAAAAAAGCAGAAGTATAAGTCAGAGAGATCAGTGTTGAAAAAATTGAGCAAGGCGAACAAAACAACTGTGGAGAAAAGAGGAAGTAAATGATTCAGAAATAAATCCTGCACCAATGCCGTTAATGAAGGGTTCACTTCATAGATGTTGTGGCTGAATCGCTGATTTATTCCAGCTATTCCTATTTTTGTTACTGAAACCACAGTGTTACACTCATCTGATATTTTCCACTTCAACTGAATATCTCCACTATTTTAGTGCACACATGTTTACACCTGAGATGCTGTTGGAATCAGAGTGCCATCTTGAGTTGTCACACAGGCTCTTTATCTCACAGATACAATTCCAGTGGGTCCCAGGACTCGTGGGCTACATAAGCCAGATTCAATGCATACTGCTGGAGTTTGCCATGCACTGGATTCAGAGACTTGAGCTCAGTTCCAGCTGTTTTGCTGGAACTGATACTAACTTGTGGATAATGCTGCAGTATGTTACAAAGGGAGTGAAGAAGGTACCAGAGACAATGGGTTAAGGACAAGTTGGAAGTTAATTAGAAATCCTTCAAAAGAGAGTGTAATAATGAGTAAAAGAGTCAAAAGATGCCCATCTGTTCGAGTTAGTTTTATTAATCACAGTGTAAAGATTCCATATTTGTTATTGGGCCAGAAACTCAGTAAAAATGGACAAGTCTCTCACTCCCAGTTACAATCCAGCAAGTCTCTGTTAGAATGTGTTCATGATGGGGTCAGACCAGATTCAAATACAATGTGACGGCTTTCACAGTTGAATAACTATCAACACTTACAATTCAAGCATGAAAACAGAAAACCACCATATGGGTGAATATTACTGAATGCCTTCTGCATGTAGAACTAAACCTCAACACAAGAGCTAGGAGAGAGCTGACGGCTTCAGTTTGTGAATTATTTTGTAATCGTTCCAGCCCATCTCTGGAATGAATATTAATGTCAGTAAATTGTAATTAGCTACAAATCCACAGAACCATCTCAGCAGCCTCTTCCAGCAAATATTTGTATAAAGAAAAGCTTTCATTTGCAATAATTATTGTAATACAGTCAATGCAACAGATAATGTATGCACAGCAAGTTCCTACATGCAGCAACATGTTAAATCCAGAATAATTTGTTTTTATGATACTGGTTGAGGAAACTTCTCAATAGAGTGTCAATGTTGATTCCTGTGCTAAGGTCCTGAAATGGGACTCATCCTATAACCTTCTGACTCAGAGACAGGACAGCAACAGAGCCGCAGCTAAACTGAAAAACACCCTCTATATTATCTTTGAGAAAATAAAGCATGTTGTAAATGTTTAATTTATAAAACATGTTTAACAAGGACACCCAGCAATCATAATAAATGCAACATGAGTACTTCTGGATCATTTAGAGTGTATGTATACAGTAGATATATATATATATATAGAAGATGCCTATGTCTATATGTCCTGACAGCTCTTCGCATGATCTAAACTGTAAGTGTTTGAGAGTGGCAGTGAGAGACAGTGTGCGACAGCGTATGTATGAGGCAGACTGGATGGATACCTCATTGTTTTTATGATCCGGTCTGTTTCTGTGTGTGTGACGGTCTGTGAGTGGCACAGTAAGTTTGTGGATGTGTCAGTGCAGATGTGAGACAGTGAAGGTTTCTGTGAAAGGGGCACTCAGCCTGTGTGTTTATTTTGTGCGGAGAGCTGACAGCTCGGACACGCTGGGTTACAGTGCCAGATGTGGCAGCATTGATCCCTGTGCCGTGAGCCATATGACTCCCTCTCAGAACTCTGGGGGAAGGGGTTACACCGTCTCTCCCTCTCAGGCGGAGGTGGGTACTGCAGATGCTGGAAAAGCACAGCAGGTCAGGCTCTTACCTGGGAAGAAGTTCCTATAAACGGCGAAGTATCCCACCAGGGCGAGGTAAGCAGCGACCAGCAAGGCGAAGAAAAGGCCGGCCAGCAGCTTCCAGCGCCGGCGGATGGAGAGTCCGTCCCTCCCATCCTTGTAGAGAAACTCTCGGTCCGGTACCAGCTCCAGCATCGCGACTCCGGCCTCTCTGCCCCCGCTCCGCTTCCCCCTCAGGGTTTTCCCAAAGGCCTGGGAGGAGCTCAACCTGCTCCCTCCCCTCAGAGCCGCCCAGTTCCTGCTTCCCAGGCAAAAACCACCCTGATCATGACAGAATCAACCGCCTCACACATCACAACTCTAAAATTAGAGGAACCACACAGTGTCTCACAAGTGCAGACGCTAAGGGAACTAAGTTTAGAAACTATTTGATATGGGATGAAATACAGCCAATCCCACGGCGCCCCAGATAAAAGCAGAGAGCGGTATTGACACTGGTTGGACCTTTGCACTCGGTTTCCAACCGGATAAGTTGCTGCTGAGTGGAGCAGACAGTGTCAGACTCTGTACTGTCTGATCAAGAAACCCGCTTCCCTGGAAAAAGGTCACTTGGCCCTTCACGCCTGTGCTAACTCTACAAAATGCATCTCCAATTCATCCCAATGCCCCAGTTCCTTCCCACAGTCCTGTGCATTTCTGAATATACAACCACGTCTCTCTTGAAGGTTAATATAGAACCTGCTATATCATGAGGCAGCCTAACAACACTGTCTCCCCTCATTTCTCCCGTAGTTCCATATTGCCAGGGAGCACAAGAATCAGTACACCATAACCCCTGAGTAAGATCACAGGCTAGATTCTACCTCCAGTCTGCTTTCCGGTCCTATTCCTTTATTTTCTTAAAATGTCCAAAAACCTAACAATCTAACACTTGAAAGTGGTCAACAGCTGAACAGAAACCTACATCTGTGTCCTTTGGTTCTGAACCATCTCACCAGTAGAAACAATCTGTCCTCATTTATCAAAACCTTTAATCGTTTCAAACACCTTTTTTAAAATTATCTTTTAGTTTTCTTTCCTTGAAACAAAAAAATCTCAAATCCTCTAACCTTTCCTCTTGCCCACCAGCTCTGCTACCATTCTAATAAATCTCTGCAACCTATAAAAGGCCTTGTCATTGTTGCTAAGAAAGATGTTGTGAAACTTTCAAGGGTTCAGAAAAGGTTAGATTAGATTCCCTACAGTGTGGAAACAGACCCTTCAGCCCAACAAGTCCACATCGACCCTCCGAAGACTAATCCTCCCAAACCCATTTCCCTCTGACTAATGGACCTAACATTATGGGCAATTTATAATGGCCAAATCACCTGACCTGCACATTTTTGGACTGTGGGAGGAAAGCAGAGCACCCAGAGGAAACCCACACAGACACAGGGAGAAGGTTAGATTAGATTACCTACAGTGTGGAAACAGGCCCTTCGGCCGAACAAGTCCACACCGACCCTCCGAAGTAACCCACCAAGACCCATCACCCTCTGACTAATGCACCTAACACTACAGGCAATTTAGCGTGGCCAATCAATCTGATCTGCACATCTTTGAACTGTGGGAGGAAACCTGAGTACCCGGAGGAGACCCACACAGACACGGGGAGAATGTGCAAACTTCACATAGACTGAGGCTGGAATCAAACTTGGGTCCACAGTGCTGTGAGGCAGCAGTGCTAACCACTGAGCCATTTAACAAGATGAGATAGCATTCAGTATGTAATGTCAGTTAACAAGGGGGAAAGTATTCATTATGTGAATCCAGTTAACAAGGTTAAGAATATTCATTGTATAATAGTAAAGGGCTTGGTCTCTGCTATTAATACTCATTGATTGTAATGGGCACCCAATTAATATGCATGTTGCCTTATCTGGATGCTCCTCCCTGTAAAATGACTATATAGTTCATTGAGAAACTGCTGTTCCAGAGAAGACTGAGAACTCATGTCTCTGTGCAAATGGGCAAATGTTCTCTCTCCCTCCAGGGCCTGTAATAAAGATGAAGGAGGTAAAACTACACTATGTCTCTGAGCATTTTGTTTCGACTGATGAGGGAACGGAACGACAATATTGGCGTAGTCGGCAAGATCCAAGCAAATAGTTACAATCGGATGGTATCAGCAGCCACCCGGAACATCAGTGTCTCGAGACAGATGGACCCACAAGGTAAAATTTTAAACCTTGGTCCCTCTCAATATTCCTGTCTGCCGGAGACGGTCCCCTCAGTCAATTGCTCTCTATTCTACAGATTCCTCGAACAGTAATTTGTTCTGTCATGAGACACAGTTTCTCCAGCCCACTGGCAGGCAGAGGTTTGAGTCCTTTGTGCTGCTTTGGGGGATGGGGGTGTGATTGACGTTTGAGTCCTCGACATGGTTTAGAGTCCCCTGGGTGGGGTGGGTTGTGATTGAGGTTGGAGCTTTCTGTGTTTAAGTGGGATTTGAGTTATCTGTCTTTAAGTGGAATTTGTGTCCTCTGCATTTTAAGTGTGGCCTACAGAGAATCTGCAGTAGTGAGTAGAGTGGGTTCTTTCTTGATTAAATGTTTTTGGCGATATGTCTCTTGATTAAACTTCAAATATAAGCCATAACTATTCATTTAACCTGGGGCAGTGTTTGTAGAGGAATAAGATGGTTTTAATTTCTGGGTCTGTAGATTGTGAAGGAACAAAAATGGCCTTTAATAGAGTGATATGTACTTCTTGTCAATGTGGGAGTTTAAAGAGAATTTAAGGGTTACTGCAGATTATATCTGCCATAAATGCTGTTGGCTGCAAATCTTATCAGATCGAATGGATCGGTTGAAGAGACAGTTAGAAGCAATGAGGAATTTGCAACAGCAACAATATGTGATGGATGGCAGTTATAGGAAGGGGGGGAAGTTGTAGATACACTCCCATAGATGGATTAACTCCAGGAAAGGTAAGAGAGGTAGGCAGCTAGTGCAGGAGTCTTTTGTGGATATACCCATTTCAAACAGGTATGCTGTTTTGGAATATGTAGGGGGTGATGGATTCTCAGGGCAACGTAGCACAAACAGTTGGTTTCTGTTATTGAGACTGGCTCTAATGCAACAAGGGGTACGTTGGGTTCCAAGAGATCAATTGTGTTAGGAGATTCTCTAGTCCGAGGTACAGAAAGACTTTCCAAACATAGACTGGGACTACCATAGTGTTAAGGGTTTAGATGGAGAGGAATTTCTTAAGTGCGTACAAGACAATTTTCTGATTCAGTATGTGGATGTACCTGCTAGAGCAGGTGCAAAACTTGACCTACTCCTGGGGAATAAGGCAGGGCAGGTGACTGAGGTGTCAGTGGTGGAGCACTTTGGGGCCAGCAACTATAATTCTATTAGATTTAAAATAGTGATGGAAAAGGATAGACCAAATCTAAAAGTAGAAGTTCTAAATGGGAGAAAGGCCAATTTTGACGGTATTAGGCAAGAACTTTCAAAAGCTGATAGGGGGGAGATGTTGGCAGGTATAGGGACGTCTGGAAAATGGGAAGCCTTCAGAAATGAGATAACGAGAATCCAGAGAAATTATATTCCTGTTAGGGTGAAAGGAAAGGCTGGTAGGTATAGGGAATGCTGGATGACTAAAGAAATTGAGGGTTCGGTTAAGAAAAAGAGGGAAGTATATGTCACGTATAGACAGGATAGATCGAGTAAGGGAAATAGGAGTATACTTAAGAGGGAAATCAGGAGGGCAAAAAGGGGACATGAGATAGCTTTGGCAAATAGAATTAAGGAGAATCCAAAGGGTTGTTACAAATACATTAAGGACAAAAGGGTAACTAGGGAGAGAATAGGGCCCCTCAAAGATCAGCAAGGTGGCCCTTGTGGGGAGGCACAGGCAATGGGGGAGATATTAAATGAGTATTTTGCATCAGTATTTTCTGTGGAAAAGGACATGGAAAATATAGAATGTAGGGAAATAGATGGTGAGAACTTGAAAAATGTCCATATTACAGAGAAGGAAGTGCTGGATGTCTTGAAACGCATAAAAGTGTAAATTCCCAAGACGTGATCAGGTGTACCCTAGAACTCGGTGGGAAGCAACGGAAGTGTTTGCTGGGCCTCTTGCTCAGGTATTTGTATCATTGATAGTCACAGGTGAGGTGCCGGTAGACTGGAGGTTGGCTAACATGTTGCCACTGTTCAAGAAATGTGGTAAGGACTTAGCCAGGGAACTATAGACCAGTGAGCCTGACGTCAGTGGTGGGCAAGTTGTTAGACGGAATCCTGTGGGACAGGATGCACATGTATTTATTTGGAAAGTCGAAGTCTGATTAGGGATAGTCAACATGGTTTTGTGCATGGGAAATCTTGTCTCACAAATTGATTTGAGTTTTTTGAAGACGTAACAAAGAGAATTGATGAGGGCAGAGCAGTGGATGTGATCTATATGGACTTCAGAAAGGCGTTCGACAAGGTTCCCCATGGGAGACTGGTTAGCAAGGTTAGATCTCATGGAGTACATGGAGAACTAGCCATTTGGATACAGAACTGGCTGAAAGGTAGAAGACAGAGGGTGGTGGTAGAGGGTTGTTTTTCAGACTGGAAATCAGTGGTGTGCCACAAGGATCAGTGCTGGGTCCACTACTTTTTGTCATTTATATAAATGATTTGGATGTGAGCATAAGAGGTATAGTTAGTAAGTTTGCAGATGACACCAAAATTGGAGGTGTAGTGGACAGCGAAGAGGGTTACCTCAGATTACAACGGGATTTTGATCAGATGGGCCAATGGGATGAGAAGTGGCAGATGGAGTTTAATTTGGATAAATGCGAGGGGCTGCATTTTGGGAAAGCAAATCTTAGCAGGACTTATACACTTAATGGTAAGATCCTAGGGAGTGTGGCTGAACAAAGACACCTTGGAGTGCATGTTCATAACTCCTTGAAAGTAGAGTCATAAGATAGTGAGGAAGGCATTTGGTATGTTTTCCTTTATTGCTCAAAGTATTGAGTACAAGAATTGGGACGTCATGTTGCAGTTGTATAGGCCACTTTTGGAATATTGCATGCAAATCTGGTCTCCTTCCTATCGGAAGGATGTTGTGAAACTTGAAAGGGTTCAGGAAAGATTGACAAGGATGTTGCAGGGTTGGAGGATTTGAGCTATAGGGAGAGGTTGAATAGGCTGGGGCTGTTTTCCCTGGAGTGTCAGAAGCTGAGGGGTGACCTTATAGACGTTTATAAAATCATGAGGGGCATAGATAGGATAAATAGACAAAGTCTTTTCCCTCGGATGAGGGAGTCCAGAACTAGAGGGCATAGGTTTAGGGTGAGAGGGGAAAGACCTAAGGGACAACCTTTTCACACAGAGGGTGGTACGTGTATGGAATGAGCTGCCAGAGGAAGTGGTGAAGGCTGGTACAATTGCAACATTTAAAAGGCATCTGGATGGGTATATGAATAGGAAGGGTTTGGAGGGATATGGGGTGAGTGCTGGCAGATTGGGCTCGATTGGGTAGAGATAACTGGTCAGCATGGACAAGTTGGACCAAAGGGTCTGTTTCCATGCTGTACATCTCTAATCACTCTCTGACTCTAAGAGAGGTGAGAAAATCATTACCATGTCAATCATGATCTTATTTTGTTGAAATTGTAAGCTATGACAAGCCTTATCCTACTGCACTCGCTATGCAGCAACACTGCCGTGATCCTTATATTCAGGATGTTTTTTGAGTTGTCAGGTTTTTCAGATTTTCAGTCATCTTTGAAACTGCTGACTGATTTCGCTAGTTCCTTGGGTTGCTTTGCTTAGCTCACCACAACCTGAACTTTGTTCCAGAAGGAGAAAGTGAGGTCTGCAGATGCTGGAGATCAAAGTTGAAACTTTATTGCTGGAACAGCACAGCAGGTCAGGCAGCATCCAGGGGATCAAAGTTGAAACTTTATTGCTGGAACAGCACAGCAGGTCAGGCAGCTTCCTGAAGAAGGGCCTGTGCCCGAAACGTCGAATCTCCTGTTCCCTGGATGCTGCCTGACCTGCTGTGCTGTTCCAGCAATAAAGTTTCAACTTTGTTCCAGAAACCTCACTCCACACTATATGATAAATCAGGAATTGCACCTGCAGAAATGAATACAATCCCACAATAAAGCAGCAACATCATTGTGACAACCAGGATGGAATACTTCAAGAAGGCAGAATCGAGGACAATTGGAGAGACAGAGAGAGAGAAAGAGTTTGACCAGGAACCAAGGCAACAGCAGGAGATGAAGAGTTTCTTTATGTAAGTATGACTCAAATTTGTTTTGGGAAAAGTGTTGTGGTTGTGGTTGTAAATAAAACTAAATGATGATTACTCCTTACATTTAATCTTTAAATTTATTGAATTTTAATCATGAAGTAAACATGCTTCAATTGAGTAAATCTGAGTTCTGAGGAAGGGCCACTTGACATAAAATGTTAATTCTTACTTCTGTCCACAGATGCTCTCATACCTGCTGAGTTTTTCCAGCAATTTCTGATTTTGTTTCTGATTTACAGCACTCTCAGTTCTTTCAGTTTTTATTATTAAAACTGTGCTTGTTGACACCATGGATCATGCACTTTAGCAACAATATGTCATAAAAATAGTAACAAATTGTGACAAAAAGTTATAATACAATTTTAATTAAATAATATATCTGGTAACAGTAAAAAGCATGGACAAATTCGATTTTTAATTTTTTTTTAATTAAAAATCAACTTAATATAGTGTGAATGCCTGTGTATGTGTGGACGGCATGGTGGCACAGTGGTTAGCGCTGCTGCCTCACAGCCAGAGACCCGGGTTCAATTCCCGCCTCAGGCGACTGACTGTGTGGAGTTTGTACATTCTCCCTGTGTCTGCGTGGGTTTCCTTTGGGTGCTCCGGTATTCCTCCCACAGTCCAAAAATGTGCAGGTCAGGTGAATTGACCATGCTAAATTGCCCGTAGTGCTAGGTGCAGAGGGGAATGGGTCTGGCTGGGTTACGCTTCGGCGGGTCGGTGTGGACTTGTTGGGCCGAAGGGTTTCCACACTGTAAGTAATCTAATCTAATTGGCAATTATCATTGCTGTATATTTGCACCAGATTAATAGAAATGTGCATCCTAATGACTGTAGACAACAACATTTAAAAGCAGCATGCATAATATAAACTTACTGTCTACACTCTATATTAATACATATAGGGTTTTAATGAGGAAGTGGCTGGTTTAGTTAAATTCGATGCTTCACACTGACTCATAATAAACTACTGCATTGTATGATTCAGCATGTTCCGCAAAGGAATGAGAAGTCTGATGCAGATTGAAACATTCGTGGTTCTCATGCACAGTGACTGAATATCTACCTTGCACTCCACCACTAGACCTGCAGTCTCATTTGCCTCCATACTTTGGCTATGGCAGTGCAATCTGCTCCTGTTAATTTCTCCTCTGGTCCATGAATACTATTGCAGGCCTCAGGGAATTCCATCAACAGAGTAATGAGTTAAATAGTCACAAAACGAACCATTAAAATCACTGGGATATTAAATTAAAACTATAATGGAAAAGGAGGATCTGTGAATTAATTAGTCAACATGTAGCAATGCTGCAGCAAAATCTATATCCACAGCCCCCCCTGCTGATAATTTAAAGAAAACCTGATAAAGCCCATAATTGTCAACACACAGAAGTCCGGGATGATGAAGGGCAATGCAGTCATAGCAATAAAATGCCGTGAAACGCAACTTCATTCATGGATTTTCTCAGTATGGAAAGTATGACATTTTACAATTGTATCTCCCAATGTCTCAGTAATGTAAAGCATGCAGGGATCCGGGGGTGGTGCACTGTTATATGCATTTGTTTCATGCTTGAGACTGAGGTACAACTAGTTCAGACAAAGGGATGAAAATTAATCTCTTTTAGATGCCAGTGTTTAAAATAAGTGGGGGCTATGAGGGAAAGGCGGAGAATTGTGACTAATTGGATTATTCTTTCAAAGAGTCGAAGAGTGTGGTGCTGGAAAAGCACAGCCAGTCAGGCAGCATCTGAGGAGCAGGAGAGTCGATGTTTCGAGCACGAGCTCTTCATCAGGAGCTTTTGCCCGAAATGTCGATTTTCCTGCTCCTCGGATGCTGCCTGACCGGCTGTGCTTTTCGAGCATTACATTCTTCAACTCTGATCTCCAGCATCTGCAGTCCTCACTTTCTTCTAGTTGAGTCTTTCAAAGAGCCAGCACAAACAAATAGATTAAATGGCCTCCTCCATTGCTACAAGGTTGTTTCACGCTATTCCCAGAACGTAGCTTCAACCAGCAATCTGAATCGAGGGCTGGCTGTCAGAAATGAAAATCTTACACCGGTGCTGTTATGAAGTTGGGAGTGAGACCATGTTATCAAAGAAGTTTTTTTTTGTATTTGTTTTAGGGATGTGAGCATTGCTAACAAGATCAGCATTTCGTGCGGATCTTTCATTGACTTCCTTTTTAAACTGCTGCTGTCCACATGATTGAGATACACACACCATGCTTTTAGGACAGGAGTCCCAGGTTTCAAGCCAGTAGCTGTTAAGGAATTATGATCTCTTCACAAGTTAGGATGCTGTGACGTGTGTGCGCGTGCGTGCGTGTGTGTGGTAGGACGCAGGTGTGGGGGCAGCATCTTGTCGGTGTCAGTGGCTAACTAATAGACAACAGAGACTTGGGATAAAGGGGGTAAATTCAGGAAGGTAACTAGTGGAGCATCACAGGGATCAGTGCTGGAACCACAATTATTTACAATGTATATTAATGATTTGGATGACAGAAGTGAATACACAATTTGTAGGTGACACAAAGATAGATGGAAAGTGGTGGGGATGACACAAAGGGTCCACAAAAGAATATGGACTTGTGAAGTAAGTGGACAAAACAGCAGATGGAATATAAGATGTGGAAATGTGAGGTTATGTACTTTAGCAGGAAGAATAGAAGAACTAAATAAATTTTAAATGGCTATTTAAGTACTGCAGAAAGATGCAGCACAGAAGGTTTTGTGGGTCCTTGTGCACAAATCTCAAAATGCCAGTTCAACAGATAATAGGAAGGCAAATGGACTGTTAAGTTTTATTTCAAAGGGAATGGAATATAAAAGCAGGAAGATCTTGCTAAAACTGTACATGGCAGACCACACCTGAAATACTGTGGACAGCTTTGATGCCATTACCTAAGGAAAGATATACTGGCATTGGAGGCAGTTCAGAGAAGATGCACTAGGTTGACTCTGAGTCTCAAGGGATTTTCTTATGAGGAGAGGTTGAGGTCTGTATTCATTGGGATTTAGAAGAATGAGAGAAGAACTTACTAAAACATGAAAGACTCAACAGACAATCAAGGTATTTTTCAATGTATAATTTCAGCTACATCACACTGTAAATTTTTGCTATAAATTCTGTGCCTTACAATTGTGTCCTCCACAATTACCTGATGAAGGAGCGGTGCTCCAAAAGCTAGTGTGCTTCCAATTAAACCTGTTGGACTATAACTTGGTGTTGTGTGATCTTTAACTTAAAACATTAAAAGATTGTTATGGGGCTTGACAGGTTAGATGCTGAGAGGTTTTGTTCCCATGTGAGAGAGTCTAGGACCAGAGGGCATAATCTCAGAGTAAGGGGTCACCCATGTAAGACAGATGAGAAAAATTGTTTTCTTTCAGAGCCAGTGGAAAGATTAACCACAGAGGGCTGTCAAAGTTGGGGGTCATTAAGTGTATTCAAAGTTAAAATAGACAGATTTTTAAGCAGTAAGGAAATGAAGTATTATAGGGACAAGGCAGGAAAGTGGAGTTGAGAATTATCAGAGCAACCACAATATCACTGTATGGCAGAATACTTGATGGACCAAATGATTTACTTATCTTCCTACATCTTATGGTCTAATGATATGAATTTTGCTCTGGTTTAAATATATCATGCACAGACATCAGAAGTCTGGGCAGGAACAAATAAAATTAGAGGGAATATTATAGGCTGCTCCAGTTTAGAACATAGAACATAGAACATAGAACAATACAGCACAGAACAGGCCCTTCGGCCCACGATGTTGTGCCGAACTTCTAACCTAGATTAAGTACCCATCCATGTACCTATCCAAATGCCGCTTAAAGGTCGCCAATGATTCCGACTCTACCACTCCCACGGGCAGCGCATTCCATGCCCCCACCACTCTCTGGGTAAAGAACCCACCCCTGACATCTCCCCTATACCTTCCACCCTTCACCTTAAATTTATGTCCCCTTGTAACACTCTGTTGTACCTGGGGAAAAAGTTTCTGACTGTCTACTCTATCTATTCCTCTGATCATCTTATAAACCTCTATCAAGTCACCCCTCATCCTTCGCCGTTCCAACGAGAAAAGGCCGAGAACTCTCAACCTATCCTCGTACGACTTCCTCTCCATTCCAGGCAACATCCTGGTAAATCTTCTCTGCACCCTCTCCAAAGCTTCCACATCTTTCGTAAAGTGAGGCGACCAGAACTGCACAAGTACTCCAACTGTGGCCTAACCAAAGTCCTGTACAGCTGCAACATCACTTCACGACTCTTGAATTCAATCCCTCTGCTAATGAACGATAATACTCCATAGGCCTTCTTACAAACTCTATCCACCTGAGTGGCAACCTTCAAAGATCTATGTACATAGACCCCAAGATCCCTCTGTTCTTCCACCTGACTAAGAACTCTACCATTAACCCTGTATTCCGCATTCTTATTTGTTCTTCCAAAATGGACAACCTCACACTTGGCAGGGTTGAACTCCATCTGCCACTCCTCAGCCCAGCTCTGCATCATATCTAAGTCCCTCTGCAGCCGACAACAGCCCTCCTCACTGTCCACAACTCCACCTATCTTCGTATCATCTGCAAATTTACTGACCCACCCTTCGACTCCCTCATCTAAGTCATTAATAAAAATTACAAACAGCAGAGGACCCAGAACTGATCCCTGCGGAACTCCACTTGTAACTGGGCTCCATGCTGAATATTTACCATCTACCACCACTCTCTGCCTTCGACCGGTTAGCCAGTTTTCTATCCAATTGGCCAAATTTCCCTCTATCCCATGCCTCCTGACTTTCCGCATAAGCCTACCATGGGGAACCTTATCAAATGCCTTACTAAAATCCATGTACACTACATCCACTGCTCTTCCCTCATCCACATGCTTGGTCACCTCCTCGAAGAATTCAATAAGACTTGTAAGGCAAGACCTACCCTTCACAAATCCGTGCTGGCTGTCCCTAATCAAGCAGTGTCTTTCCAGATACTCATAAATCCTATCCCTCAGTACCCTTTCCATTACTTTGCCTACCACAGAAGTAAGACTAACAGGCCTGTAATTCCCGGGGTTATCCCTATTCCCTTTTTTGAACAGGGGCACAACATTCGCTACTCTCCAGTCCCCTGGTACCACCCCCGTTGCCAGTGAAGACGAGAAGATCATTGCCAACGGTACTGCAATTTCCTCTCTTGCTTCCCACATAATCCTAGGATATATCCCGTCAGGCCCGGGGGACTTGTCTATCCTCAAGTTGTTCAAAATGTCCAACACATCTACCTTCCTAACAGGTATCTCTTCTAGCTTACCAGTCCATTTCACACTCTCCTCTTCTACAATACGGTCCCTCTCGTTCGTAAATACTGAAGAGAAGTACTTGTTCAAGACCTCTCCTATCTCTTCCGACTCAATACACAGTCTCCCACTACTGTCCTTGATCGGACCTACCCTCGTTCTCGTCATTCTCAGGTTTCTCACATACACATAAAATGCCTTGGGGTTATCCTTGATCCTATCCGCCAACGATTTTTCATGCCCTCTCTTAGCTCTCCTAATCCCTTTCTTCAGGTCCCTTCTGGCTATCCTGTATCCCTCCACTGCTCTGTCTGAATCCTGTTTCCTCAACCTTATGTAAGCCTCCTTCTTCCTCTTTACCAGACATTCAACCTCTCTCGTCAACCAAGGCTCCCTCACACGACCATTTCTTTCCTGCCTGATAGGTACATACATATCATGGACACGTCGTATCTGCTCTTTGAAAAAGTTCCACATTTCCACCACATCCTTCCCTGACAGCCTAAGCTCCCAACGTATGCTCCTCAAATCCTGCCTTACAGCATCGTAATTTCCCTTCCCCCAATTATAAAATCTACCTTGTTGTGCGCACCTATCTCTCTCCATAACCAAGGTGAAAGTCACAGAATTGTGGTCACCATCACCAAAATGTTCACCCACTAACAAGCCCACCACTTGTCCCGGTTCATTACCGAGTACCAGATCCAATATGGCCTCCCCTCTGGTTGGACAATCTACATACTGCGTTAGAAAAGCTTCCTGGACACACTGCACAAACACCGCCCCATCCAATCTACTTGATCTAAAGAGCTTCCAATCAATATTTGGGAAGTTGAAGTCGCCCATGACTACGACCCTGTGGCTTCTGCACCTTTCCAAAATCTGTTTCCCAATCTGTTTCTCCACATCTCTGCTGCTATTGGGGGGCCTATAGTAAACACCCAACAAGGTGACTGCACCTTTCCTATTTCTGACTTCAGCCCATACTACCTCCAGAGGCAGATCCCCCTCAAACTTCCTTTCTGCAGCCGTTATACCATTTCTAATTAGCAAAGCCACCCCCCCTCCTTTTTTCCCACCCTCCCTAATCTTACTGAAACACCTGTAACCAGGAACCTCCAACAGCCATTCCTGTCCCACATCTATCCACGTTTCCGTGATGGCCACAACATCGTAGTCCCAGGTACCGATCCACGCCTTAAGTTCACCCACCTTATTTCTGATACTCCTTGCGTTGAAGTATACGCACTTGAGCCCATCTCTGTGTCCGCAAGTAGTCCCTGTCAGTGCTACCTTCTCCACAGCCTCCCTACAGTCTTGGGCATCCTGACAAACAGCTAACCTACTTGCTGGACTACAAGTCCGGATCCCATCCCCCTTAGTTTCTGGTTAATGGTAACCACCATGGATAAGTTGAGTTTTACTCTAAATGCTACCCAGAGCTTGAAGTGTTTAATATGGACCAGAAGTAAAATTGATCACATTCCCCTTGTTCAATTAATACAAACATTTACCATTTTTGAATCTTAAAACATAAAATCAATGGATCCTATTGTTTCAGCGACTGTATTTCATTGTGATAAATATCAACAGATTACTCAAGACTTGTACTTCCTAAGTTATCTCGTCAACCTTACATATACCGCTCGCTGTGAAATATGTTACAGGTATTGTGACAGTCTGTTCCTAATCAACGGTACCTGTCATGATATTAAGAAGCTAATAAATCGAAGTTGAAATGTGAAGCTAGTAATTGGCTCTTTGATCATTGAGACCTGTGGATAAATGACAGTTTGACAACCTATTTGGCAGGGTCTGTGACACAATAATCTATTATTGTTTAGTGCTAGGAAAGGCACAAGTGGAAGCACAGTGGAGCCAATATAGATTTCCAGATATTGTTTACCTTTAATCCATTGTTAACCCATTTCCATGGGCTTGTTAGCAGGCTGTTAGCTGACAGGCTGAAAAATACAATTTCTGTCTCTCTGCTGGAACATAGCCAAATGTCACTGTATTTTTCCCCTGCTTAATCCAATCTCATTGTCATACATTAAGGTGAAAAATGTAGATAAATATTTAGTAAATGTCACTCCGCTCTGAGAAATACTGGACCAGTTCCATCATAGCTACATGCATAAAGTCATACAGCACAGAAATAGACTCTTCGGGCCAACTCATCCATGCTGACCAGGCTTCCTAAACTGAAGTAGTCCCATTTGCCTGTATTTGGCCCTTATCCCTCTAAATCTTTCCTATCCATGTACCTGTCCAAATGTCTTTTAAATGTTATAATTGTACTCACTTCTAACACTTCCTCTGGCAATTCATTCCATACATGCACCACCCTCTGTATGAAAAAGTTGCCTGTCAGGTCCCTTTTAAATATTTCCTCTCTCATCTTACACTTATGCCCTCTACGTTTGGACCCCCCTATCCTGGGAAGAAGACCTTGGCTATTCATCCTATCTATGCCCTTCATGATTTTACAAACCCCTCAGCCTCCTACACTGAAGGCAAAGCTTGACCAAATGTGGTTCTGAATTTGAGGTGCTGGAAAAGCACAGCAGTTCAGGCAGCATCTGAGGAGCAGTAAAATCGACGTTTCGGGCAAAAGCCCTTCATCAGGAATACAGGCAGAGTGCCTGAAGGGTGGAAAGATAAATGTAGCATTAATGTACTTGAGCAAAACTAGAATCAATGGGATTCAGGAGGTAAACTCTTCTCTGGCTGGAATCAGACCTTGGTTGGAATGGTTATGTTTACTGATGATAGCACAATGTTCAGAACCATTCATGACTGCTCAGATACTGAAGCAGTCCATGTTCAAATGCAGTTAGATTTGTTCACCCAGGCTTAGGGTGACAAGTGGCAAGTAACATATGCACCACACAAGTGCAGGCAATGAGCATCTTCAACATGAGAATCCAACTGCCTCCTCTTGACTATAAATAGAACTTCCATTGCTGAGCCCCCCTCTATCAATGAGGTAGAGGCAGGGAGTGAGGGGAAGGGGAAGGTGAAGGATGGGAGTGAGGGAGAGGTGGAAGATGGGAGTGTGAGGGGGAGGTGGAGGATGGGAGTAATGAAAATGGAGCTTTCCCTTCCTGACAATAGTCTCCTTCCAGTTGCTGCATTGTGTGAAGAAGGGATCTTTGAGAGGCAGGAGACGGTGGCTGGGGCCGGGACTGCTGCTGCTGAACATGTTCCTGCCAGTTGCTGCACCCCCTCACTGCCGCTGTCAAAGGAAGAGCAATCCATCTCCTCAAGAAGATATCAAAATGGACAACAAAATGCCTATGGGTACATGTGCTGACAGGGTGATGATGTCAACTATCTTCCTATCTGTACTCACAGCTCCATCCATGGTGGCCTTCGCTGTACACAAACCTTGACATCTCACAGTTTTTAAGTTGTGCCACCTGGCTGTTTATGTGATGCCTGTCCTAGAAAACAGGGTGGAGAAGTAGGTACTGTTTGCTTAACATTCTGTACATTAAACTGCTCCCTCCAGCCCTGGTCTCCCACATCCACCTCACACTCAAGGTTAGGTATCTCTTTCACCCCTTGTCTGGATTGCACAGGACTGGGGCTACTCAATTGTCAAATACTGACATGGAGCCACAATGGGGTAAGGTTCGGGCAAGGAGCACACTTCAGTAACTCACTGAGCTACTTTGAAAGAACCTCCCAGCCCTGAGAGCTCTTACATGCCCAGAGATTGTGTCTCATTAACCACATTCTTGCTACAGTTTTCATGTCAGACCAAATGCCGTGGCCTATGATAATGCAAAATTGCATTTTAACAATTTCCAAGCACTACTTGCTGTTGGAAGCAGTAGTTGATGATGAGTCAATGTGAGATTCTCACCCTCTCTCTCAGTATACGTTAGACCATATATTCTGTAATAACTTTTCCATGTTTGTGCTGCTGGTAGGAAGCACCTTCCAAAACATAATTAATTTGTTGTAAAGTTGACTTTTCCATTGATGTAGAAATCCACACAAGGAAGCTGCTGACAACTAAACATTGGTTGTTGGTGCTCTTTACAAATAACATGAAAGTTTCTTCTTCTCTGTTGATCCAAAGCCAAAACATTTCACATTGATGGGAATGTACTGTATGACCGGTTTCCTTTACATTTCGATTTGCTGTATTCTCCACTGCTGCACATCAATCTCCATGACTAGTGTTTATTGGAGTCACAGCATCTTAACCATTGTTAATGGTGCAGAGCTCCTGCCTTTTTGTGTAATATATTTAATGTAGTCACTAAAATTAGGTGATTAGTTCATATTACAATAATAGCTAACATTTATATATGTTTTTAATTCCATATAATACCTCAAGGTGCCTCACAGGAGTACACATACACACACACACACATTAAAGGATGTCTTGAAAGAAAGAGACGGAGGGATTCAGGTAAGAAATTCCAAAGTGTTGAGGCTAAAACAACTGAAGGCACATTGTACACATTTTGCCCAATTGACAGAGTAGGAAAGTGGGATTAGATTCTTTAGAAAATAACTAACACAGTCCTGATGCATCAACTGACCTCCTTCCGTGATTCTAAAATGCAGGAGCTTAAGAAATGATGAGATCTTGGATGTTACATAAGAAATAGGAGGTAGAATGGATCATTTGACCCCACCATTCAACAAGGTTAAAGTTCACCCTCTATCTCTACTCCACCTTCACACAGTATTCCTATCTCATTTAATATCCAAAGACTGAACAGCTACAGCTTTCCAGGATAAAGAATTTCATAGATTTCAAATCTTTTAACTGAAGACATTTCTCATTTCAATCCTAAATGGTATAACCCGTATTCTGGGAGGGACCCCATACTCTAGGTCCCCCAACCAGATAAAATATTTCCTTAATATCTATGCTGTAAGCCCCTGTAGAATTTCAGATTTCAATTTGTTAATCTTTACTTTTTCTAAATGACAGGGAATATATATCTGTATGGGTATGCTAAAATTGATGATGATATTGGACAGCTGCATGACCTTGAATGGGTCCTGTGGATATTGCTGTATGTGCTGAACACAGCACAATCCACCTGTTTTTCAGTACTTGCTGTTAGTTACACTGTATAAGAGACAGAGTATTGTTCCAAGTTGGACTTCACCACAGACTGGGATCACAAACGGTGCCAGGAACAAACCTAAGTCTCCATACCAGCTATCAAGTGAGGGTTCCTGACAGGCAGCAGGACATGAAGCTTATTGTTAAGTTTTCCTTTCTTTTTATTTACTTAATAAACATTCATATTTAAGTAAATTTGTGTTGTTGAATCTTCTCTTAACTATATTTAACTGAATCCGAAGAACAGCTTGGATACACTTTGTGATCCAGGACAATATCTAGTCTACTCTTACCTACCCTCTTCGGGCAATTGCCCTCCAGATCCAATCCAATGAACTTTCATTGCCCTTTCTTTAGGGCAAGTGTGTTCTTCCTCAGGTAAGGAGATCAAAACTACAGTTCTTTAAGTGTGAGTTCATTAATCATGTTGTATAATTTTATTAAGAATTTACTCCTATACACAATCTTTTCCCAACAAAAAACTAACATTCTAGGCTTTTTGGACATCAAACTATTACAGAAATACCAAAGAGATGGATCTGAACAAGAATAAGATTTCTAAATTAATAAAACATAATGTCACTTATGGTTTGCATTCTTTAATTCCAATAATTGGCTAATTTTCTGTAAGTGGAAAATTTGAATGAATTATCAGAAATAACTTTTAGATGGGACTCCATGAACTACAAATATAAGAAGGCATTAATATGATAATCCCTGGCCTTGATTTTCCCAATTTATCCCACCAGGCCAAATAAGTCATGTTGATAAGATGCCCCAATTTTAATAAACAAATCTGAGCGAACAATTGATTGATTGGTGCGTTGTACTGGTGTAAAAGATGTTTCAAAATAAACAAAATCTCAAAACAATTGTTGAATTAAAAGGAATATGTATTTACATATATTGTGTGCATTTTCACATGAATGCCATTTTCACATTATTTGTTGAAAAATTCTATTTGCAGTTTGGAATAAAACATGCCACTTTGTGTCAATCCCTAATTACAAAAGTTGAATAATTTAGACAAATCATTTTGTTCAGTCAAGTGTCTAAAATGTAACCTTTCATTGTAATGCTATGCAACAAATCTGGAAAAGTTGTAGTTTAAATTTCACAAATGTTAATAAATTAATAAATGAAGAGGTTAATATTGTATGGTTGAAGAGTGGAATGACAACTTGATACATTCAAAATGATACAGTTGAGACTAGTTAGTAATATCCTTAATTTTCAACAATTTGATACTATATTCTTCTTATCTTACATTACATAATGCATTTGAATGTTTGTTTTAATACATGTACAGTAGAATCTATAAGGCATCTCTAAAATACTCAGTCTTTACAGAAAGTAACTTCACCAAAGTCATTCGGAGACCAAGCAGTTGGGCATGTCTGTTTTTTCATGAAATGCTCTGCATCCCATCATTAGCCCTAGATTCTGGGCAACTAATCCAAAGATCTGCATGTTCGGTACTATGACTCCCAAAGAACGATACTGTCTTGAGACATAAAATCCTGAAGCAGACCAGGTCTCGGTAGGTACTTTTCTCTTAAAATAGAATTTATCTCCTTTCAAAGGTCCAGAAGAAGATTGTCCATGCATTTTTTTTTAAAAAGAGACCTCTCCCATGTTGGAGTAATAAGACAAAATTTCTGAACTCCAGTGCTTGGTCCCAATGTCTTTGCCTTTTTATTGGTGTAAAAGGTGAGGATTACATTTCAACACCAGAGGTTGAGAGGATGAGCAGCTATGACCTGGCCGTGTCCAGCAGAGTAGTTGCGTTCTGACCGTCCCACTCTTCTTCACTGTCTGCTCCCCCACCTCTGTTGCAGCTTCCCCTGCACCCTCATGCTGAGGAGTTAACGTTGCCTGAGGACAACAGGGTCTCAGGCGTGCAGCACTCGTCCTTTTGCTGATGAGATGAGTTGTCCGACCTGCTGGGGCTGAACTCCAGAGCGACGGTGAGCGGGGGCTTGTGCCGCCAGGCCGGCCCGCGGTGACACAGGCAGCACAGCAGGCGGAAGAACGCCCGCCTCATCTCCCGGCTGGTCAGCGTATAGATGACCGGGTTCATGGCTGAGTTGAGCACGGCCAAGGCCAGGAACCACTGGGCCTTGTAGAGCACCGGACAGCCTCGTGCCTGACACGCCACATCGAGCAGCAGGAGGATGAAGAGCGGAGACCAGCAGGCGATGAAGGCGCTCAGCACGATCATCACTGTCTTGAGTAGCGCCAGGGACTTCTCGCTGCTCTTGGAGCGCAGGTCCTTGCGGAAGGTGAAGCTGCGGCTGCGGGAGCGCACCAGGACATAGATGCGGGCATAGAGCAGCACGATGGCCAGCAGGATGAAGCTGAAGACGGTGGTGCAGAACAGGATGTAGTGCTTGTGGTAGAGGGGCAGCACAGTGGAGCAGTGCGTGAAACCCTGCAGGCAATTCCAGCCCATGATGGGCAGGCCACCCAGGAGCACGGACAGGAGCCAGCAGCCGCTGATGAGCAGGAAGACCCGGGAGCTGCCCCCTGAGCTGTGTGGCTTCATCTTCAACATGGTCAGGTAGCGCTCTATGGCAATAGCCAGCAGGCTGAGCACCGAAGCAGCGAGGGCCACAAACATACTGCCCTCCCTCAGGAACCACTGCACCGGGGTCAGCCTGTAGGTGTTGGAGCCCGACAGCAGGATGTTGACGGTGTAGGCAGCGCCGGCCAGCAGGTCCGAGAGTGCCAGGTTGCCGATGAAGTAGTACATGGCGCGGTGGAACTTTTTGGTCTGCCAGATGGCCAGCAGCACCATGAGGTTCTCCAGGATGATGAAGCAGCAGATGACAATGAAGAAGATGGACGAGACGGTGAGACCGGCCGCTGGGCCACCAGGGCTGACCCTCAGCTTGCCAGTATAGTTGTAATGCTGCAGGATGATGTCCGGGTCCGTGTAGCTGTAGCCCATGTACGCTGCGGGGCGCTGCCTACCCGTCTCCATCCTAATTCACTTGCTTGTTGTTGTTGCTGTTGTTGTTGCAGCTGGCGCGCTCCTGTCGGCCGGCAGAGGGCGCCGCGATTGGCGGGTCAGTGAGGAGCTGCGGAGAGACCGCGAGCCATCGCCACTCTGCAAAGGAAACAACAACAACCCGCAGGATTACTCACCATCCCAAAACTCTTGACTTCAAAATGCAAAAGGTACTGTATCCCCAAGCCCCCAAACTTCACTGAATTGCACATGCAACATTTTGCCTCACAGTATAAACAGATGCACTATATTTACGCCCCACCAAAATTGTTTGTAGCTTTTTTTTTCTGCATTATAACCGACTGCAGTTGGGGGAAAATATTTTTAAAAGCTCCCCTTCGCTGCGAAAGGCGCTTTTTGAATGCAAGTTTTAATTTTATGGAAACAAAAGTCGTCGTATAACGTTTCAAAGCGACTATCCCGCAGACGGACGGCTCAATGTCCTTATGTAAATCAGTTATTCCCACAACAGCCAGCGAAGTCTTTAACAAAAAAAATTTCTGTCGTTAAAAATGCATTTCATTTTTGTTGAAGCACGTTTCAAGCTTCAGTAGAAACGAAAGGGAGGCGATGGAAGCAAGTCGAGAATAAATCAGTAACATTGCAACTTAGTCTGTGAGCAGTTTAAACGTTTTTTTTAAACCAGATGAAGATTACCTTGGTTTGTTGAAAACGTTAAAAAATAGCAGCTAAGTGGAGCGAGACCGTGAGAACAGGATACTGTCGGCGATTGCAAACAATAAGAAACCGGCGTCTTCTCTACAATAGGTCCATTTGTGAAAAAAAAGGACCTCGCTTCAGTCCCAGCCTGGTGTCTGTCACCGACTCAGCAACATCAAAATTAACTCAGCTCTGAGACTGGGTGGCGATAAATAGAAGATGCACGCAGCTGATAACAGTGCAAAAACAGGAAAAAGGTTGACGCAGGGGTATCCAGGACAGGAGCAGCCAGACAACAGAATTTAACAGAAACTGTTAGAAACGCCCTGCCACATACTTAATGCACAGATAAAAGACTGCAACGTCTGATTTCCATTTGCTTTGCAAAGACAGCGAAATGACTTTCCTGAAAATGACAACCGATAAATAAAATTCTCGTAAACTCCCAGAGCCTGACAGCATCTCCAACTTGGGACGTTATAGAAGTCAGGAATGGGAGTGCAAAAGTGGCACCTTTACTTTTAAGTAACAAAGACGTTGCAATTTTAAATGTAAAGTCTGCAATATTTATCCACAGAACTGCATTAATAATTGCACTCGTCGGTGTCGGTTCTGACCAAAACCGCTGAAATATAGTTGGAGTCCTTACCCAGTCTGTCTCATGTAGCTGAGTAGTTTTCCCACGTGTTGTCAGCCTAAGACCTTGGCTGTCACTGAAACACATCGAAGAACCGAACGGGTTTTGACTGGGACACTGAGTTCACAGGCGCCCCCCTTTTCCTATTTGCTCCAACAGCCTACACTAACCCTGTCAGAGAGGTGCACTCATTTGGCAGCGACATTGCTTTGTGCTGGAAGTCACCGAGTGGGGACATCGTGCAAGTTATTTTCACTGCAAACTTGAAATGACCTGAATTCATCCCCACCGTTTCAATAACGATATCTAATAAGGCGAAACCGGGTTTCAAATGTATAGATTTCCAAGGCGTCAATATTTTATCACAGCTCGACCCCAGCCTGACATTTCAGGGGTCAGTAATCTTAGGTGCAGGATTTGTTTTCCGTGCTTCTTAGTTTAGTGCAATTTATGTGTAAATTTTAAAAGAAACTTGGTACAAAGTAGTTGTCCCTGCTGACAAACCGAACTGCACAAGTTTGATGCGCGAGGTGGTATGAGTCTTGCATGTATTTTACAGTCGCCAGCACAACTCGCAACAACCTCCCCCATCTATTAATTTTTTTTAATAAATAAACAGGTCTGCTCACATCGCCTCAAGGCCATAGTGAGGGGCGCTATTGAAAAGCAATGGTGGAATTTCCCGCTAACCCCAGTGGGTGGCTGACTGGACTGCGGAGAGACCAGTCTATCTGGAGTTAGGGGGTGGGGAGGGGGAGTGGTATTGTCTGTCACTGTCGGCTCAGGGCTGGGGCAGGGAGGGTGGCGGTGAGACCCATTTCCTGACCAAAAGGCAGCTTGTTTGCAATGGGACCTGGTCTGAGGGAGCTGCGGCACTGCAGGAAGTGACTGCGGAATCATTTGGACCGAATGTGAGGCCGAGTGGGTGGAGTGTGAGGGAGGGGAGATGGGCGGGTGGGGTGGATGAGAGCAGGAAGGCCGGGGAGGTGGAGGGGAGATTTCCCTGCTGCCACCATGTAGACAGTCGTTCACAGAAAGTGGTGGAATCCGGCAGCAAGCTACCTCCCTGACGCTTCTCTGCTCCTCCATTAAAAAAATCCTTTAAAAAAAATATCCAGTGTTAGGGTTCGAGCTCATTAAAGCTGGTGCTTGTCTTTAAAGGTCAATCATGGGAAACTGGTCCACACTTGCCAACCTACACTGGAGATTCCTGAAGAGCAAACTACTTAACCCAGGATCAGAGGTGGGGAAGGGGATATTGTTCACCATCAGCCACAGGGCAGCCACGAGAGTGTACTGTGAAGACCCACAGGATGGGGGCAGCGGCCATTGCAGGATTTCTCCTTGTGGAAGAGGAGGAGGAACAGCAGCAGAGGAGGGCAGCCCAGGAACGCCGAGGGCACAGACGGATAACCACGCGGCGCACAAACTACCCCAGGCACCGGGTGTTTAGGAACAGGGTCAGTTACTTAGGCTTGACAGAGGAGCAGTGCCTGAAGAGGCTGCGACTGAGCAGGGATGCTGTGACCGAGGTCTGCCGTTTGGTCCAAGGTGATCTACACGGAGAGTCGATCATCCGCACTGCATTGCCAGTGGCAGTGAAGGTCACCGCTGCCCTGAACTTCTACGCCACAGGGACTTTTCAGGCACCCACGGCGAACATCACTGGGATCAGCCAGTTTGCTGTGTACCGTTCCATTAAGGAGGTCACTGATGCATTGATTCGACATGCTCCCACCTACTTGAGTTTCAGGAGGGACGAAGAGCAACAACGACAACAGTACTTCTTCAACATTGTCAGCTTCCCCAAGGTTCAGGGGATTATTGATTGTATGCAAGTTGCCATTTGTGCACCGAATAACAATCCCATGGCCTACTTAAATGCAAAAGGCTACTACTCTATCAATGTCCAAATCATATGTGACCACCGACAGAAAATAATGAACGTCAATGCATGCTGTCCAGGGGGCATGCACGACTTTTACATTCTGAAGCAATCTGAGGTGCCCTTGATGTTTGAAGGGGAAGGAAAGCTGAACGGATGGCTCCTTGGAGATCTAGGTTATGTGCTGCAGCCATGGCTGATGACTCCACTGCTGCACCCTGGTACCGAAGCTGAGAACAGATACAATGTTGGACATGCACAAACCAGTAGTGTCATAAAACAGACATTTGGACTACTGAAGAAACGCTTCAAGTGTTTGGATCAATCAGGGGGTGCCTTGCGATATGCACCAGAAAAAGTCAGCAAGATTGTAACTGTGTGCTGCATGCTGCACAATATTGCCATGGACAGTGGCCTCTCCCTCGATTTAGATGAGGAGCTTCAATCCATAGAAGATGAGGAAGATCATGGCTCACAGCAGCCACCAGACCTGGATCAGCCACTACAAGCAGCGAAGCAGATGCGTGAGGAAGTCATTGCACAGTTCTTTAGTTGAGGGCTTCTGCTGTTTTCTGGACTTGGTTCTTCTCTCTTTTTGCATTTTGGTTACTGAACAGTTTTTTTAATTGCTTCTCTAATTTTGTCACTTCACAATAAAATTAGACTTCGAAACTATCATAAAAATGTGCAATATATTAAATAAGTGTGTTTTATTGTGAGTTGGTGGGCTTGCACGTTCGCAGCATATGAAGAAAGTGTGGCACCTTTTCAGGATCTGTACCTCTACAGGCTTCCTCAGTGGGGAAAATAACAAGAGATGGCTTTGCACATGAATAAGCAAACACCTTTTTTCTGGTTCACTTTTGAGATTTGGCCATTACCGGTATATCCAACATTTATTGATCATCCTGAGTTACTTTTGAGAAGTGGTAGAAGCCCATGAATCATTATAGTCTAGCTACCTCAGCAGGAAGGGAGTTCCAGGTCTTTGATCCAGAGATAGTATGAGTTAGGGCGGTGTTTGACTTTGTGAGAAACTTGGGGATGGTGGTATCACCAAGCATTTGCTGTCCTTGTTTTTCTAGGGTGGTAGAGGTGATGCGTTTTTGAGGTGGTGTTGAAGGAAACTTGCTGAGTCACTCCAGTGCATCTTGTGGAAAGTGTATACTGCTGCTGTTGTGCATAAGTGGTAAAGGAGTGAATATTGCAGATGGTCAATGGAGTGCCAGGTAGGATGTTTTATTCAGGATGGTGTTGAGCATTTTGATTGCTGTTGGAGCAGCACTCATACATGCAGGTTGAGAGTATTTGGGAAATTGAGAGGAAAATTATGCATCAAGGAATTCCCAGCCTCTACTTTTGTGACACAGATGGCACTTCAATTAAAATCCTCATCAATAATGACACTCAATAATTTTTTGATGGCAGATTCATTAATTGTAATGTTGTTGAATGTCAGGCAAAGATAGTTAGCTTGTCTCTTGTCGGAGGTCATTTTTTGAAACTTGTGCTGCGTGGATGTTCTTTACTGATGAGGCAGGGCATTGACAATGGAGGAAAGTAAAGGAAACAAATTCTGTACTCCAGCTATCACTACTCATCAGAAAATCCTGTCTCATACACCCAAAGATTTGCAGGTTAAGAATCAGTCTGTTCAGCTGCATGAAGACCCCTGGTAGATGATCAAGACCCTGAGTAGATGCTATCCTCAAATTGTTGCCAACTGGCCACTTTACAGTTATTAGGTAGATTGAAGTCATGGTGTTATCAAAGTTTGGACTTGAATGTTGAAGAATATTTAACATTTTGAAAAGGTAAAAATCCAGGAAAAGGTGTTGGGGTTGTTTTTGGTTAACTAAGGGTGTTATTACTATAGTTATGAGAGGTAGCCTTAGATTAAAACAGCAAAATGTAGAATATGTTTTGTTAGAGAGAAGAAAGGTAGGTGATCATTTGTAGGAGTTTATAAGTTCTTTAACATTAGTTACATTGTAGGTCAGAGTCAGGAAGAGAAATAAATGGAGCACCTAATTCCACATATAAATTGGTTGATTAAGATTGAGAAACAGAGCCTGGAAAATGAGATAGTAAAGTACATTTAGATTATGTTCCCTACAGAATAAAAACAGGCCCTTCGGCCCAACAGGTCCACACCAACCCTCCGAAGAGTAACCCACCCAGACCCATTCCCCTATATTTACCCCTGACTAATGCACCTAACAGTATGGATAATTTAGCATGGCCAGTTCACCTGACCTGCACATCTTTGGTTTGTGGGAGGAAACCGGAGACCTGGAAGAAACCCATGAAGACACGGGGAGAATGTGTAAACTCCACACAGACAGCTGCCTGAGGTGGGAATCGAACCTAGGTCCCTGGTGCTTTGAGGCAGCACTGAGTCACCATGCCACCCATTTGGATATACATTTCAAGCATTATATTCTAGAGTCAATAGAAGCCTTTCAAGATTTATGTGATAAAAGTGTATGATATGTTATTGTTTTACAAGTCTGGATTTTTAAAATAGAGGTAGATTGATTTTGAATTCAGTGAGGTAACTTTTTGTTAAATAAAAGGGTCAGAAAGTCATTTGGAACAGTGACCAAATACATCATTTTCCAGAAAACATGATATTTTGTCACATGCCCAGTAGGATACCTGTGAAGTTAATTAATAGAATGTTTATACCACAAAGTTTATGACAGACAGTTAACAGAGACCCCAGGAGCACTCATTTAGTTATGAAGTAGGGAGAATCAGGAATTCAATTCCGAAGAGGAGATTCCTCTTAGCAGAAGAATCAAGTTTTCAGATGAGCAGAACAACTACCCTAGTAGAAGAGGTTTAGTCTGTGAAGTCTTCAAGCTGTGAGATTTTGTATACAAGTTTTCAAATTGTCAGAACTAAAAATAGTTTTAGGTCATTGGAACTGAAAAGAGGTTCAGATCAACAGAAGTGGAAAGAAATCATAAACTGTCTCAGCACTCTGAGAAGGAAAACCGAAAAGAATCAGTGAAGTAAGAAATTAGAATTGAGGCAACATGATAGTTCTGTGGGATTGAGGATCTGTAATGGAGATTGCTGGGGGAAATGGTGAAATTTTGTTTTGCTGTTTTATATATATTTTCTTCTAAATTCTGATGTCATAACCATAGAGATGTACAGCATGGAAACAGACCCTTTGGTCCAACTCATCCAGATATCCCAACCAAATCTAGTCCCATTTGCCAGCACCCGGCCCATATCCCTGCAAACCCTTCCTAATCATATACCCATCCAGATGCCTTTTAAATATTGCGATTGTACTAGCCTCCACCACTCCCTCTGGCAGCTCATTCGATACCACCCTCCGCGTGAAAAAGTTGCCTCTCAGGTCTCTTTTATATCTTTCCCCTCTCACCCTAAACCTATGCCCTCTAGTTCTGGACTCCCCATCTCAGGGAAAAGACTTTGTCTATTTATCCTATCGATGCTCCTCATGATTTTATAAACCTCCACAATGTCACCCCTCGGCCTTCGATGCTCCAGGGAAAACAGCGCCAGCCTATTCAACCTCTCCCTAAAGCTCAAATCTTCCAACCCTGGCAACATCCTTGTAAATCTTTTCTGAACCGTTTCAAGTTTCACAACATCCTTCCGATATAAAGGAGACCAGAATTGCACGCAATATTCTAACAGTGACCTAACCAATGTCCTGTACAGCCGCAACATGACCTCCCAACTCCTGTACTGTGTTTAGCTTTATTTATTTTGTGGCTCAAACTTTTGCTCTTGTGTTAAAGAAAAATTTGCAGCCTAATATGAATATGAAACTAAACTTATCAAGCCAATTCTTTATGAGAGATGACTTGTTCAATATAGTATTACCATCAGCTGATATCATAACACGTAGTAATAAGCAATGAGATAGGATTTACCTCATGGTAAAGGAATGTCTTAAAGTCACAACAATCATTACCTAATAGAATTTTACATTCAGTATTAAGGGGAAAAGTATGGGTTTGCAACAAGTGTTTTAAGCTTAAGTAAAGGTTATTATAACGGTATGAAATCAAAGCTAACTAAAGCGTCTGGGAAAATAGCTAATAGGGAGATTAGTAGAAATGTAGTTATAGGCTTCGAAGGCGATATTTAATAACTGGAACATTTGTTTCAGTGAGAACGGAAGGCTCTTTGAGAAATATGCTTCATCCATGACTGAATAAGCAGGTAAGGGTAATATGAGATTGAGGAAACACTGTATAATTCTGAAAGATTAATGGTGGATCAGACGATTGGTCAGATTTTAAGAACTAGCAAAAAAACTGACCAAAACAATAATAGGGAGAAATGAGAGAGTGAAAGAAAATAAGCTGCTAATATAAAACAGCAAACATTTTAAGCATTTAAATGTGAAAAGAGTAACTAAAGTTAAAATTGGTTCACTAAAAAGTGATCGTGGATTGAAAATGGAAGTCAAGGAAGCAATGATAAGTTCATAAGATATGGGAGCAGAATTAGGCCATTTGGCCCATTGAGTCTGCTCAGCATTCGATCATGGCTGATATGCTCCTCACCCCCTTTTTTCTGCCTTCTCCCCATATCCCTTCAACCCATCACCAATTAAAAATATGTCTAACTCCTCCTTAAATTTACTCACTGTACTCACTTTTGGGTAGCGAATTCCATAGAATCAAAACCCTGTTCAACTCTGTTTTAAATTTGCTACCCCTTATCCTAAGACTATGACCTGGTGGACTTGGATTTCCAAAAGATAATTGATGATCAAAGATTACTCTGCAAGGTAAGAACATATAGCACAGGAGATAACATATTTAACATGGATAAAGGTATGGTCATCTAACAGAGAAAAGAGAGTAAGAGTTAGATGAAGGGACAACGTATATAGAAACTTAATTTACTGCCAGGTACTGCAAACAATTAAGAAGGCATGTTGCTATTTATTGCATGGAAATAGAATACAAAAATGGGGAGGTTTTACGACAGCTTCCAGGATTGGGACCACATCCGGAGCATTGTATGCAGCTTTCAGAATTGATATAACTGCTTTGGAAGCAGTTCAGAGAAGGTTCACATAGAATGAAGGATTTATAAAGAAAGGTTGGAAACGTTGGGCATACACCCATTGATGGGTCACAGTTAAATGAATGAGGTGATCCCATTGAACCATTTACGTTCCTGAGGGGATTTGGTAGTGTGCATATTAAGTCATAGAGTCAGATTATACAGAATGGAAACGTGCCCTTTGGCCCAACCTGTTGATGCTGACCGTGTTTCCTAAATTGAATGGTCCCATTTGTCTGCATTTGGCCCATATCCCCCTAAATCTTTCCTATCCATGTACCTGCCCAAATGCATTTAAATGCTATACTTATTACCACCTCTTCTGGCAGCTCGTTCCATGTACATATCACCCTCTGTGTGAAAAAACTGCCCCTCAGGTCCCTATTGAGGGAAGAATTGGAAGACTGTTTCCTCAATAGGGGAAACTAGAAGTTGAAGAGATATTGAATTTTTCTTCTCTTTGAGAGTCATTGGAAAGTGGAATTCTTTTCCCTCAAAAGCAGTTGAGGCTGGACCATTGAACTTACTGAAAGCAGAGTTAGATTTTGGATAGATGAGGAGATCAAACATTATGAGGGGCAGTCAGGAACATGGCTTTGAGACTACAAATTGATCCGCTATTCAGGCTAAATAGCTTAATGGGCTGGATAGTATTTCCCTGCTCTGAAGTCCCATGTTCTAATAACCAAGCTCAAAGTTGATTAATGATATGTCAGAATCTAATCTCAGGATCAAGTATGAGAACTGACCTAATCTCAGAAAGCTGCGAGGATGAAAAATGGAGTCAGTAGTTAGGGAATGAAGGGATGAAAGCAATGACTTCAGGTTTCCCAAAATTTAATAGCTGGAAGTTTCTGTTTATCCGGTACTGGGTGCTCAATAAGCAGTATGATAATTTAGCAACAGTGAAGGTGTTGAGAGCAGTGGTGGTGTGATTGAACTCATCTCAGTTATTTTGTACTGATTTGGTCAAAGGCTATAGTGAAGCCTGGATCCAAATAGACTTGGCAGAATCAAACTGAACATTGGTGAGCTGGTTCTTGTTGAATAACTTCTGCTTGACAAAACTGTTAATAACACCTTCCATGGATGTTCTATTTTGAGCTGCTAGGTCTATTTTAAGTCTATCCCATTCATGCTAGCACTGTCCTCACTGAAGAGATAGGATTTCATCTACAGAAGGACAGCTGGATGGTGATCACTCTGAGATACTTTCTAACTCACCTGTTCCTACTGTCGCTGTCATGGACTGAAGTATCTGTGACAGTTTGATTGATGAGTATGAGGTCAAGTGGTTCCCTTGCCATGTAGCTTAGGCCCAGACTGGCAGACATGTTTTCCTTCAGGAGTTGGTCAAGTCAGGTAATAGTGATGTTACTGAGCCAGTCTTGGTCACAGTAATTGAAGATTTCCCCCTGTGATAATCCTGCTCCTTTAACAAGGTTATATTGTTCTGGTTTTCTTTCAGTGATCCTGAAAATTCTAGGTTTGAAGGGTTTTGGAGCCAGTTTGATTATAGCTAACAGATACTGCACCAGGCAAAAGGCTTTCAAGATTTTTAAAAATAATGTACAACAAAAGAAGAGTGGCCAGTTCTCCCAGCTCAGCTTTACTCTGGTTTGGTTTGGTTTTAGCAGTCTGGCTGTTAACTGAAAGTTGTTTGAGGCTGCTTGTCCAAGAAACAACTACATGGAAGAAGGTATTCCATGCTGAATCTCTCTGCCATCTCCCTTTCTACTGTAAGATTTTGTGTTTGATTTTTCCTTTTTTGCCAAAAGTGTTTATGTGGATTGTTGCAGGAATTTGGAACATCATCATTAAGGTGGTATAAATTCTGTTTTTTTTTAAATGAAGTATTTGGGCCAGATGCATCACTCCTGGAATATCCACACTACACCTGCTTAAAACAACTAGCAAAGTTAGGGTCTGGGCTACTTTCTTGAAATGTTCTGAGGGGGTCTGGCCTGGTCCATAACACCCTCCCCCCCAATCCAGAGTACATCCTGAACCCTGCTCCCTACCCTTAGTAGTTGTTCCAAGTGGTATTCAACATGGAGGAGCATTGATTTAACAACTGAGGGAGGTGATCAGTTTTCTTGCCCACTTTTGCTCTGATATTATGAGACTTCATATGATTAGATGAGATTCCTTACAGCGTGGAAACAGGCCCTTTGGCCCAACAAGTCCAGCCAACCTTCCAAAGAGCAACCCACCCAGACCCATTTCCCTCTGACTAATGCACCTAGCACTATGGGCAATTTAGCATGGCCAATTCATCTACCCTGCACATCTTTGGACTGTGGGAGGAAAGCAGGGCACCCAGAGGAAACCCACGCAGACACAGGGAGAACGTGCAAACTCCCCACAGACAGTCACCCGAGGCTGGAATCGAATCCAGGTCCCTGGTGCTGTGAGGCAACAGTGCTAATATCTGAGCCACCATGCTGGCCCAGCAGCAAGCTGTAGCTTAGAGGGAACATTGGTGTGCAGTCAAAGGTGCCTAGGGCCTTTTACCCCCAGTGTATAGCACAGTGCCACTGCCTCTACAGTATCTGTCCTTCCAGTGAGACAGGACAAACCCAAGGTTTGTATCAGAGGAGATTGATACATTGGCTTGGAGGTATAATAAGATCAGTATCATACAGTTATCATAATTTTAGAAAAACATTGTTGATTGTTGATAAGAAGAACTTCAGCTGAGTTATTGAACGGGAAGGGTGAGCCTTTGTTGCTTCCTGTGTCTAGACCACCGTGGGGTTATTAATTCAGTTTTATTCTAAGCTGACTTTTCTGCAGCAGTTTAGTGCAACTGAGTGCTTTGCTTGGCTATTTCAGGGGCATTTAAAAGACAACAACAATGCCGTGTGTCTGGATTCACATACAGGATAAGGATGGGATACTAGTGAACACGATAAGTTACATAATTTCATGATCATTATTAATAAATACAGTACTGGATTTCTATTCTAGTTTTTTGAACTTTTTAATTGAATTTTCTGATGGAATTTAAATAAATAGAACTGACCATGTAACCTGGGTATCAGATGTGGGTAATCTTATCTAAGTCAGTTTGTGTAATCAAGTGCCACGCCAAAGACTGGCACATACAAGTCAGGAGATGCCGTTGTGATGAAAGGTTCCAATCTGAAATGTCAACTCTCCTGGTCCTCTGATGCTGCTTGATCTGCTGTGCTTTTTCTAGCTCCACACTTAAGACCATAAGACATAGGAGCGGAAGTAAGGCCATTCGGCCCATCGACTCCACTCCGCCAATCATGGCTGATGGGCATTTCAACTCCACTTACCCGCATTCTCCCCGTAGCCCTTAATTCCTTGTGACATCAAGAATTTATCAATTTCTGCCTTAAAGACATTTAGCGTCCCAGCCTCCAATGCACTCTGTGGCAATGAATTCCACAGGCCCACCACTCTCTGGCTGAAGAAATGTCTCCGCATCTCTGTTCTGAATTTACCCCCTCTAATTCTAAGGTTGTGTCCACGGGTCCTAGTCTCCTCGTCTAACGGAAACAATTTCCTAGCGTCCACCCTTTCCAAGCCATGTATTATTTTGTAAGTTTCTATTAGATCTCCCCTTAATCTTCTAAAATCCAATGAATACAATCCCAGGATCTTCAGCCGTTCCTCATATGTTAGACCTACCATTCCAGGGATCATCCGTGTGAATCTCCGCTGGACACACTCCAGTGCCAGTATGTCCTTCCTGAGGTGTGGGGACCAAAACTGGACACAGTACTTCAAATGGGGCCTAACCAGAGCTTTATAAAGTCTCAGTAGAACAACGGTGTTTTTATATTCCAACCCTCTTGAGATAATTGACAAAATTGCATTCACTTTCTTAATCACGGACTCAACCTGTATGTTTACCTTTAGAGAATCCTCAACTAGCACTCCCAGATCCCTCTATACTTTGGCTTTCCGAATTTTCTCACCGTTTAGAAAGTAGTCCATGCTTCTATTCTTTTTTCCAAAGTGCAAGACCTCGCATTTGCTCACATTGAATTCCATCAGCTATTTCCTGGACCACTCCTCCAAACTGTCTAGATCCTTCTGCAGCCTCCCCACTTCCTCAGTACTACCTGCCTGTCCACCTAACTTTGTATCATCGGCAAACTTCGCTAGAATGCCCCCAGTCCCTTCATCCAGATCATTAATATATAATGTGAACAGCTGCGGCCCCAACACTGAACCCTGCGGGACACCGCTTGTCACCAGCTGCCATTCTGAAAAAGAACCGTTTATCCCAACTCTCTGCCTTCTGTCAGACAGCCAATCCTCAATCCATACCAGTAGCTCACCTCGAACACATGGGCCCTCACCTTATCAAAGGCCTTTTTAAAGTCTAGATAGACCACATCCACTGGGTTTCCCCAGTCTAATCTACTTGTCACCTCTTCAAAGAACTCCAACAGGTTTGTCAGGCACAACCTCCCCTTACTAAATCCATGTTGACTTGTTCTAATCTGACCCTGCTCTTCCAAGTATTTAGAAACCTCATCCTTAATGATGGATTGTAGAATTTTACCAACAACCAAGGTTAGGCTAATTGGCCTATAATTTTCCATCTTTTGCCTTGATCCTTTCTTGAACAAGGGGGTTACAACAGCGATCTTCCAATCATTCGGGACTTTTCCTGATTCCAGTGACTTCTGAAAGATCTCAACCAATGCCTCCGCTATTTCCTCAGCCATTTCATCGACTCTGACCCTCCAGAATCTGCACTATCTCCATTGTTCGGATGCCTTATTAAACTGTGACAGTCTTTGTCCTCCAAATGGCCTCACATTTCTTGTGCTAGTTCCTGTGACTGGCCTTGGAGCAGCAACTTTTGTGTCAGACCTGTGCTGCAGTGTTTGCAGGATCTTCCCCATGCAGGTGAGGCCATAAAGCTGCTGCTGCTGTTGAGCTTAGACCTAATCAGCTACTGCTCTATTGTGCCATTTCTGGAACACTCAATGATCAAGAAGAGTCAATCTTTGCATTTACATAACATCTTTCATGTCCTCAGAATGCTCCACAGTGCTTCACTACCATTTGCTGAGTAGTCACCGTTAATGGATGTAATATATGCAACAAGATTCCACAAGCAGCAAAGAATCATAGAATCCCTACAGTGTGGAAGCAGGCCATTCAGCCCATCAAGTCTACAATAACCCTCGAAACAGCATCCCACCCAGACTCACCCCCCCTACCCTGTTCCTATAATCCTGCATTTCATGTGGCTAATCCACCTCGCCTGCACACTATGGGCAATTTAGCATGGCCAATCCACTTAAACTGCAATCTTTGGACTGTAGGTGGAAACAGCAGCATCTGGAGGAAACCCATGCAGACGGGGAGAATTAGCAAAATCCACACACACAGTTCCCAAGGGTGGAATTGAACCAAAGTACTTGATGCTGTAAGGCAGCACTGCTAACCATGCTACCCCAAGAAATGAGCAGTTAATCTATAAGTTAGAATGATCTTGACTGAGGGACAAATTGCACCCAGGAGAATTCTCCTGCTAGTTTCCTAAACGTATCTTGGGGTCATTTTTTATGTCATGATAAACTGAACAACCCTGTGTTGCATTTGTATTGTTTGGTGTTGCTTCCAAAACAGACCTGTGTTTACTAGATGGCCTAAAATAATATTCCTCAATTCCACCTTGATGATTGTCTAGTGAATGGACTGTAACTGTGATCCTTTCTTAGATATTATGAAGCCTCCATTGCAGCAGTACAATTCATGAGTAACATTCAAGCTGTGTCTGTGGTTTGTGTAAATGTGATCCCTATGGCGGATTGGCAAGTCTTCCACTACGTCACTAGTATGGAAAATGGCACTGTTGATCTGTCTACTTAACCTGTGATGACTTAGTAGATCTTTGCTGTATATAATCTGTTGTACCAGCAGCACTGGTATCAACCGACATGGTAGAAAATTGCCCCAAGTCTGTCCTGTTCTCAAAAAGCAGGACAAATGCAATCTGTCTAATTACTAACCCATCAGCTTTTCTCTTGACAATCAGTGAAGTAATGAAAGAGGTTATTAACAGAGCTATCAAGCAGTTTTCACTTAGTAGTAACCTCCTCGTTGACTCTCAGTTTGGGTTCCACAAGGGCCAAACAGCTTCTGACCTCATTACAACCTTGGTTCAAGCAGGGAGAAAAAAATCTGAATTTTAGAGGTGAGGTGAAAGTGACAGCCATTGTCATCAAGGCATCATTTGACCAAAAAGCCCTTACAAAACTAGAGGTAATGAGAAACATAGAGTAAACTCTCTGCTGTTTGGAGTCATACCTGCACAAAGGAAGATGTTTGTGGTTGTTGGAGGTCAGTAATCTCAGCTGCAGGACATCTCTGCAAGAGTTCCTCACGGTAGTTTCCTAGGCCCAACCATCTTCAGCTACTTGTTCAATTACCTTTGGACAGGAGGGGTTCTGCTGATGACTGCACAATGTTCCATACTATTCATGACTCCTCAAATACTGAAGCAGTCCATGCCCAAATGCAAAATCTAGACAATATCCAGGCATAGGCTGACAAGTGCCAAGTAACATTGGTGTCAAACATATGCTAGGCAAAGACCATTTCCAATAATATCTAATCGCTGTGTCTTGACATTCAATATTGTTACCATCAGTGATTCTGTCACTATTAACATATAGGGGGTTACCATTGACCAGAAAAACAATGACTAAGGAGAGGTCAGAGGCTAGGAATCACATTGAGTAACTCATCCCCTGACTCCCCAAAACCTGTTGTCCATCATCTGAAAGGCACAAATCTGGAGTGTGACAGAATACACACACTTCCCTATATGGGTCAGCTCCAAGAAACTTGAGACTGTCCAGGACAAATCAGCCCACTTGATTGGCACTATATCCACATGCATCCACTCTCTCCACTGTCAATCCTTAGTAACACTACAAAATGCAATGCAGAAATTCATCAACGCTCCTTAGACTGCACCTTCCAAACCCATAACCACTACCATCTAGAAGGACAAGGACAGCACATACATGTGAACTCCATCCCTCCAAGCCACTCACTATTCTTACTTGGAAATATATTACTGTTCCTTCAGTGGTGCTGGGTCAAAATCCTGGAATTCCCTCTCTAACAGCATTAGACAAAAGGTCTGCAGTCGTTCAAGAAGATCCAACCACCACCTTCTCTAGGACAACCAAGGATGGGCAATAAATATTGACCCAGCTAGCGATGCTTACATCCCATGAATGAATTTTTAAAAAATCAAACCTGAATCACGTATGTGGGTGTGACAGATCTGGGCTCCATAATGTGTTCTCTTACAAAGTATATCTATTATTGATAGCTATTTTAATCCTGGATTCTGATTTCTTGACATGCGGCAATTTTGTTTTGTTTATTTCTTTCTAGAGATTTTTTTTGCATGGGACAATTAAAGGAAGTATCCATTTCTGCTTAGGTCACTAAATAATTTCAACAAATTATTCTGATTGTCCACATCATGTTTGAACAATGGACACTTAAAGATGCATTGTTTGTGAAATAATTCCAGAGAGGCTGCATTCCCGTAATCAAGTCACCCTTTATTCACACATGCATAGCACTTGACACTGGTCCAGTTTCCTCAGAGCTAGCTTTCATAGTGAATAGAACCTCTGACATTCCTGTTTATCTCTGTCAGCCATGGCTCCCTGATTGGACTAGATTAAAAGCCCCAGACAGGGAACTTATATTCTATAAGGTCCACCTGGCTGATCTTGTTACCATACTATGTTCCTCCCTCTGTAAGACTGGGGTTGTTGGCCTATTCTTTTTCTTGTAGCATCTGTTGGGGTTTTTTCACATCGGGTCTGATTCCTCTGACTCAGCCAAGAAGTGGCAAGTACCGGACTGTAGCACATTCTTGGTCCCGGAGCGTCTCAGAAGAAATTCATCCTTTTCTTCAGGCAGTAAAGGCGTCGAAGCCGCCGTGTCCACCTCAGACTCTGAGGTTTCTTCGACGCTAGATAGAGGGGGAGAAGCCATGGGTTCTGACAGCCTTCCCAGATGTTCTGAGAGGCTGGTTATGTTTTGTTCCTGTCTCGTTTGCAGGTTTCATGTTATCCATGTGCTTGTGCAGGACCGCCTTCCTTATGTCAACTTTGTACATCACAGGACTTGACCTCGCATCGACCATGCTTCATACCCATTCAGGGCTATTTCTGTGGTTTCAGCACCAAACTTCATCCCCTGAAGTAAACTGTCTCTTTTGCTTAGAGGAATCTTGTACCAGACATTGGTGTTCCTGATGCCATTTTACCACTTCCCTCCCAGTCTGGGAAGATCAGATTTAACCTGGTGCCGAGTCTTTTCCACATTAGCAACTCTGCTGGAGCTGTCCCTATAGTTTCATGAGGGGTGGTCAAATAATCTGATAGGAGCAGGGACAGTTTAGTATCTGGCAAAGCTGTAGGCTGTTTCTTTAAGCCTGCCTTCAAAGTTTGGACTGCTCTTTCTGTCAGACCATTGGACAATGGATGGTATGGAGCTGTCTTTATATGCTGAATGCCATGCAACTTTAGGAAATACTTGAAATCCCTGCTAGTAAATGATGGCCAGTTGTCTGTGACCAACAATTTAAAGAGCTCGTATATTGCAAATGTTGCTTGCAGCTTTTCTACAGTCCCTGTGTTTGACAAATGAACTTGATGCATGTCTAGCTACTTTGAGTAGGTATCCAGAACATTGAGCCCATTAAAAGACCTGCATAGTCAATGTGTAACTGAGTCTCGGCCTTACCCAGCCATTCCCACAAATGTGGGAGAGCTGCTGGCAATAATTTTTGCCTTTGTTGCACTCTGGGCAGTGCCCCACCAACTTGGCTATGTCAGCATCCAGTTTTGGCCACCAGACATAACGTCGCGCCAACATCTTCATTTTGAACATCCCTGGATGACTCTGGTGGAGTTCAGCCAGTATCTGGTGGTGACCTTTGCTCGGGATGGTCACTCTAGTTCCCAAGAATAATATGCCGACCTCTACTGTGATCTGGTTTTGCAGGGTCCAGAAAGGTTTCAATTCTGGTTGTGATGGCTGTTTTGTTTCCCCCATCACCACCACTGTTTTAGTTTTGCCAGGACTGGATCTTTTTCCATTCACAGTCTGATATTGTCAGTGGTGGCTGGAAAAGTGTCCAAAAAGTTTAAAGCCAGAACAGACTCCTCAAGCGGCATCACCACTGGTGGTGTATCTGCCAGCAGGATGTGGCTGAAAGCATCGCATTTGTTACTTGGCCTCCCAGACGGTGTTCCAACCTGTAATTGTATGCACTTAAACTGAGAGCCCACAGCTGAAGCTGATCTGAAACTATGGGTGGCATGGCATTGTTCTCTTTAAGTAGCCCTAGCAGGGGTTGTGATCTGTTACTATTACAAATTTACTCCCATAAAGTATTGGTGTAACTTTCTCACTCCAAAGATGGCTGCCAAGCCTTCTTTCTGTATGTGGGTGTATTTGCATCAGCCAAAGCCTGGGAAGCATACACTATTGAGCACTTCTCTCCATTGGGCCATCTATGAGTCAACAATACCCCAATACCATACGGGGAAGCATCGCATCTCAGCACCAGATCTCGCTTGGGATCTCAGTGTGCCAGTACCTTACATGATGATAACTGCTTCTTCACTTCCCTAAAGGCTAAGTCTTGACTGTGAGACTATTTCTAAGGTTAGAGCTTTTTCAATAGCAGATAAATGTCAACCTGGGGTAGACTTTGTAAAATGTTCCCCATCTGACGATACTCCAAATGGCAGTCTTGTATATTGGTACGGATCCTTTTGGGTATTAATTGTAGCATACCTTTGGGAATCCTCATCTAACTGCACGGTATGCAAAGACAGGAGTCAACATGGAGATCAATAAAGTAATGGGTGGGCCCTTGCTATTTCAGTCAACTGAAGTGAGTTGGTAAAAACTGCGTTCTTCCTCCCTCGATTTAAAGCAGCGTGGGTCGATTGCAAATCCCAAACTCCCGTCCAAAACTCAGGGAAACACCATTTCCAGCTCCCTGCTTCTTCCAAGCCCCCTGCCAAAAGTTAAATAATTTACTACTTTCATATGATCAGAACTTCTGTCTTTTTGGTCCACCAATTCTTTGTTGCTGTTTGATTGTTAACCTTTCAAAAATAAAAAAGGGGCAAATTGAAGTGGGCAGGAAATCTTGTTGAGTGAAGCCCCACAGGATATTTCTCCCTCCCACAATAAGTCATACACTGTAATGTATTTCATCAAAACCATTGTTTTTCTCTCCAATACAAACTCCATTCTCGAGCAACCAACTCTATCTTTTTCCATGGCAACTGTCTGACTCTGAAGTACTGTAGACCGTTCACAATTTTGGTGACAAATGTGACTCCAAGACAAGCTTCTGACTACATCTTAACCACAATCTCTAAAACCGTCTATTTCTCTGTAACATTATTTGACTCCACCCCTTTCACAGCCTTTTTGCAGCTGAATATCTCCAGATAACACTATTCTGCTGCACTCCTGATCAGCTTTCCACATTCTTCCTATAGTAAACATAAGACCTTCCAAATATCTGCTGCCTATATCCTTTTCACCCATTTTTTTAGCCCACACTGACTCCTGCTAACTTGATTTTAAATTTCTCATTCTTGTTTTCAAATCTGCCCAAAGGCCTCACTTTTCCCTTTTCTGTAAATTCCTGCAGCTCCAAAACCATCAGGCTATCAACAAGCTTCTATTTGTAACATCCTGAGCATTTTTAATTTTAATTGCTGCACTATTGGTGACCATTCCTTCAGTTGCTTTGTGCTTAAATTCTGAAATTCACTCCTAAGTCTCCCCAAGTCTAAGTCTTTATTTAAACTGTCCCTGTTTCTTTAATCCAGCCTCCTTAACGTTACCTTATCTGGCTGGCTCAGCATCAGATTTTGTACTATAATCTTCTGTAAAGTATCTTAGAACATTAATATTAAAGGTGCCATGTAAATACGAGTTGCTGATGGTGCTTTTTACGATACGTGCAGTCATTTCTTTCACTTCATGCTAAGTCCTTGGCATTCTGGAAACTGTAATCTCCCTTGCAGACTGATGTTTTTAATTGCTTGTATATTACTTCTTGGAGCACATTTCTTCATTTCATCTTGATTTATATAATATAATGTTTCTATAAATCCCTCATTCTCTGGTTATTGGAGCTCTGTTATGAATATCAAATATCTCTTACGATAATGCATTACAGCATTGACAAGCACTGTACAGCAATTATTATTGTCTGATTATAGATTCACTCCATAGCTGCATTAGTGAATGTGGAGAGTTTTATGTCGGTTATGTGACTCACTGAGTGCCCGTAAAGTGTCAATAGGCCATTACTGGGGGTGCATTCTGATTGTTTGACAATACTGATGGTAACACATGCATTTCCGATAAAATTACAAGTGCAGTCCATTGTGCATTCATTGGCGTTTTTATTTAAGTATAAAATGTGGTCTGCTCCATGAAAGCTAAGTGAGTTTCAGCCCTTGATAATTTGGCAGAGTGTGAGGCTGTAAGGTTCTCAGCATCGACAACAGCAACTAATGTTTATCGTAACATCTTTAATATAATGAAATGTCTTAAATTGCTTCATTGGAGCATTATTAAACAAAATGTGACTGAAGCTCATCAGGAAGTGATAGGTCAGATGAAGGAGAGAGATGGAGGGGTGTCGGGCAGATATTCAAGAGCTTAGGACCGAGGCAACTGACTGATGGTGGAGCAATTAAAATTGCAGATGTTTAATCAGCCAGAATTAAAGGAACATAGGAATCTCAGAGGGTTGTGAGATTGAAGGGGATTATAGGGATGAGGAGGGGTGAGGCTTCGGAGGGATTTGAAAATGAGATTGTGACTTTTAAAATTGAGGCTCTGTTTGACCAGGAGATAATGCAGCTCACTGATTGAGAAGTGATAAGGGAATGGGACTTGGTACAAGTTAAGAGGTGTACTTTTGCAACAGACTTTTGAGTGACCTCACATTTTCAGAGGATAGCATATTGGAAGATCTCCAAGTTCCAAAGGTCTCTTCCCTGCTTTTATACAGGACAAAATGTTATTGAAATTAACTCCAACACATAGCTACTTAAAAAAATTGAGTAAACATTAAATCAAACACTTGTATTTGGGCAATGATTTAAAAATGAGATGTGGAAAGTGAGTAGGAGAGATCCTGAAAAAGACAACAGGGTCAGCCCAGTCTCATGGGATGCATTGTTCCCTTTTATGAAAAGTCTTTTAAAAAAGAAAAGGGAGTCCAGAAATAACCTGAAGATAACCTTTTCAGTTCAATGTAGAAAATCCCAGAGGAGTTGCAAATGAGGAGTTCAGTAGCAGCACTAAACATTCATAAGTGCTAACTGTGCTCTCGTCACTGAAATCATCACTGAATGAAGTGTATAGGACTGACCATGGAAATTATATTACTGTCAGAACTTAATTTTTTTTAATTTTCAATAACCATATTCATATATTTTTAATAATTATTCTCACAGATTTCACAGAACAAACAGCTAGTGTCTAGAAGATGACTGGAAGCATTGTTTAAGGAGTAGCTATTTGAAGCCAGGGAGGTTTGGGTAGGTCAATATAAATTCTGTCACCAGTAATGTACTATGATGCACAGGAGGCCAGAGAGTGAAAGTTGAATGCTCAGGTGTAGGATTGAGTGACTGTGTGGGGCCTGTCCATGGGAGGGACAAGGAACTTGTATTCAGTACACCTGGGATGGATATCAGTGGCGATACCCATGGGCCAAAATGGCTTGGTGCAGCAGGGGATTTTAACCTGCTTTGTGTAGAGCCATATTTGGTTCTGCTGCTGTGGAGAGTTTGGAAATGGGGGTGACCAAAACCTGAATGTGTTTCAGCAGTGGCAGATATAAAATAATGGAAGAGGCATTATAATCTTATGACTTAAAGCTCGGTGTACAGAGCACAGTTTCAAAATTTGTGGATAACTTGAAGCATGGAAGCATTGTAAACTGTGAAGAGAACTTTGAAAAGACAGCGAAGTTGGTGGTATCGCCATACAAGTGAGAGGTGAAGCTCAGTGTGGAGTGATGTGTGGTGATGAACTTTGGTAGGAGGGCCACCAAGAGACAATACAGAATAAAAGCCACAATTCTAAAGGGGGCACAGAAAGACCCGGCCATGAGTCATTGAAGGTGGCCCGGAAGGTTGAGAGTACTGTTAATAAAGCATACAATATCCTTGACTTAATTAACTGGGGTGTAGAATAAAATAGCAAGAAGGTGATGGTATAGCTGCATAAAACATTGATTTGACATCAACTGGGGTATTTTGTGTTGTCATATGCACCAAACTTTACGAGAGATGTGAAGGCATTGGAGAGAGTGCAGAAGAGATTCATGAAAATAATTGTGAGGAACTTCACATCAGAAAAGTTGGGACTATTTACATTGCAGATGAGAAGGCTGAGGAGAGATTTGACAGAGAAATTCAAATCATGAGAGCTCTGGAAAGACTAGGTAGGGAGTGTTTCACTAATGAAAGCATCAAGAACATAGCAAGAGAGTAGGAACTAGAATGTACAGCATGTGTGGTGTATGCAGGTTCAATCAAGGCTTTCAAAAGGGAATTAGATAATTCTGAGTGTTAAATATTCCCGATAACAATGTGCTTAGAAAAGATAGCAAAGAAAACAAGAAGAAAAACTGTATCTTTTGTTTAAGGAAAGCTTTGTAGTACTGGAAAACCTGGATGTCCCAGAGGGTTCAATGAAGAATCAATTTGGCTACATTAAGGAATTAGAAGGATGCAGTTATTTTGCTTTATGTACACTGTAGACTGCCAACTAGTAGGAAGGCTCTGGAGGAACAAATCAGAAAGAGGAACAAAGAAATTACTGTAGTGTAAACATCATAGAGTAGTTAGAATGGGGTCTTTAGTTACCAGTGAAAAGTAGGTCAGAAGTCACATCACCAGGTTATAGTCCAACAGATTTTTTTTTGAAATCACAAGCTTTCAGAGCATTGCTCCTTATTAGGTGAAGTGATCTGATGAAGAGCTGCACTCTGAAAGCTTGTGATTTCAAACAAACCTGTTGGACTCTAACCTGGTGTCGTGTAACTTCTGATCTTGTACAGCCCAGTCCAACACCAGCACCTCCACATCATGGCTACCAGTAAAAAGTAGTCATCATAGTCAGATCAGACCATAGGGCTGTTCTCCTTAGAGAGAAACAACTTGGGGTATTTCAACCTGAGGGTCACCATGCCTCAAGTAAGAGGTGAGGTTGAGAAGGAGAATCTTCCAAGGTAACCTCAGCTTGGTGTGGGAAATGAACTCATGCTGTTGTCATCATTGTACATTGCAAACCAGCCTTCCAACTGAGCCAACAGAACTCACTAATTACCAGTTGTATAGACTGGGGATAGTGGAAGTGTAAGGTGCAGCGAGGGACAGATGTTCTTAGATTGTGTTCATGAGAATTTTCTACAGCAGGATGTGTCCAGTCCAACAAGAAAGGAAGCACTGGTAGACCTGTTTCTTGGGATTGAGGTGAGCCATTTAGGTCAATTGACAATGGGGGATTATTTAGGAACAGTGATCATTGTATTGTAAGGCTTAGGATGATGCTAGAAAATTACACTGGTCAATCAGAGTGCGAATCATCAACTGGCAAGTGGTGGACTTCAATGGGGCAAGAACAGAACTGGGCCTGATAGATCGCTGTGAAGACTTGGCAGGAAATAAAGTAACTGATCAATGGGCTACCTTCAAAAAGAAGATGATTTAAGCACAGTCAGCAAATGTTGCCTCAAAATGGAAAGCTAGAACAAATCCAGTACTCCCTGAATGATAAAGGAAGTAGAAATTAAGTTCAAGAAGGAAATGTCTGTTAATGTCCAGAATAAAGTAGAAAATACAATTGAGGAGCAAGCTGACTACAGACAGGATATGAATAAGCAAATAAGAGAAGCAAGGAGGGATTCTGAGTAAAGACTGGTATTAAACGTAATGGGAAATCCCAAAGTTTTCTCTAAAGCACTTCAATAGTAAAAGGGTGGTAAAATGTGATTGATTCTTAACTGCCCTCAGGGCAATTAGGGATGGGAACTAAATGCTGGCTGAGCCAATAATACCCATATCCCATGAATGAATTACAACAATGGCAGGTTAGGGACCAAAAAGGGGATTTAAACATGAAGGCAAGAGGCATGACTGAGATGATAAATGAATAATTTGCATCTGTCTTTACCAAAGAGGCAAATGCCAACCAGCCCATAGTGTCAGAGGAAGAAATTCATTTTTGGAAAGGTTTAAAATAGACAAGAAAGAGCTGTTGGATATGATGTTGGTAGTTACAGTTGCAGCAAAGACTATTGAAGGTAGTGAGTGTGGAAATTACAGAAACACTGGCAATAAATTTTGAACCTGCCCTGGATTCTGGGGTCGTACCAGAGGACTAGATAATTGGACATGCAACACCCTTGTTCAAAAAATGTTGTTAAGTATAGGCCCAGCAATTGTAGACTACTCAGTTGGTGCTGGGGAAACTTCTAGAAACAATTATTCAAGATAGGATTAATATCTGCATTGAAAAATATAGGTTAATTCAGAAGTGTCAGCATTAATTTGTTGTCTGAAAATTGTATCTAACTAACTTGTTGGAGTTTTTGAAGAGGCAACGGAGAGGGTTGATAAGGGCAAGACTGTTGATGTAGTGTACATGGACTTCCAGAAGGTGTTTGATACACTATCACAAACAAAATATTGTCACAATAACAATACAAAATTGACTGAGCAATAGGAAACAGAATAACGGTTAATGCATATTTTTAAGGCTAGAAGATTTATAGTGGAGTTTCCCAGGGATCAGTATTGGGACACTAAATCTTTGGACACTGTTTCAATGTTTGCAGGAAACACAAAATTTGGGAAACTTTAAGCTTTTAGGACAGTGTAGAACATAAAAAATACATTGGCAAGTTACTGGAGTAGGTGGATAGATGGTGAGTGAAGTATTATGTGGAGAAGTGTAAGGTGATATACTCAGGTACAAAGAACATGAAGATACAATATAAAGGGTACTTTTCTAAAATCTGTATAGGAGCTGAAGGAAGATCAGAAATGTTTCAGGTTGTAAAGGATCTGGACAGAGTAGACAGAGAAGAATTGTTCCCACTCACAATCAGACAGAGAATCAGAGAGCACAGTTTTAAAGTGTTATACAAAAGAAGCAAGTACGAGGTGAGAAAAATATTTTCTGATGGCAAGTGATCTGCACTTGGAAAGCACTACCTGGAATTGTGGTGGGGCAGCTTCAGTTGAAGCATTCAAATGGACATTGTTTATATTTAAGTAACCATCCAACGTGTGGTGATGTGGGAGAAAGGCCAAATGGCCTCCTTCTGTATTATAATAATTCTGAGATTTTGTAAAGCAACAATGTATCAATTATTCGTTATAGCAACTGTTAGCACGATTGGGATAAAAGTGCACCACTCACATTATATCATACTGAACAGGTGCTAAGTGCAGTGACTGAGTGTGTAATATTACAATGGTGGCTACAATGTAGCAAGAGTATAGACCTAACTGTACTAAATGTACTGGGGAAAATTGTCTGAATTGGTAATATCAGTCATTTTAAACCCGAATATGTGTGATCACCTGAACATTATGACATAGTTCCAAGGTGCCAGAGTCCTAAGTTTCACACAATCCAATGTGTTTTGCTGTGTGTTTGGTGTCTAACACTGTTTAGCTTCTGAAAGTAATGCTGCTGAAATGGACTTTCCGCAAGAACTCTTCATTTGCAACTCAGTCTACACCCAGATTATCTCCAGACCAAGTTGGAGCATCTGCTTCCTTCCATCTTTCACCACTAACAACACGCCTCTAACGTCATTACAATGTCATCACCATCATGGTTGTTACTGTTGTTAATCCATAACTCTACATCCTCACTTTCACCCCCATGTCTTTATTGCCTTTTTTCACATCATAAACACCTTGCTCCAACACCACAGGGTTAGTTAGACTGTGTGGTAATTTATGCAATCTTCCTGATCTTGAGGTCAAGAATTTTCTGCACACTCTCTTCTATCAATACAACTATTCCCCTCTTGATGTTAGCAAAATTTTTCTTGTGAGTAATCAGTCCAAATTTCTGTTGGTTTTGTATTGAATAATATGAATGCATTGCAGTTTCTCTTTGTAATCCCACAGTCTCAGTTGTGATGTATTGCACTAATTATTTATCTTCCGTGTTGGTCTTTCATCTGAACTCCCTCCCAGGCTGCTACCCTGGGAACTCTTGTATTATGTACCTTTTATTGAAGTTTTGAGCTTTGTCTACCATTTGCTCTTGTTTGTGCTATTTGACTCAGTTGTAGTTATTCCCAGCAATGTTAGACTTTAACATTTGAGACAAAGATGTAAGCTATGTTTTCAATTTCCTCCTTTTCATTTATTCTGACAGTGATCACCAATGTGGAATAGGTTAAGTTTGTTAATTTAATAGCACAGTATCTAGGTCTTTGTTTTTTCCTCAGTAACACTTAATTGATCACATTCCTCTCTCAGCTTCTCTTTTTGCTTGAGGAAAGTAAGGTAAAATGGTAACATGAATAAAATCAAATGTGTAAATCTCTTAAAAGTTCTCTTTTGCAGACTCTGGGCCATTATCTGATAGTCTGAATCCTATGTGGTGAGTAGATTCTCTTCAGTAATTGTTTTCCTGTCTCTGCTGTGATACTATGTAAATGGTTACCTTCAATCACTTTGAGTAATAGACAGTGCCAATAATAATATTTTTTCCTTTGAACTCGAACAATCCATTCCCTGGTGCTGTTGATGGAAAAGTTGAAGGTAATAACGATTACATTTTCTCTTGGCTCGTTACAGCACAAGGAGTGCAGTTTGCAATTATGACTCATAGACAGTCAGTGAAACCAAGACTGAACAGGGTACTGCAGATGCTGGAGGTTAGAGTCAAGATTAAAGTGGTGCTGGAAAAGCACAGCAGGTCAGGCAGGAGCAGGAAAATCAATGTTTCGGGCAAAAGCCCTTCATCAGGAATGTCAGTGAAACCTGGCCATCAGACTGGTTGTTGTACCTTTGCATGATATTTTGTAATTTATGAAGTTTTTTGAAGAATCTCAAGTTGAACAGCTCTTGATATTACTAATCTCTCATTTAAGAACAGTACATCTTCAGTGAGAATGAGGTGTTTGTGATGTTCAAAATATTGCTGCAGTATTGGATTATCAGGTACCATTTTCAGACAGGAGATTTGGAATATATTCTTCAACCCAGCCCCAAGCTTAACATATCTCTTGTTTTCATTGAGTAACTTCTGAGGTGTAGGCTTCCACTTCCTTGATGAAGTGTAAGTCTTCTTGTTGCGTTCCATTTGATGATATCCTTGAGTATATGTCTGTTGTTGCTTGTACATATTCCCGTACATATTCAGTGCAGTCGGTTCTGCTATAATGCGTGATTTTTTAAATGTGAATTGGCCTGAATGCGATTGAAGAACTTAGACTGTTATTTGTAGAATGCAAACTTCCTTACCTGTATTGGGTATAATACAATTCTGGCCCCATTAGTTTAAATGGCGTGGCTATTGCGTGATTTTTGTATAATGTGAGATTGCACAAGAACATAACTATTGAATTAAATCAGTACCAACTGTAATTGAATTATACTTCCTATGGTAGCTCAGTGGTTAGCACTGCTGTCGGTTCGATTCCAGCTTCAGGTGACTGTCTGTGTGGATTTTACACATTCTCCCTGTGTCTGCGTGGGTTTCCTCCCACAATCCAAAGATGTGCAGGTTAGGTGAATTGGCAATGCTAAATTGTCCATTGTGTTCAGGGATGTGAAGGTTAGGTGCTTTAGTCAGGGGTAAATATAGGATAATGGAGTAGGGGAGTGGATTTGGGTAGGTTGCTCTTCGGAGGGTTGGTGTGGACTTGGTGGGCTGAGGGGCCTGTTTCCATCCACACTGTAGGGATTCTATAAATTATTGAATTTTGTGGGGCACCTTGGTGTTTCACATTGTGTTCAGAACAGCGAACAATGATTTCTAGTCAATTTCAATTTTGATTTGCAATCCCATCAAATAATCTGAAAATCTTTGTATGTCACATTATTGCTGAAGCTTTTTTTTCTCAGTTGTAGTACAAAATGGTTCTATAGTAGACTCCATCTTGCTGCACTTGGTAGAGTGTTGCCCTGATTCTATGGAAAAAGCATTTTCTGCTGCTATAATCAGTAAATGTGTCAGTAATCAGTCTGCTAAAATTTCTAAAGAGGTCAGTTTAAAAAAAAAATCAATTTCTGAGTCAATATTTCAGCCCCATTCTTGAACCTGATATAAAAACTGTCTCCAAGGCTTGTTAACCTTTCAAATTTGGTGAGCACTTCATTCACCATACCAAGGCATTGTTGAAATTCTGTGACATTCTTATACAGCTGGTATTCACTTGTAGTCTTGGTATTTTGTGGTCACCGATGATCTCAGTAGTTTGAATGTCGTGCTCAAGGAATGTTAGCTTAGGTTTTGCAAATTCATTTTTCTCAGTAAGTGTTACATCTGCATTCTGTGGGACGTCCAACACTGTTTTAAAGTTTTGGTTATATTGCTGTTTTGTGGATCCATGTTGTCCATGTGGTATATTACTGTGAGTCAATATTATGAATCAGTTCTGCCTTTAATCCTTCATAAGTGCAATTCTCTGCAACCCTGTAGAAATCATTAACGAATAAATCATGCTTTCCCCTAGACTCTGTTCCCTGGTGTTGAACTTTGTCTGTTCAATAATTAAATTTCAAAAGGCATTGAAATAAGCGTTAAAAGCCTGTAATACCTCGTCATACAATTCTGCATTCTCCGCAGTGCCCTGTCTTGTTAATATATCATTAGTGATGGCTCCTATAATTTAAGTAATATATTTACTTGGACCTTTTGGTATATCTTATCCAGTGCTAAAGTTGCTGTGTACGGGGTGGAATTTTTTTCTTTTTGTTTCCCATTCCTATATCTGGTGTGGCCCCTTGATTGTCTGGAATATTTCTGTATTCTGAGTACTGGAGCTGTTCCTGCATCTTCTACTTTGTCAATCCTGCTGCTTGCAATTTTGAGTCATTGCTCATAGCTGTCCAATCTACAGATCTGATATCCAGGTTTCTGCTGCTTCCATGATGTCCTAATGAGTCTTCTGTTCTTCTTGACCATGAAGTTCTCTTCAGTTGCTGACTTTGGAGTTGTCTTTTACACTGCCACCGTGTTTTATTGTGTGTTGGGCTCTAATGCTGATTTGTCTCCCAAAGTAATGTTGCTTGAGTTCATGGAGCATTTTGCAGGATCTCTGTATTCATCTTGATTGACATACACATTGACCCAGTTATTCTGATGGCCAGAGCAGTGCAGATTGGAATTGTGTTTGGGGACCTGATGCGGCATACACCAAGGCAATTGCCTGGGAAATGTAAACTTCCAATCGGCAATTCTCCTGCATAAGGATCACCATGAGAATGTCAGACACTTTGGAGAGTTCCAAATCAGTTATAATTAAGAGTTACCCAGAAACACAAGAGGAATAAAAACCCACTCTAACTCCAGGGTAACTGTTAAACTGACCTCCTGTTTCACCACTGACACCACTCTAACTACACCTCTCTGTCTCTTTATGCTCCCCAGATCTCCTGACCAGATCCCAGCTCCTGACCCATCCTATACCCACCACTACCTCCAACCCAATCATATCGAATGAAAACGCTCACTTCCCCCATTCTGAACCAACCCTCCATCCTCCTCATTGCCAAACTTAACTTCACCTTGATCTCCAACCTAACCTACGCATTTGTTCACTTGCCTGCCAGTCTACCAACTTTTATCATACCCACTACTTCCAACTGGCACCCTAAACCCTTACCCAACTGTGACTAAAATCCCACGCTTGCCTTACACACTTACTGTTTCACAGAAGCTATCAAAGAGGCTGTGCTGAACACGTATTAATCAAAGAACATGGCAACTGACTGATGCAAAAGGAGGGATATGGTTTCGAGAATATATTCTTCACTTACTGGATTGGGAGATTCCCACAAAGGTTAATCTGATCAGAGGCAGCAATCAGGTTTCCACAAACCTACAAAGCACTATCATAACAGATAATATTGCACAGGCATTAATACTGTATATCAGTTTTTGGTTGGGCAATTATATAATTGTGACATGTTATTGTATCCAATGAAGCAGATTCTGGAACTGAATTGGTCTCATGTGTTTTCAAATATACACTTTAATCCCCCTGGTAACACTTGATGGATTTCTTTTTAGACGGAGATTAAAACTGGGCCTTTCCCTCACTATTCTACTGTCAATTCGCTCTTTTTTGCACACCCTCCTGTAGTCATTAGCTCTTTGTTATAGGCATCATGTTCAGCTGAGCCTGTAAAGTGAGTGTTGGGTAGCTGAAACCAATCCTATTCTTGACTTTCACACTTGAACATTTCCAGAGGGTGTTCTTGGATCACAATCAAAAACAGAAACTCTGGCTTCCCTTATTTGGGAGTGTTGAGGCCATTTACAGGGGCTTTCCACCTTTTGGTGAGACTAAGTCAACACTGGATATTTATTAAACCTCAAATTTTCCTGGTTCGTACAGTTCCAAATATTGAGGAAGCAAGTAAACACCTGATAATTATTCAGCCCTAATACTTTCCGTGAGAATCATTGTGTTGTGTATCAAAGCAAATGAATAAACATATAACCAGTGCTCATTTCCCACCATTCCCTAATTTCAACCATTCTTCTTGAACCCAACTCCCGGCTAGCAGCATTATATATAATAACTAGGTTAAATATTCCATTTGCACAAATATTCAGTTGGCTGCAGGTAAAACCTCAACTTTTTTTGCTGAGATTTTCATCCATCGAGTTTCAGGTTTATTGAAGTGTAATGATGAGAAGACACTAGCTGATTTTGCCAGTTGCACCTGCTATGCCAGCTTCCTGTGAACATGTTACTGAGCAACACGTCACCTATTAGTACCTGAAAGAGGAAGTTCGAGAGGGATCAGTAACTGCAGTTTCTCAGTTTCCATGTCAATTACAGAATGCAAAAATGTTTCATGCTTAAATTAGTGCCTCACAAAACACAACTGTGCCTGGAGGACAATCCACTCAGTAAAATGCTGTCTGGTCTACCCAAAACTTGTTTATTTTCAGTGCGGGGAATTGTTCCCCAACTGAGTGTTGCAGACTGCCATGTCCTGAAGTCCAGGACTATGTGCTGAGGGCTGCACTAAAATTTGGACCAACTGCTGTAGAAATGCAATGGGGCAAGATTGCTTTCACGATTACATAGGCCTAGAATCTGTAGAGTCCCTTGGGCTATGCGCCTTACAAAAATATATGGTGTAGATCAAGAGTGTGGAAGAAATGAAGCATTTCAAAGGGAAACAGGTTGAATGGAGAAATTTACATCCATTCTGTAAATTCCAGTTTGAAATTTTTTGTCATTAGGTTATATAACTGATGTGAAATGTATTTTGTAAATATTAAGACTGTTAAGAGTTGAAACAAGTGAAATATGTCTTGGGACACGTAGAATTTTCTTGCAAATCCTCTAAAATTGAAACTTTATGACTAAAGCATATTTTTGAAAACAGAAGTGCCTCAGTGAGATGAGGTGAGTGTGGCAGCCCTTGATATCGAGGCTGCATTTGACTGAGTGTTGCATCATGGAGCCTTAGAAAAACTTTAATCAGTGAGCAATCATGAGAAAAACTCTCCACTCATTGGAGTCATATCTGGTACATCGGAAGATGATTGTGGTTGTTGGAGCTGACCTTTCCCTCCATCATAAGGTCAGAAGTTCTCTGACAATTACACAATATTCAGCACCATTTGTGACCTGTCAGATACTGTTCAAATGGACAATATCCAGGTTTGGGCTGCATTTGCAACACACAAATGCTAGGCAATGACAATCTCCAATAGCAATGTTCAATGGTCCATCGCTAAATCCTGCATTATTAACATCATGAGGAGTACCATTGACTAGAAACTGAACTGGATTCTTCATTTAAATACAGTGGTTACAACAGTAGGTCAAGGCTAGGAATGCTGTGGAGAAAGTGAGGACTGCAGATGCTGAAAATCACAGTTGAGAGTATGGTGCTGGAAAAGCATAGCAGGTCAGGCAGCATCCAAGGAGCAGGAAAATTGATGTTTCGGGCATAAGCCCTTCATCAGAAATGAGGCGCATTCCTGATGAAGGGCTAATGCCGGAAACGTCGATTTTCCTGCTCCTCGGAGCTGCCTGACCTGCTGTGCTTTTCCAACACCACACTCTCGGCTATGAATACTATGGTAAGTAACTCATCTCCTGACTCTCCAAAGCCTGTGCACAAGGCACAATTCAGGAGTGTGATGGGATACTCCCACCTGCCTAAATGGGGGCAGCTCCAGCAATGCTTAAGAAGCTTGATGTCATCCAGGACAGAGCAGCCCACTCGACCTGCTGCACATTCACAAGCATTCACTCCCTCCATCACTGATGGTCAGATTCAGTGGATGCCTACTGGTATAATACTGAGTCAAATACCTAGATTATTGATAAGTATTTGTAGGTAACCAGTTTATTTATAATGCTAGTGCAATCCCAATCCAAAATTCTAGGCTGTATAGTTCTGAGAGTCCCTGGATTCTGTTTCTGGTGCATGGAATTACAGAATCCTTAGAGTGTGGAAGTAGGACATTTGGCTGACTGAGTCCACACTGACCCTCAAAAGAACATCCCAAACCAGATTCATCCCATCTCTGTAACTTTACATTTCCCATGGCTAATCACTGAGCTTACACATCCCTGAATACTAGGGATAATTTAGCATGGTCAATCCATCTAACCTGCATATCCTTGGACTGTGGGAGGAAACTGGAGCACCCTCAGGAGATCCATGCAGACACGGGGAGAACGTGCAAATTCCACACGGCCCAAGGGTGGAATTGAACCCAGGTTCCTGTGCTGTGAGGCAGCAGTGTTAACCACTGATCCACTGTGCCTGCTTACTGAGCTGATTGCTAGTTTTGGCCTCTTCAATAGTGAGAGGAGCCTAGTTATGGTTTCTAGCTCTGGATCCTTGAGAGTAGGTTCTGCAATAATGCACTTCACAGCTGAGTACCTTGGCAGCACTGTGTCTTCTCAAAATGGAGGCTGCAAGCTAAAGGTTTGGGGTCATGTCCTCCAAGGTACCAGTGGCAAGCATTGAGCTGTTGAATTGGATGCGACCTGAACAACTTAACCTTCCCCACTTCTGCAGCAGTAGAAATGGTAGACCTTACCCAAGATGCTTTTAAGCAATCACACAATCTCCTCTGTACAGCCCCACCCCTCCAGGTAGGCAGGTCTTTCCCACTGTTCTTCCAGGCCTGCCCCTCTCAATTCCTCTGCTCTCCTACAGTGCTCACTGAGGGGGTCACAACAATTTTCTAGGAAAAAAGATGGATGAAAATCTGAAGGAAAACTGCACATTGAAAGATATTCTTGATAGAAGGAATGAAAACTTTCCAGAATGGTAAGAGCATCAAAATGAAGTAAGAAATGGGAGTCAATGTATTGAATCACATCACTGAATCCAAAACCACAAGCAGTAAGGATGAAGTTTTGGAAAACAATTTTAAGAATTTTGGATTTGGAAGAAAGTGTCTGCATGTGAAGTTACACGCTTCAATGTCTCTCTCTCTAAGGTAGGCTGAAAGAGATCCAATTGGTAGCAAACATGTTGGTGGAATGTATCTGCATAGCATGGGGAAGTGTAGCTTGTGGAACTACACAACAAACAAGAACATGAATTTATAGTAAGCCTTTAACTTAGTAAAATATTGCAAGTGTTTAACAGAGGTAAAAAGGCTGACAAGTATTGATGGAAGAAATGTTAAGGAGATGCTAACACAATGTTAACTATTAATTGTCCTTTGTAGTGATTGGTGTCTATGGAATGCAACTTTAAGTGAGTACAGAGAAATGTAACATGTGCAGTGAGTAATATTCAAACGCAGAGCTGAGCCCATTATCAAACCACCAGTTGTAGATATTTCAGTTTCAGGTATTGAAACTGCACATTACACACTCAGTACCACTTTACTTTCTAACACATTTATATTTACCAAAGGTACAAGTCAGTTCCATTCATTTTCAGCCTGACTTTTTTTAAAAAAAGCAGCCTATAATGAATGATTTCACTCAAAATGTGAAAGCTTCAATTTCAGATGCTGACTGATTAGCTATACTGTTGCAGTGATTTTCTTTTCTGTTTTTATTCCTCATTCTCAAACACATGTATTCCCATGTAAAAGTGATTAGTACTTTGCAAAGAAAATGTAGGAAGCACTATTTATGCATCCAATGATAAGGACACCAATTTCAGTGTCATGAGCCAGTAATTTGGTTAACCAGCTTTGTTGATTAGCATTATTTGACTTCTCATATTTTTGTGGGTAAATGTTTGCCATAACTGAAAGTGGAATTTTAGCATAAAGATTATGTGACCAATGCTTATGTAATCTGTGTGTTGATCCTGTCATCAAAGGGAGAACTAACAAAGAAATATAGAATCTCATGTAGTTTATTAAAATAACATAGAGCCAGATATTGAAACTATCTGGCATTTCAGGATACATTTGGAACTCTGCTTTAGTTTTGCATTTTAGTATCATCTGAATCTAGAATCAACTGGATCGTCATGTTTTAAACTGTCAAATTTCTAAAATTCAAATCTAAAATGGTAATCAGGTTTTTAAAATTGGAACCTCTTTTCTTTCCCATTTATTTTATAATGTACTTAATGGTGTGAATGCACTTGTTAAGATATTTAATGATTTTCAATAGCCAGCAAAGGCATCAAAATGTAAGCAAACTTCTACCCCATTCTATTCCCCAATAAATTTGTAACTTTGAAAAGGTGTCTATTGAATCACTCAATGGCTTTGACAACATACTCAGGTATTCACCACATATTTAGTATAACTGATTTGATAACAGATGCAAGTATTCTAAAATTTAAGTATGTATAAACATTTTAATTTAATATAATTTACAATTCAAGTACTTATTCCAGGATATAGTTACAGGCTTTCTAATTTTTGACATGATGTGCTTGGTTACAAAAATGATTATCAGGGAGTTACTCTCAGAGCCAAGTTCCAGAAATTCTATGAAAAAAATACAAAGAAGTAACAAGGTTGATTTTGGTACATTTAAACATTCTATGTCCTGTTGCATAATTCAGCTGTTATGCATTCAAAAAGGCAGTAAAACTAGGGGAAACAGCATAAGATGATTTTCTGAATACAAAATAAAAAGGATGGTGCACAGAAGATTATTCCTGTGAATCTGACTTTGCTGTCTCAGAGCCTCAGGTTAACCATAAGTTTAAAATGATCATGTGTCTTTTTCCTCACTTTTAATTTCTCAACTGCCACTCCATATATTGGGGTAAATGTAGTAACCGTTCTCTATTTGCACAAGTACATTTCAGCATGGGTTATTACTTGCATCAAGTAGATGAAATTAAGACGAAATGATGTGGACAGTATACTGCACTGAGTGTCTGAATTAAATAATCTTTAATTCTCAATGCTAATTAGTTAAGCAAAAGATATGGATTAATGCAAACTTCAAGTTTAAATGTAGAAATCACTTGATATTTGGAAGAGGGCACAAATGTGAATCTTATGAAACTTTCGTGGAGTGCTCTTTTCCTGGTAAATATATAACTGATCAAGTGGAGCATTTAATTGAAACAAATAAAATCCTCAATAAATGTCAGTTTGCTTATACAACTCATTGTAGATGTAAAACTGTTTCTGAGTTTTCATTGGACATGTTCACTTTACTGAGAAAGATCCTTTTTGACAATAGTTGCTTCTCATTGAGGTTTCTGTTCCTTCCATAAAGGATAGTTCAGTGTAATCAGCTTTTTAGTATTCTTCAGTGAGTTCATAAATATCAAGTCTTCTTTGTTGAGTGAAAAATCAAAGACCTGTAAAGCAAAGCATAGGCATATTCCCAGAGTATCACAAAAATACAGTCACTGTTCTTTAGCTTTACAGAATGGCTTTAGACTCTATACTTTTTGGTGACTAATTTCTCCATGTTAGGCTCCGAATACGTTTTCCTCCAGATGGCTCTTTATAAAAGCCATTCCATGAAGAGTGGTAGAAATGGTTGCAATAATCCTGTAGTGGCTCTTCAATCCATCACTATTTTTTCAGTGTGACATGGCTTTAAATTTTGTGTGCATGAGGAAACCTTGGTTCCTTAGACGTTATTGATGAATAAAGTTCAGGCAAATCTATGAAGTCACATAGGATATTATTTATCAACAATCTGATCTGGCACAGTTTAGCCTAAGTTAGAGGAATGAAATTATAACAGGTATATCTAAAATTGTATTAGCTGAAATAATAGAAATAGCACAGTCAAATAAACTACTAGTAAATGTACTGATGGTGTCTGATACTCAGGCAGTACACCCAAGTTGCAACTCCATTTAGCCCTTCTGTCTTGGCCTAGATTTACCCATTAAGACTGGTCACTTGGGTGACAACTTGGAACTGTAGGACAAATGAGAGGAAGTTACAAGTTTAACCTGAAAGTTTAGAACCAAGTGGTTAGTTATTGAATTTATACAATTTTTTATTTATTGTTTAAAATGTATTGTTTTAAATGTATTGTTTATAATGCATAGGCTTTTGAGCAATCATCTATATATGTTGCTTAACTGCAGTATCTCTTTCAGGTGATCTCACTTGTCAACTTTCTTAGGCTAAATGGGATCAATAAACATAATAAGGGTAATTTGCATTGAAGATCTGCAGGAGCATTGTCATTTGGTATGCACATATTGAGACCAAAAACCTCTAGTTAATAAACTTTGCAGGCAGTCATGAATTTAACAAGTAGACTGTTTTGTAAAGGATCCTGCTATTTTGCTTCATAATTTATTCACTGCAGTTTTACAAAATCTCCCCCACTGCAATCAAATCTTCAAAGTAAATATTACAACTTAAAAATGGATGATAGCTGCTTGTTTGCAACAGATTCTACACACACTTTGAAAGATTGACTGATAGTGAAACCCTTTGGTTCAAATTATTCTGATTACATTATACATTTAGCATGTCAAAGGTTTTCAATAGGTAGAGACACAAAAAAAACTGCAGATACTGGAAGCCAAGGTAGACAAGCAGGAGGCTGGAAGAACACAGCAAGCCAGGCAATCAGGAGGTGGAGAAATCAACTTTTCTTCAGGACTGGGGCTGGGTGTAAGGGGAGCTGCAGATAGAGAAAGTTATGGGTGGGGAGGTGAGGTAGGGATAGGTAAACACAGATAGAGGGTATGATCTATTTGGTCAATGGGAGGAATTAATCTGGTTGGTAGATGGAAGGTAGGGTTGATAAGATGAATGGAAAGGAGGAGGAGGAGGAGCTGGAAAGGAAGTCAGGGGATGAGAAGGGAGGTTATTTGAAATTGGAGAACTCAATGTTAAGTCCTCCAGGCTGTAGGTGGAAGAAGAGGTGTTGTTCCTCCAATTTTCAATAGATCAGTTATGTTAGAGAGTTGAAAAGTTCCTGCTTTAATCTGTTTGTAAAATGAAGAGTAGGAGAGAGTGAGGACTGCAGATGCTGGAGAAGTCAGAGTCGATAAAGTGTGGCTCTGGAAAAAGTACATCAGATGAGGCAGCATCTGAGGTGCAAAAGAATTGACGTTTTGGGCTTATCCCTTCATCAGAACTGGGTGGGGAAGGGGGCTAAGAAATAAATGGTGGGGGGCACTGGGGGAAAGGTAGGAGGCGATAGTGATAGGTCAGTGGGAAGTGTGGAGTGGATAGCTGGGAAGGAAGATGGACAGGTAGGTCAGGTCAAGAGGGTGGAGCTGTGTCAGAGTGTTGGATCTGGGATGAGGTGGAGGCAGGGGAGATTTGGAAACTGGTGAATTCAGTGTTGAGGTCATGTGGTTGTAGGCTTCCAAGGTGGAAGGTGAGATGTTCCTCCTCCAGTTTGTGGGTGGCCTTGTTTAGGCAGTGGAAGAGGCCCAGAATGGACATGTCATGGGGAGGGGAGGGGAGGGGAGGGGGGGGGGGGAGAGTGGGAATTGAAATGGATGGCCACAGGAAGGTGGAGGGAGGGTTGGTTAGTGCATATGGACCAGAGATGTTCCATGAGTTTGCACTTGGTCTTTCCGATATAGTGGAGACTACATCAAGAGCAATGAATGCTGTAAATGAGGTGCGAGGATATGCAAGTAAATCTCTGCTGGATTTAGAATGATCCTTTGGGGCCTTCTTTGGAGGTGAGGAGGGAGGTGTGGGCACAGGTATTCTTCAAAATGAAGAGTACTGATAGATAAATTATTGTAAACTGATTCTTGTTTAATTTAAGTACTTGAAAAGTTACTGGTGTTAGATGCGTTTTGGCAATTCTCTAAGTTAGGATAAGAGCAATCAGTACATTGTCTTCAGAATCAGTTGATTTTATCTCTTGAGAGACTAAGCTATGTCTGAGACTTAAATTTATGTGGTAGCATGTCAAGTATGCGTTTCCGAAATAAGAAAAGGTGGGTTAATATTTCAGGTTGAGATTTTTGGTGAAAATTTTCAATTTTAAACACACAGTGCAAGATGCAAGAACACTCCGTTGTCTAGACAACCTCTTCCTACTAATGCTTCGATCTTAGCGCTTAACTGTGTTTGAGTGATTTTATATCTATCAAATATACAATATTCATATGTACATAATAACTATCCCTACAACATTGTTTTCATAGGAGATACAGATTTGTGTAAGTAATTTACATATTTTCAGGGTAATCAGGGATGACAAAAATGCTGCTTTGCAAATATAATGTTTATTTGATTGTTTAGATATGGGTAAAGATGAATTATTCCAAATCAGGATTGTTCTTGAGAAAATAAAATTCTTGATACTATCCATTTTAAGCTTACTATTCACTAACTTTAATTTAAATTTATACTCTTTCGTCCTTCTTTCTTTGGTTATTTGAAAGTCATAGATACAAGGGAGTTTTCCTAGTCTTCTGGTCAACATATATCCCTCAACTGACATTACCACAAATATAATTTCTGGTCATTTACCTTGTTGCTACTTGTGCTGTCCTGCTGTGTGCAGATTTGTAACTGTACTCCCCCACAACAGCAACTATACTTCAAAAGTACTTGATTGGATGTGATCTGTTTTTGGATTGATTCAGGTAATGGTATATACTCTGCAAATGGAAGTTCTTTCTTTGCATACATTTTGCAACCATATAAGGCTTTAGTGAGACCACATTTAGAGAGTGTAATTTTGGCCTAAGGAAGGATAAACTTGACTGAGAAGTGTGCAAGCAAGGTTCAGTAGACTGCTTTCTGGGACTCAGTATTCCATATTCAGCAAAGGTCTCTCAGTTTTTATCCCTCTGTCCCTCCCTTAATGAATTTCAGGTACACCATGACATTGAACTCTTTTTCTGTGGCCTTTGCCTCCGTGCCCATTTCTTTGCATAAGAGTCCTCTCCCCATCCCAAAGATCCCTTCACCTGCCTCTAACACTCTCCCTCCCTGGACCTGTCCCTCATGGCCTTTTATCTCCACTGGACCTGTTCATCAAGAACTATCAATGTGACATTGGTTGCCTCAATTTCTCTGCCTTCCTCACCCCTTCCAACCTATCTCTTTCTGAACTGACTGCATTCCATGCTCTCAGATCCATTCCTGACTTTGAAACTAAGCCTGCTGATAAGGGTGGTGCTGCTGTTGTCTGGCATACTAATCTCTACATTGCAGAGGCTGAGGGCCAGCTCTCCGATATCTCCCCTTGGATCATGACCCCACTGTGGAACATCATGCCATTGTGTCCACTACGGTCACCAACCTCGTTTCATCTGATAATCTCCCCTCCACTGCCTCCAAACAGATAGTCCCGTAAACCCCACACGTCTACCTCCTTCCCAAAATCCACAAACAGGACTGCTGGTCAGACACATTGTATCTGCCTGTTCCTGCTCCATGGAACTCATCTCTTCCTATCTCACGCAATTATTTTCTTCCCTTGTCTAGTCCCTTCCCACTTACATCCACAATTCCACTGACTCTTTACGCCAACTTCCGAATTTCGAGTTAGTCATAGAGTCATAGAGATGTGCAACACAGAAACAGACCCTTTGGTCCAACTCATCCATGACAAACAGATATCCTAAACTAATGTAGCCCTATTTGCCAGCACATTGAATTGAATTGAATTTATTGTCATGTGTACCGAGGCACAGTGAAAAGCTTTGTCTTGTGAACAATACAGGCAGATCACACAGTTAAGTAGCATAGATAGTAAATAATAGGTAAACAGCACCAAAAACAAGAACACAAGTACAGGCGAATATTAAGAGTTTGTGAGTCAATTCAGTATTCTAACAACAGTAGGGTAGAAACTGTTACGAAAAAGGCTCATATCCCTCTAAACCCTTCCTATTAAAGTACCATATTCAAATGCCTTTTAAATGTTGTAATTGTACCAGCCTCCACCACTTTCTCTGGTAGCACATTCCATACAGGCACCACCCTCTGTGCAAAAAAGCCGCCTCTTAAGTCCCTTTTAAATGTTTCCCTCTCTCACCCTAAATCTACGCCCTCTAGTTCTGGACTCCCCCACCCCAGGGAAAAGACCTTGTCTATTTAGGTAAAAACAATGCTGGAAACCAGAGTCTAGATTAGAGTGGTGCTAGAAAAGCACAGCAGTTCAGGCAGCATCCAAGGAGCAGTAAAATCGACGTTTCGGGCAAAAGCCCTTCATCAGGAATACAGGCAGAGAGCCTGAAGGGTGGAGAGATGAGTGAGAGGAGGGTGGGGGGTGGGAAGAAAGTAGCATAGAGTACAATAGGTGAGTGGGGGAGGGGATGAAGGTGATAGGCAGGTAGGACAAGTCATGGGAACAGTGCTGACCTGGAAGTTTGGAACTGGGGTGAGGTGGGGGAAGGGGAAATGAGGAAACTGTTGAAGTCCACATTGATGCCCTGGGGTTGAAGTGTTCCGAGGCGGAAGATGAGGCGTTCTTCCTTCAGGCGTCTGGTGGTGAGGGAGCGGTGGTGAAGGAGGCCCAGGACCTCCATGTCCTCGGCAGAGTGGGAGGGGGAGTTGAAATGTTGGGCCACAGGGCGATGTGGTTGATTGGTGCGGGTGTCCCAGACTCTTTCTCCAGTACATTTGTCTATTTACCCTATCCATGCCCCTCATGATTTTATAAACCTCTGTAAGGTTGCCCCTCAGCCTCCGACGCTCCAGGGAAAACAGGCACAGCCTATTCAACCTCTCCCTATAGCTCAAACCCTCCAACCCTGGCAACATCCTTGTAAATCCTCTCTGAACCCATTCAAGTTTCACAACAATAGAAGAGACCAGAACTGCACACAATATTCAAAAGGTGGCCTACTAATGTCTTGTACAGCCACAACATAACCTCCCAACTCCTGTACTCAATGCTTTGACCAATAAAGGAAAGTGCCTTCTTCATTATCCTACCGACCTGCGCCTCTAATTTCAAGGAGTTTTGAACCTGCATTCCAAAGTATCTTTGTTCAGCAACACTCCCCAGTATCTTATCATTCAGTGTATAAGTCCTGCCCTGATTTGCCTTTCCAAAATGCAGTACCTCATATTTACCTAAATTAAACTCCATCTGCCACACCCCAGCAATTGGCCCATCTGATCAAGATCCTGTTGTTCTCTTCTTCGCTGTCCACTACACCTCCAATTTTGGTGTCATCTACAAACTTACTCACTATACCTCCTATGTTCACATCCAAATCATTTATATAAATGGCGAAAAGCAGTTTACAGGCTCTAGCCACCTCCTCTTTATCAGGGACATATAATCCCTTTACACACCCATGCTACATCAGGATGGTCTCAGGGCCTTCTGTTTCTTTCTGAAAAGAAGGCTTGAACTGACCCCATCCACCGCCACCCGAGTTTGTCCTTACCCCGAACAACTTCTTTTAACTCCTCATTTTCTTCAGGCCTGGGGGGTGGTCATGGGCTCAAGTTATGCCTGTCTCTTTATGGGGTATGTGGAACATTCTTTGTTTCAGTCCTACTCCGGCTCCAACTCACAACTCTTTCTCCTTTACATTGATGACATCGTCAGTGCTGCTTCCCTCTCTTATCCAGAATTGGAAAAGTTTCATAAATTTTGCTTTCAATTTCCACCCTGCTCTCACCCTCACTTAGTCTTTCTCTGACTCCTCCCTTCCCTTCCTTAACATTTCTGTTTCCATTTCTGGGATAAGTTGGCCAGCAATATCCACTAGAAACCCACCAACTCCCACAGTTACCCTGACTATACATCCTCACACCCTGCTTCCTGTAAAGACTATTACATTTCTTCCTCTCTGTCACATCTGTTCTGATGATGCCAACTTCAACAAGAGGGCCTTCAAAATGTCCACCTTCTTCCTCAAGTGAGGATTCCCCAGCACCATTTTTGACACAGCCTCCAGCTGGGTCTGACCCATCTCTCCCACTTCAGCCTTTATTCCCTCTCTATCTCTCCCACAACAGCGATAGGGTCTCCCTTGTCCTCATCTACCATCCCACCAGCATCCACATCCATAGGATCATTAGCCACCTTATTTGCAAATTCCAGACATGTATTCCAGACTTCTCCCTTGTCAGCCTTTCACAGGGATTGTTTCCTCCAGGACACCTGTGCCACCGTGGGCGGCACGGTGGCACAGTGGTTAGCACTGCTGCCTCACAGCGCCAGAGACCCGGGTTCAATTCCCGCCTCAGGCGACTGACTGTGTGGAGTTTGCACGTTCTCCCAGTGTCTGCGTGGGTTTCCTCCGGGTGCTCCGGTTTCCTCCCACAGTCCAAAGATGTGCAGGGTCAGGTGAATTGGCCATACTAAATTGCCCGTAGTGTTAGGTAAGGGGTAAATGTAGGGGTATGGGTGGGTTTCGCTTCGGCGGGTCGGTGTGGACTTGTTGGGCCGAAGGGCCTGTTTCCACACTGTAATCTAATCTAATCTAAAACCTTGGTCCACACCTCTATCACTCCCAACACCCACCACAGCCTTGCGGCACCTTCCCCTGCAAACACAGAGGGTATAACACCTGTCCATTTACTTCCTCCCTTCTCAGTACCCAAGGGCCCAAACACACTTTCCAGGTGAAATAGCACTCCACCTGCACTTCCAGTAGCAAGTGACAATTTAGTCTACTTACTTGTTGCTCACAATGTGGTCTCCTCTGCATTGGGGAGGCGAACTGCAGACTGGGTGACTGCTTTACAGAATACCTATGTTCTATCGACAAAATAGACCTTGAGCTTCCAGTTGCCTGCTACTTCAACACATCACCGTGTTCCCTGGACAACGTCTTTGTCTCAGGCTTGCTACAGTGCTCCAGCAAAGCTCAGCATAAGCTGGAAGAAAAACATTTCATTTTCCAATTGGGAACTCCACAGCCTTTTGGATTCAATATGAGTTCAACAATTTTAGGCATGAGGCACCTTCTCCCATGTCCTTACCCCAATCCCCACACACCAGGCCCTGTCATCATATGGGCTACTTCCAAACACAGCCACATCGTAGTCCTTTTTAGCAGCTATTCATTCTGCCAGGCTGACCTTTATTCACTCCTTTGTACTAAGGTTTTTTTTCTCTCTCTTTGGACTCTATCTCCACTTATCATTTACTCCTCCCCCTCTCCCTATCTCTTGCATAAATACCATCAGTTCTGAAGAAGGGTCACTGAACCTGAAACATTAACTCTGATTTCTCTCTCCAGATACTGCTGTGTTTTTCCAGAAATTTCTGCTTTCTGGAATAAGAGAGCTGCCCTGTGAGGAGAAGTTAAGTGTACTAGACTTATATTCTTTTGGGTGTAAAAGAATGAGGTGATCTTATTGAAGTTTACAGCAGAATTAACAGGAAAGATGCTGAGGGATTGAACGCCACCCACCAACACCACCTCTGTCACTTAGAGATACGAGAAGTAGGAGTATTAGTCTGAAGCTGGCCATTTAGCAGTGAGACCAGGGGAAATCCTTCATTTAGGGGTTTGTAAGCCTTTGGAATTCTCCATCCATGATGGATGAGGATGCTCTATTGATGGATTCGTTCATGACAGAGACTGGTATGTTTTTGTTAATGTTGATCAAGGGATATAGGTGTAAGACGAGTTGGTGAAAAACATTCAGCCCTGATTTTACTCAATGGAAGGGCATCCTTGAAGGGCCCTATGGTCTAATCTTATTTCTTATGTTCATATGAAACATGCAATGGTCTACTCTCTAAATGATTAATTTATTGTTAGACAAATGTTAGGAATTATGAAATATGTCACAGGGTTAACAACCACAAACACAGAAGGCATAATGATGCTCACATGAAGAGACATCAAATGGTAGCAAACAATGTTTTGCATAATGACAAGGATCGATATGAAGAGATAAATGAACAACTCACAAAAATAAATGGTATAATGAGGGGCAAAAAGTATCAGCACAGAGACACAGGAATGACAGAGAAATCAAACCAACACAGCGACACAAAGTGGGCGAACCTTTATACAGCACAACCTTCATCAAACTATTTAAAGATACAGTTGCAGGGAGCAGCAGCTGTGTGGTTCAATGATATATTATCAATTTTCAAGACACAACATTACCATAGTAACAGACTGCTTCAGACTTAAACTCTGATTCCACCCTGAAACTCCGTCTGTGGATCTGATGCAAATAGAATGTGCTATTTCCTTGTAACATACCTTGATTAAAAACATACAAATTTAAACCTAAGGGTCCTTAAGTCTTATGATTCACTGTTATTTACTTTGCAGCCAACGTGAAAATAATCCCTATACTCGGAATTACACCTTTTTTCAAAGCAAGTTGCTATCACTTCCTTAAAAAATTTTAAAATGCTGTTCCTTTCCACACTTTTTTCTCCCTCAATAACATAAACCATCACAAGCAAAAAGGCAGTGACATAATCTGGTTTCAGGCTATCACTGCAGCTGGTCTGAATCTGTCTATGGGTGCTGTGGAACTCCGTGGGATCTTGATGTGAAATTAGGCCCAGTTTATGGACACATCTTCTGGGAGGGTTTAGCTGAAGAGACCAAACATTCACTTAATGCATAATGGATTTACACCCTAAAGCTTTAATATACAGCAATGAGCAATGGTACTGGCAATGCATTGCTATAACCATGAATCTTCTCTTTTGCCCTGCACTAATGGAAGCCATTACACTGGAAGCAATATATTTTCTTCTCCTTGCTTTATGGTAGTTCTAAATTCTGGGCAGGAAGTTGTCTCAATTGTTTTGACGAGACTTGTAGGTGTGTGAACTTTAAATTTGCCTTTGTTAAACTCTGGGTGTGGCATCTTTCACTGTTATCTTCGTCATGATGCAGGATATCAGTTGAGATCTGAGTAATTGCACATTTTGTACTGCATGATAGAATAAAGAATGAATTGAGACAAGACACTATTGAAAGTCAGTTAAATCTTTAGGCGTGTGGTTTATAGGCATATTGCTTCATTGTTATTCTAACAAAATGTATATTAAACAGCATAATATGCTAGCTTCAGTTTGCATAGAATTGCGAAGTTATTAAACACAGATCATTAAGTAAGGAAATATCCTTTAAAGATGCATGAATAAGACATACAATTTACATGAAAACAGCAGTAGTTTAAAAGTGAAGTTCACCTTTGTAGAAAAGTTCACTTAAAAAGGTGCAGAGGAGCTATTCATCTTTATTTTCTTCGTCAATATTCAAAAGTAGAAAAAAAAGTTATAGAAAAGCTGTAGTATCCTCAGAGATTTCAGGGTGTTTCTAGTGTAGATCATTGACAGTTTGAAAGATATTACTGTGCTTTCAGTCTCACTCAGCTGCAATCTTTTTCTACCACCTGCTATTCGGTTAAATGATTAATCACAGAAGCAAATTAATTTTTTAAAGATTAGAGGGAAACTGAAGAAAAATAATAAGGACTGATAGGAATGAATTTGTAAATTACACATTAGATATTTAAGAAGTTTCAGGAAGTCAGAAAAGAACAACAATTATTCTGAGAAATAAGGCATATGTGAAAAACCCTAGTTACGCTGATTTCTCCTGCATAGTTCTCACTGGAGTAAACACTTCTTGCTGCTATAAAGGCAAAAGAGGGACTTGCCCAGGGCAATACTGAACTTCAACTGGCTACTTAAAATATTGCATTAGTCCATCAATAAGCTTCTTTTTTACATTCTTACTCTCCCTATGGGAAGGTGCCTTGAGTAAAATCAGTATCTGCACAGCAGCAAATATGAGCTCAAAAAACTGAACTTGTATATGGCAATACTCAACATTGTTAATACTTCAATATGTTATATCATTCCCCTGAATTTTACTGTGGCTGTGTACTATCAACTAAATGTAGGCCTGTATTTCCACAGTTGTGGAGATTCCAACATTAACCAGGTTGATGTTTGGACCCTAGCTCCTAACTCTGACAGATCTTGTTTCTATGAGATGGGTCACAGGGTGTGATTCATGCAGGGATTTCAAACTTTCTGCTGAGTTCAAACAGACCCCATTTTGTCTGAAGCAAAGTACGTTTGCATGAGTGTACAACTTAGGATTTTAAGAATTGATATGAATATGCATAAATTGGATGAGTATGGAACTGTCAAAACTATCAAGTTATTTAAATTCTATGCTCTTCTAATTTTGAAGGATAAACAGCCTGTTGTACCTCTGATTGGGGAGAAGAATTGATGCTTGCAATTTCAATGGCTGTTTGCTGACATAACCCTCAATGTCGTAGGGTTACTGCTTGTCAGCTTCCACAACCTGTCATTACCACTGTGAAAGGCCTTTTGACTCACAGTTTGATTGACAGCTCTAAGACAGTTTAAAGGGGTTAGCTGTCTTTGATGTCATGCCAAGAATAAAATGTTTCTGTTTAGGATTAAGAAATTGAGGGGAATTAGTTGTATTGTACGAGCTTTTATCAGTAAGGATATGCTCTTTTAAAATGATGAGTTCTGTATTTTATTTTATCTAGCATTGGTCCTGAACTCTACCATTGAAGAATACTGGATGAGTTATCATGCAGGGTATAAAGACAAAATGCAGAGTGTGCAGAAAATGGGTTGGCAGAAGTTGGTATGGGACTATATAAGGAGTTGGCATGTGGGCTTGCCTTGCTCTCCTCTCCCATAACTTGCACTGACAATTGGCTCAGTCATATAACCAAGCACAGAGGTGGCTGTGCTATACAACAGGCCTCAGTCAAAGGTGCATGCATCTCGCTGTATGTCAGGTGGCATGTTACTTTAATGTCTGTACTATGCAGTCTCAAGATTTGTGCCAAACACAGAGCATTTGCAGCAAGGAGTGCGAAATATCCCCAGAGGCCCGTAACCCGAATGAATGAACAAACATCACTTTCCTCACTGATTCCAACAATAAACAAAACAATGTATCTGCAAACATTTTTAGTCAGAAGTTCCAAATAGATCACCCATCTCAGTTCTTCCTGAAGTCCTCGGATGGTGAAGGCTAACACAAGGGGACATAGCTTTAAATTGAGGAGTGATAGATTTAGGGGTAGTTTCTTCACTTACAGAGTAGCAGGAGTGTGGAATGGCCTGCCTGCAGCAGTAGTAGATTTTAAGGGCATTTAAATGGGCGTTGGACCTACAAATGGATAATAATGGAACGGTGTAGGTTACATGGACATCATATTAATTTCACAGGTTGGCGCACCATCAAGGGCTGAAGAGCCTGTACTGCACTGTAACGTTCAATGTTCTATGTTCCCCAGTTTTACAGATGTTAGTCTTGACTCAATTTGATTCACTCCATGTTATATCAAGAAATGGCTGAAGACACTGGATTTTGCAAAGATTGTGGGCCTCTATCTCATTCTGGTCTTAGTAATGAAGACTTGTACTCTGGAACTAAGCATGACCCTAGCTAAGCTGTTTCAGTACAGTCACAGCACTGACATCTCCTTGATTTTGTGGAAGATTTCCCAGATATTTCCTATCCACAAAGAGCAGGACAAATCTAATATGGCGAATAACCAGCCCATCAGTCATCAATCATCAGTGAAGTGAAGTATTGTTGACAGTGTTATTAAGCAGTGTTTCTTTAATAATCCATTCAGTAATATTCATTTTGGGTTGCACATGGCCCATTCATCTCCTGACCTCATTACAGCCTTGATCCAAACAAAGAAGAGCTGAATTCTAGAGGTCAAGTGAGAGTGATTAGTGAGTGAAGAGTGCAGCATCAAGGACCCCTACCAAACTTGAAGTCAAAAAGAACCTCCATTAGGTGGCGTTACAGTTAATATGAAGGATGATAGTTGTGGTTGTTGTTCGTACCATGGCCGCTGCAGGTGTTCCTCAGAATGATGTTCTACACTCAACCATCTTCAGTGACTTCATGAAACCTTGAAATAGATATATTTCTGATGAAAAGCAGGATAAAGGGCTGTGGGGAGCAGGCAGGAAAGCGGACTTGTGACCAGGATAGGATCCACCATGATCATGTTGAATGGTGAAGTGGGCTGAAGGGTTGAATTGTCTACTTCCATGCCTAATTCCTATGTTCGAATGAATGACACTCCTTCCAATATAAGATCAGAAATGGGAATGTTCTCTGATGATTGTACAGTATTCATTCGTACCCTTTGTAATTTGTGAGATACTGAAAAAGTGTAGCAGGGCCTGGGTGACATTCAGGTTTGAACTGATGTGGTGAAGTAACATTTGTGCCACAAAAATACTAGGTGATGATCATCTCCTAGAAGAGAGAATCTCACAAGTGCCTCTTGACATTCAGTGGCATTACAATACCTGACTCCCCTATTATCAACATTCTCAAGGTTACCATTGACTAGAAACTGAACTAGACCTGCTATATTAATATTGTGGCTGCAAGAATTGATCAACGCATCAAAGTTCACCTGATTCTCCAAAACTATAAACACAAAGAACCTACAAAATACATATTGAAGAGAATAATGGAATATACCACATTTGTTTTGGGCAAGTATTGCTCCAATAATACTCAAGAAGTTTGCCACCATGCACATCACAGCAGCTCTCTTGACTGACACACTATTCACCAGCTTAAACATTTACTCTCTCCAAACTGCCTTAGACCCACTTAAGTATGTCACTATAACACAATGAGTCAGAAGTCCTCATTTGCAATGACTCAATTTGTTATGTTCCCAATATTTGCATTGAAGTTTCTGTCGTGTTAGTTTCTGATGTGGTAGTTGTAGAAAGTTACTCAATGCATTTTCACAAGATCAACAACCTTTGGAAACAAACTAATGCATATCTCAAGAATGAGTATACCTCGCACATTCAGTTTGTTTATCAATTAGTATATGTAAGTAAAATTTTGACATACATCATTTGATATTTGAAGGATCCTAGGAAACATGCAGGCCCTCATGCATTCCATTTAGAACAGCAAAATCATCCTCCGTAAGAGAAAACTGGAATACCTATGAGGTAGTGAAGTTAATAGACTTTCAGTATTCCTTAAAATTAGTAAGTAAATAGGAAACCAATGTGCAACAATAGCTTTTTTCTTATCATAGCATTATTCTTTAGTTAATTTTAACAATTGTAAGATAAGATCATTAGTGAATGTACTGAGGTGGTTTAGAAAAAACACTGCTTCAGAATTGTTTTGTTGCCATCAATTGATAAACTTTAATACAATTTAGAAATGCGTTCTGTTGGAACTCTTGGGAGCAGCATGTGGATTTATGTTTACCATTCCTAACACAAGCTCTTGATCTCATGAGCCAGCTATCAGATGAGGGAGATTCTAACATCAATTCCTCACAGAGAATTGCTGGCTCATGCTAGCCAGCTCCCCCATGCCTATGAGTGACTGACTGAAGAACGGATGCTAGTAGCATGTCATGTGCTTCCTTGAAATGAGGAACTAGGCCTTGATTGGTGACACATAAATAGACAAACAGAAAATCATCCTTTGGCTGTGCAGTGACATAGCTTTTATGATACCTGAATCTTGATGTCTTTGGTACTAACACCTTGTCTAGGATTCTGATTTACTGTTGTGAATACTTTGAAGCTGAAATCCTGTTGCTAAATTACACTAATATTCTATGACAACTATTCAATTGTTCAACACGTTAAAACTCTTCGACAGGGAGTCTGTTATTTGTTGGTATGAATACTTTGTGCCAGTAATTCGATAGATACAGGAAGAAGATACTCAGTGCAAATCTGTTCTACCCTTCAATTAATATATTTGAAATTCTACTTATCCCTTGTTACCTTTACCTGATAAAGTGTATGCCTTTGTAGTCATAACAATTTCAATCCAACCAACAGCCACAGTCTTCTGCAGCAGTGAGTTCCAAATGTTCTCTACCATTTATACGGAACATATGCCTCCTGATTTCAGTCCTGAATGGCCTAACACTAATTGGTCTGGACTTCCACCACAATAGAAAGTAACGTTGTTTTATCTACCCAATGATCTTGTTAACATTTGAACTGAATCCATTTAGGCACTGAACATCCTAAATGAATCTGAACCGTAGTCCATCAAGAGCAATGTTTCCTTCCAGTGGTCTGATGCCTTAAACTGAACTCAGTAATCCAGCTGGGGGCTAATCAAGCTGTTAAGCAACTGAAGCGTAATTTACTCAAATTTCAATTCAACAGGATAAAAGCCAACATTTCATTTGTATTACCAACTTTTCTTTGTATCTGTGCACGAGTATGTAGTGATTTGTGCACCTGAACATTGAAATCCATTGCTCCTTCACGGGTCCCAGTGCATATCTCCATGAAGAAAATTCAATTGCTCACTAAGCACTAATACACATGGCCAACATGTTAGTGAATAATGTGCATTAATAATAATGATTCACATTTGTTGTTGTTGTAACTTGTGGCTGTAATTCTCAGGCTTTTTGACTGACTGAAACTCTGTGTCGTTGCTTTTCTGAACAGTTCTAAAGCTTTCTGCCAATAATTCTGTCACTCGCCGTCATGAACCTTCTGTTTGTCATTGCTAATCATTGAAGCCAAGGCTTTTTTTCCAGTGATTATATAACTTGTTGCTGTAAAGATACTCTATCAGTAATTCTATGAATTGCTAGTATTGCTAAGTCACTGAGTATTAATTCCAAAAAATGACAGTCTTTTCTTTCATAGCAAGAACTATCAGTACAAAAACATTATTGCTTATAATAAACCTTTCGACCAGACTGCAGGGATGTTAGACGTTAATGTGGGAGCGGTGCAGAACTATTTATAAAAGACAATGTCATAAAGTGAGAATATTTTAAAAATGCAATTTTTTTCAGAAAAAAAAACTTACCTGACAGTTTTCCCAAATCCTCTCTTTCTTGGTAGACTTCGGAATGGTGACAACTCCATTCTTGGTTTTGAGATAAAGAAATTAATCACAAGTTGAATGATCAATTCATCCTGAGTTAATACAAATCATTTTGTGTCTCTGTCTCTACTTTTCTATTATTTAAACATCAGTCCTTTCTTCAGATAGTGAAAAGGAAATGGCTCACTTAGAGTGTATACTAATAAACCTTCCACATTAATAGCCATTCTTTTTGAGAGGTTATTAAAACAAAACAAATTCTCAAAATTTTGTGGAAGAGCAAAGACGTAGGATCTTTTCCCATAACATTCCCATGGTTAATACACTGCATACATACAGCACATCACATAGTGTTTACATACATCAGGATTAGGATATTATTAACAGTGATTGTGTATAATTGGGTTATTACATTATAAACTTTAGTTACATGTATAGTAGTTGTGTATAGCACGGTTAGTATATTATATAAAGTGGATATGGGCCAGGTGCTGGCAGGTGGGACTAGATTGGGTTGGGATATCTGGTTGACATGGACAAGTTGGACTAAAGGGTCTGTTTCCATGCTGTACATCTCTATGACTCTAATGGTGACCATGAAACTATCATGGCCTGTCATAAAACACTATCTGATTCACTCATCCATTTACAGCAGGAAATCTGTCATCTTTAAATGTTAGTTTGAGACCTACAACAATGTGGTTGACTTTTAAATGGCCTTGAAAATGATCTAACATGCCACTCAACTCAGGGGCAATTAGGGATCGGCATAAATACTAGGCTTATCAGCAATGCCCATATCCTGTGAAGGAATTAAAAAAGCAGAGTTAGTATGTTACTTACATGGGTTGCTACAGAGGATTACATAGAGCAGAGTTTATTATATATTAAATATAGAGGATCTTATCATTACATACTTTAATTACATACAGCAGAATTGGTACACTATATGCATTAGTTACATGTAGCGTGTTCAGTACAATATACAAGTCAATTACATATAGCAAAGTTGTAAAGAGCGTGTTTTGTTTTTCTAAATTGTGGGTTGAAATGAGAAAGAACTGTTTTAAAACTAGTGTTTTAAAGGAATCTACATGATTTGAAAAACAAGTAACCTGAAGCTTATGGCAAACATTGTGTAAACATCGGTTTGAACAAGTAGTTATTGAAGTGGTTGCAGATGAATTGGAGCTGAGGGGTGGTGTGCAATGATGAAGTTGGGTGACTACAAGAGGTTTGTTGATCTGTGGACTATTGACCAGTTATTGAAGATAAAAGGCTTTTGCTTGCCAAGAACTGTGTGAATGATTCTCAGGGAATTGAACTGAAATCAAACTGAATGTTTGATTTTTCTCCTATACCTAAACACAGATACCTCTGAGAAAATCCCAAGTTCCTGTAGAATATGTGTGCCAAATATTTAGAAACTTCTCAACACCATAAACATTTCATTTCATGTATGTTTACAGTCACTTAACAGAATAATAGGGTCTTGCAATAAGCAATATTTGAATGCCTGCTCCATTACTACAGAATATCAGAACACACGAGACTGTGTCACTCATTATTAATAAACAATTACAAATTCAAAGGATAAACAGCACAAGGAATACTTATTATCATTGCTCTGTATTATTAAAGAACTGCACATTACTGGGAAGTGGAAACTAGTAGACATTCGAATAGACAATCAAATATTTTCTGATTAGTTGTGGAAATTTCATTGCAGAGTTATGGTTGATTTTTAAAAAAATTCCATTCTTATACTCATCATTGTGACTGATATTAGTGCTGTGGAGTCGAAGGTACTGAAATGGAAACTCCTAGAGTTAGTCAGTCTATCTCAAATACAGCACAGTTAAGTCCAGTTAAAATCTGATTAACCTGCGCCAATTGCAAAATAGCATTCTCTATTACTGTATACAAATGTGAGATTCACTATTTGAATGCCAGTTTTTCCTCAATGGGTTTGCTAATTTATGGACATATTTAAGTCTTTTGTTTTCACTCACCAAAAACTGGGGTGAATCAGCCTACAATAATCTCCAGTTGGGTTGTTAAAACCAGCATACATTAGACTAACATCCCATCTAAATTTGAATCCAAGTACTACAATGAAAATGTAACCCTGCTAAATGTCAGAGCTCCTCAAATCTGGCATTTTGAGCTTACCCAATTTAAATTCCTCCACCATTTGCAGCTGTGCCTTCAGCTCTGGAATTCTCTCCTAAAACATCTTCCCCTCTTTTTATTCCTTTAAGAGACTTGTCATTAGCTACTACTTCAATTCATCTTTTGGTCATCTGTCCTAATATATCCTTAATACTTTGTTACCTCGAATGCATTTCTGCCTGGGCTTACATATTCTACTCACATTATAACTGTTAGAAGCAGTTCAGAAAAGTTAGACTTGGTTCATTCCTGGGATGAAGGGCATATTTATGAAGAAGGGGTTTTTGGACTAATAACCCTAGGAGCTTAGAAGAATGAGAAGTGATATTATTGAAACATGTAAGATCCTGAGCAGATTTCATAGTGTGGATGCCAAGAGTTTATACTTTTGTGGAGGAGACTAGAACTAGGGAACAATTTAAAAATAAGAAGTCTTCCTGTTAAAATGGAGATAAGATTTTTTTTTTCTCTCAGAGCACCATTAGTGTATGCAGTTCTATTCCCCAAAAGACAGTGGAGGTTGGGTCTTTGAATTTATTCATAGCTGACTTAGATATATCTTTGAAAGATAAGGTGATGGGTCCAGACAGGAAAGTGGAGTTCAGACTACAAGATCAGCTACGATCTTATTGAATGGTGGGTAGGCTGAAAGGGCTGAATAACTTACCTGTGCTCCTAGATTCTATGTTCCTTCAGAAGTTATTGGTCATCTGTAGACATTTTTAAAAATTCATTTGCAGGGAATGTGGGCTTCATCGGCTTGGCCAGCATTTATTGGCCATTCCTAATTTCCCTTAGGTGGTGAGCTGCCCTCTGGAGCTGCTGCAGTCCATCTGATGAAGGCCACAGGGAGGGAACTCCAGGAATCTGACCCAGTGAAACTGAAGGAACACTGATGTCTTTCCAAATCAGGGCAGTGAATGGTGTTGAGATAATCTTGTAAATCTGCTCCTTTGAGATGAAAATGGTCCTGGATTCCAGCCCCACAAGCTCTAAGTTGGCTACTCAAGCATGCCTAAATTAAATCTCTCCACCACTGGGAGTGATGCCTTCAGCTGCATAGATCTTAGGCATTGGAATTCCCTCCCTAAACCTCTCAACCTCTCCTTCCAACTTCAAGATTTTTTTAAAAAATCTACATCTTTGATGAAGCTGTTAGTCTTTGGCCCTCATATTTTACATGGCTAATATAAGAGGTCCATTATAGTATTCCACTAAAGCAATTTGTTAAATTTTATTATATTAAAAGTACTATTGAAATGCAAGTTTCTACTGATGTAATCCATTGGACGATCCAGGGTCCATCTCAGTCTGTACACACTCTCCTAACCTGCAACATTTTAAATCTGAAAAGCATTCAGCTCATGTCTGTGCTATCAAGTCAGCTTTTGGAGTATTCAAAATTACTGACAGTGGATATTTCAAGCCTCACAGCAGCACCCAGTATTCTTTATATAATCACCTATTTTAGAAATATTCAAATTACTGTTAACATTTAATATAATTAGAACTTTTTGAAGGATTGTTTTTAGTATCACTAATGTTCTTTCATTCAAAACAACTAACGTGTTTTGGTTTGTGACTAAACTCCAGATACGGTTTTATCATCTGAGAAAAAGTCAACCAATTAGAAATTACGGCAATGTACATCGGAGAAAAGATTTGACTTACTTGTATGCTCCAACGGATACAGATTTGAGAGGGTGAGCAGTTATATTTCTCTGACATTTTGATGATGTCAGGATGTGACAAGGCCTGTCCTTTAGCTAGTGGGCAGTACCCTTCAAAGACTATTCCATGGCTTCTACAGTAGTCCACTAGTTCTTGTGGCCGTTGGAAAGGATGATATTCAGCCTGTGTAACATACAACAGTTGTACAGCATGTACAGTAAATCACAATACACAATCACATAGCCAGAGCACAGATCTACAAGTTAACCCATTCACTTTTGCAGAATATTGTACTAAATTCAAATTCTTCTCCTAGATATACAATCTCCAATTTTTATACAGTGCAATTCAAGTGACCTCAAACTCCAGTACAATGTTGATCTTTTAAAATTTGTTTATACAGTATTTCATTATTTTGGTTAGTTTCTTTATTTCACTTCCATTAGGTACCCCCTTGTCACATATTCTGGGGGTAAATTTGAGGTGGACAGCCAAATGGTCAATCTTTCTATCCTGGAATAATTTTCCTACAGTTGGCTGATGGGACATATTTAAGTGTGGACATGGACATCTCCTATTCTGTCCATGCAGAAGAGCTTTATTATGATCAGCTGAGGTGAGTAACTTTCAGTACAAAACATCATCAGCCTAAAACTGAATGTAACATCACATTCATGAGGGATCCTGCTCAGCTACTGTGTTACATTTTGCTGTGTTGTGATTGTGATTAAAATAGTTAAAGTATCAACCAAAAATGTCACAGTGTTACAATCTTCAGCAATCCAATATTTGTCTAAATGTACAAAGTGGTTCTCTTGTAGCCACAGTTAAAGCATGTAATCCCTCATTTTTCTGTGTTGCCCTTTAGGTTGCTTCACTGACTCTATCCCTTTTGTGACTTCTTTACTCCTGCCTTCATTTAATATTGCTGTTCTCTTATCTATTTTCATCCTGACACTTTTTTTTCATTCATTTTACCAGGCATTCTGTGGAGGGAGCTGCTGATTTTCCAAGACAGGCACAAGGATTACATAGGCCTGGATCTTCTGAGCAGCTGCAGTAATTGTCAGATTGCCACTGAGCTCTTGAATTCCCCTGACTTACACTGCAATTCCTTTCTACTAAGGACCTTTGAGACTGCTTTCACAGAAATAAGCAGCAGAACATCCCCCAGGGAATTCAATCAGAGGTGAGTAGCTCAGGGAAGACAGGATATATCCTGTCTATACACCACTTGTGATGAAATAGGTGCAGACGTAGACCCTTCAGCCCTTGATTTAAAAAATTCAATTTAATGGATGGATGATTGTGTGGTTGGACAGGGGAGCAGGATGAGTGGATAGTCAGATCAGTGAGGAAATTGAGTTTAGTTAAGAGTGTCATTGGGTGGCTGGAGGGTGTTCTTCAGTTAGGGATAGTAATCAAGTTGGGGTGTTGATCAAGAAGACCTGCGATTAATAAACTACTTCATCTCGCAAATTCCATCCTTGTCCCACACTCACCGTAAACAGAGGAACCTCGATTATCCGAACGAGATGTGCGGGCACTATTTCGTTCAGATAATTGATTATTCGATTAATTGATTTCCTCGGGGGCTCAGAATTTTCTGTGAAGTCTGCTCCCCGTTCAGGAGATGAAGCAGCAGCACACTGCGCGCGAGCCCTGACCCCCTGCCCACCCCCAAACCCGTCAGCCTCCGACACTCCAGGGAAAACAGCACCAGCCTATTTAGCCTCACCCTATAGCTCAATCCTCCAACCCTAGCAACATCCTTGTAAATCTTTCCTGAACCCTTTAAGTTTCACAACATCTTTCCGATAGGAAGGAGACCAGAATTGCACGCAATATTCCAACAGTGGCCTAACCAATGACCTGTACAGCCGCAACATGACCTCCCAACTCCTGTACTCAATACTCTGACCAATAAAGGAAAGCATATCAAACGCCTTCTTCACTATCCTATCTACCTGCGACTCCACTTTTAAGGAGCTATGAACTTGCACTCCAAGGTCTCTTTGTTCAGCAACACTCCCTCGGACCTTACCATTAAGTGTATAAGTCCTGCTAAGATTTGCTTTCCCAAAATGCAGCACCTCGCATTTATCTGAATTAAACTCCATCTGCCACTTCTCAGCCCATTGGCCCATCCGGTCCAAATCCTGTTATAATCTGAGGTAACCCTCTTCGCTGTCCACTACACCTCCAATATTGGTGTCGTCTGCAAACTTATTAACTGTACCTCTTATGCTCACATCCAAATCGTTTATGTAAATGACAAAAAGTAGAGGGCCCAGCACCGATCATTGTGGCACTCCACTGGTCACAGGCCTCCAGACTGAAAAACAATCCTCCACCACCACCCAAACATCTTCTTCACATCCACTCTATCCAGGCTTCTCAGTATTCTGTAAGTTTCAATCAGATTCCTCCCTCTAACCTCCATCAAGTACAGACCCAGTGTCCTCAACCACTCCTTATACGACAAGCTCTTCATCCCCAGGATCATTCTAAAAAACCTCCACTGCAACCTGTCAACATCAGCATAACCTTCCTTAGAAACAGGACCCAAAACTGCTCACGATATTCCAAATCCTGTCTGACCAGAACCTTATACAGCCTCAGCACTATATTTCTGTGGTTGAATAATAACCCTTTTGAAATGAATGCTAACACTGCCTGTACCTCCACCTATCTATGTGTCATTTGTAAACTTAGCAATACTGCTCTCAGTTCCCGCATCCAGATCTTCAATGTGTAACATGAATAGGTGTGGTCTCAACAATGACCCCTGTGGAACTCTATTGGTCACCAACTGCCATCCTGAAAAAGAATCCTTTATCCCCACTCCTTGGCTTCTACCAGTCAATCAATCCTTTTTCCATATGAATACCTTGCGTAACACCATGGACACATCCTATTTAGCAGCCTCCTGTGCAGCACCTTGTTAAAAGCCTTCTAGAAATCTAAATGGATCACAACCACTGGCTTGCCTTTGTTTTACTTGTGCCTTATCTCCTCAAAGAAATCTAACAGATTTGTCAGGTATGACCTCCCTTTGATGAAGCCCTGCTGACTCAGCCCTATTTTATCATGCACTTTCATCCTTAATAATGGATTGTAAAATCATACCAACCATTGAGGTCAGGCTAACCAGCCTGTAGTTTCCTGTCTTCTGCCTTTCATCCTTCTTAAACAAGGGTGTTACATCAGCCATTTTTCAGTCCTGTGTGACCCTCCCTGACTCCAGTAATTCCTGAGAGACTACAACCAATGCCTCAACAGTCTCCTCATCTATCTCTTTCAGAACTCTGGGGTGTAGTCTGGATGATTTATCCACCTTCACACTTTCCAGCTTCCTCAGCACCTCTTTCATGATAGTCATTGCACTCAAGTCTGTCCTCTGACTCTCTTGTAGATCTGGTATGCTGCTGGTGCCTTCCACTGTGAAAACTAATGCAAAGTACCTTTTCAGTTCTACTGCCATTTCTTTGTTTCCCATTATTACTTCCCTAGTCTCATTTTTCAGTAGTCCAATGTCCACTCTTGCTTCTCTATTTCAGATATCTAAAAAAATTCTTGAATGTTCTTTTATATTACTAGCTAGCTTACTGTCAGCTTTTTTAGGTATCGCATGCTTGTTTTAAAGGCTTCCCAGTCCTCTGGATTCCCATTAATTTGACCACATTGTATGCTTTTTCTTGTACTTTTATGCTGGCCCTGACTTCCCTTGTCAGCCTGGTTGCCTCTTCCTCACATTAGTGTGTTTCTTATTCCTTGTGATGAATTTCTCCTGAGCCTCCTGAGTTACCCCCAGAAACACCTGTCATTGCTGCTCCATTGTCTTCCCTGTTAAGCTCCCTTTCCAATTAACTCTGGCAAGCTCCTCTCTCATGCTTTTGTAGTTACCTTTACTCAATTGTAGTACCATTACATATAATTCCAGCTTCTTGTCTCAAACTGGAGGGTGATTTCTATCATGTTATGGTCACTGTCCCCCCGAGGGGTTCCTTCACTTTAAGCTCCCTTATCAAGTCTGCCCCATTATACATCACCAAACCCAGAACTCTGGTGCGCTATACTACAAGCTTCTCCAAAAAAACAAATCTTATAGACATTTGAATTCCTTGTCTTGAGATCTGCTACCAATCTGATTTTCCCAGTCCACATGCATATTGAAGTCCCCCATGGTTATTGTAATAGTGCCATTCTTACATGCCTTTTCTATCTCCTAATTTATTTTCTGTCCCACATCCTGGCTACCATGAGAAGGCCTGTACACACTCCCATCAGGATTTTTCTTTTATTGCCATTGGTGAGCAATTCCTGAAAGGCCTATATTAGCTCATCATAACATTCCCAACATTTCCCTGCCCACCTCCTCCGCTTCATTCCCAGGCAATGTGCTGGTGAGGAATACCTTTATCAATCTGCCAGTTTCAAAGCACATTTTAAATTCAGTGTATAACAGTAAAGTATCAAAACCTTGAACACACATAAAATGAAACCACTTCAATTATCATGTTATAAAGCATCTTTCAGGGGATTTTGAAACAAGAGCATTCCAAGTAACAACAAGCACGGTACAAAAAGAGGAATGTTGGTAAATGCTTTCACTTTATCTGCTGCAAGTAAAGCCAGGCTGAGTGAACGGTATGTCTTGTTTATGCAGCATTCATAGAATTACTTAAATGGAAGGAAACAATTACAAACCGTTATAATAGTGATTACTCATTTGGTTTCCTGTCCTCAAAATGGTACATTTTAAACAGTTTGTCATTGTGGTACATGCCTTAGTCAGACACAATACAGCTCTGATATTAAGGAGTTTAATGCATTTCTGACACTTGCTGCAGAAAATGTAACAATTTGCTTGCCACATCACAAGAGTGAGTTGCAAGGGAACTCTCCTATTCTCCATCTACAGAACAAATAATCTGGTCAACGTTCAGCTTCCACTTACTACAAATCAAGATCTTAAAGGCCAAGTGCAGACAAGAGATAAATAAAAAAAAAATGAGCGGAAGAATAATTACTAGCAGGAAAAGAGTTCACAAAGCAGACACATCCAGGACAGTAACTTTCCTACACAGTTATGACTGGGACTTAAATGTAATATCAGAAATGAAGCTTTGGGAATTGGAAAAATACACACTGTTCTCAGACATGGATTTCCTCTCTTCCCACCCTCACTGAATTCTCTTTCAAGCTACATCCTGCCAAGAAAGATGCAATGTGATGCATGTGCCATTGCGGCTATATGGAATAGGCTTTTAAACAAGTCTTTTTTTTTTCTGTAATTTTTAACAGATTTGTTCACCCTGACATAGGCTACTGCAGTGTACCTGGTGAGGCAGAAAGTGTGGTGATAGAAAAGCACAGCTGGTAAGGCAGCATCCGAGGAGCAGGAGAGTTGACATTTCAAGCCTAAGCTCTTCTTCAAGAATGTTGGTGGTGGGGGGGGGGGGAGCTAGGGGGCTAAGAGATAACTGGGAAGGGTGGGCTTGAGTGGAAGGTGGCTAGGAATGCGATAGATAAGTTTGGTGGGGCAGGAGCAGGCGGAGATGATGGGTCGACTGGGGCAGTCAGGTTCGTGAATTTTGGGTAAGAGGTAGGACTGGGTGGTGCAGGGTTTCCAGACTATGAGGTTGGAGGCTGTGGATGGGAGATCCTCCTGAGGTGATGAGGTTGTGCATGGTCTAAGAGATGATAGTTTGGTGATGGGAGGTGAGGTTGTAGTTGAGGGAGCAGTAGGAGGAGGTGTCCATGAGTTGGTGCCTGGTTTCAGCAGTGTACAGATCGGTGCACCAAACTACCACTACGTTTCCCCCTTGTCTGCTGGTTTGATGGTGAGGTTGGGATTGGAGCGGAGGGAGTGGAGGACTGTGCATTGCAAGCATGGGAGGTTGGAGTGGGTGAGAGGACTGAGCAAGTTGAGGCGGTTAATGTCATGGTGGCAGTTAGAGATGAAGTCAAGGGCGGGTAACAGAGCAGCATGGGGTGTCCAGGTGGATGGGGTATGTTGGAGGCAGGCAGAGGGGTACTCTGAGAGTGGGTGGGAGTCCTGATGGAAAAAGTAAGCACAGAAGCGGCAGAAGAGAAGTTCGATGTTGCAACACGTGTTGAATTTGTTGATTTGGGAGCATAGTGGGACGAAGGTGAGGCCTTTACTAAGGATTGATTGTTCATCCTCAGTGATGGAAAGGTCTGGGGGGATGGTAAAAACATGGTAGGTCTGGGGGCTCAGACCTGATGTAGAGCTGGAGTTGGGAGTGGAAGTGGAGACTGCCTCTGGAGTGGGTGTGGTCATGGTATTGTGGGTGACATCACCAAAGGAAGTGACACACACCGTGGGGGGTCGGGGGTGTCGGAAGTGGTGCATTCAAGTGGCATCCGCAGGGGTGGAAGTGATGTTCCGTGTGACACTCGTGATGTCTTCGGTGGCAGCTACGTGTTCATCAATGGTGTTGTGGTGAGTGACATCAGTGGGGGTGGCAGTGGCTGAGGCAGTGGCAACTATGGGGGCAGAATTGATGTGATGGGGAGTCAGCGGTGGTCTCGGCGGCAGCGGTTCTGGTGGCGATCGCGGCAGTGGTTGTCTTGGCGGCGATCACGGAGGCGGTGTAGTCGGCAGTGGCCTCACCATAAAACCAGTGAACAAGGGGGGGGCACAGTCATAGTTTGGTGCACTGACCTGTACACCAACTAAGGGACACCTCCTCCTACTGCCCCCTCTACTACGACCTCACCTCCCATCACCAAACTATCATCTCCCAGACCATCCACAACCTCATCACCTCAGGGGATCTCCCATCATCTCTGCCTGCTCCTGCCCCAATGAACGTACCTCTGCACAGCTTGACACTGTTCTTTCCCCTTAGTCAGGAATCTCGCCACATACATTCGGGACACCACCCTTGCTCACCACTTCTTTTGGTTCCCTGGCCCCGAACGCCTCAACTTCACAATGGACATCCAGTCCCTGTACACATTCTTCCACCATGATGAAAGCCTCCAAGCCCTCTGTTTCGTCCTCTCTTGCTGACCCAACCAGTACCCTTCTACCAACAAACTCATTCGATTGGCTGAACTGGTCCTCACCCTCAACAGTTTCTCCATTGAATCCTCCCACTTCTTTCAGATCAAAGGGGTAGCCATGGGCACCCACATGGGCCCCAACTATAGCTGCCTCTTTGTCAGATACATGGAACAGTCCATCTTCCATAGTTACACTGGTTCCATTCCCTGCTTTATCCTCCGCTACATTCATTGTATCAGCGCCACCTCGTGCTCTTGTGAGGAGATTGAACAGTTCGTCAACTTCACGGAAACCTTTCATCCTGACCTCAAGTTCACCTTGACCATCTCGGACACCTCCCTCCCCTTCCTGGACCTCTCCATTTTCATTTCCGCAACCAACTTAACCTGGACATCTACTTCAAACCACTGACTCCCACAGCTGCCTGGACTACACCTCCTCTCACCCCATCCTCCTGTAAAAAGCTATCCCTTACTCCCGATTCCTCTGCGTCCACCGCATTTGCTCCCAGGAGGATGAATTCCAATCCAGAACATCCCAGATGGCCTGCTACTTCAAGGACACCATTTTCCTCCCACATGGACAGCAATGTACTCCAGCGCATCTCCTCCACTTCTGACACCTCCGCACTTGGACCCCACAACTCCAACCGCAATAAGGATAGAACCTCCCTGGTCCTCACCTTCCAACCCACTAGTCTCCAGATAAAATGCATCATCTTCTGCCATTTTCTCCACCTAGAGTCAGACCCCACCATCAAAGATATATATTCCCTCCCCAGCATTCTGTAGAGATCATTTCCTCTGTGACTCCCTCGTTAGGTCCTCGCCAACCCACCCTCCAATCCTGGCATCTTCCCTTGCCACCGCAAGAGGTGTAAAACCTGCACCTATACTCCCCCCACATCTTCATCCAAGGTCCCAAATGATCCTTCCCCATGTGGCAGAGGTTTTTCTGCACATCCAAACACCTCATCTACTGTGTCCTTTGCTCTTGATGTGGTTTCCTCTACACTGGAGAGACAGGATGCCAACTTGTGGAATGTTTCAGAGAACATCTCCAGGAACACGTACTAAACACCCCCACTGTCCTGTGGCTGACCACTTCAACTCCCCCTCCCACTCCACCAAGTTCTGGGCCTCCTACACTGCCAAATGCTGGCCACCCAACGACTGGAGGAAGAAACCTCACCTTCCGCCTTGGGGCCCTCCAACCACATGGATTCAATGTCGATGTCACCAGTTTCCTCATCTTCTCTTACCCCCACCTTATCCCAGATCCAACCCTTCAAGACGTCACCACTCTCTGGAATTGTCCTACCGGACCATCTTCCTTCCGACCTATCCGCTCCACCCTCGGCTCCAACCTATCACCATCACCCCCAGCCTTCATCTACCAATCGCATTCCTAGCTACCTTACCCTCATCCCCGCCCCCTTCCCATTTATCTCTCAGCCCCCTTGGGCCATCCCCTCATTCCTGATGAAGAACTTAAGCTCGAAATGTTGACTTTCCTGCTTCTCAGAAGTTGCCTGAGCGGCTGTGCTTTTCCAGCACCACACTTTTTGACTCTGATCTCCAGCATCTGCTGTCCTCACTTTCTCCTACTTGGTGAGGCAGTCAGCTGATGCACTAGAAACCACCAATGAACAAATTCAACTCAAATTTTGAGTGGAAAGAAATGTAATGGCTTTGCCTGCAATTCAATGTAAGAATGGCTGTGGCAGAGGTTCAAAAGAAGACACACCAACCTCTGAAGCTTGCAAATGCTGTACTGTCAAACTGGCCCTGATATGATGTAATATGGATATATCTAAAGAGAACAGTACTTGGGGAAAAATTTGGGGAAAAACTGATTTAGCTTGATTCTCCAGGAGTAGTCTGTGTAGTACTGCTCAAAATGGTGCTATGTAAATTAATTTCTCCCAGTTTTTTTTTGGTGGGATCTGGGTATTGTTGGCTGGGCATTTATTAACTTTTCCCAATTGTGTGGCAAAGGCAGTGGCCAGCTGTGTTCCTGAATCAATGCAGTCCTTGGGTTGCAGAGAAACCCATAATGTTGTAAGGAATGTAGTTCCACGATTTTGATCCTCAGACAATGAAGGAACAGCAAAATGGTTCCAGGTCAAGATGGTGTGTGACTTGGAGGAGAACTTGCAGATGCTCCTGTGCAGCTGCTGCTATTGCCCTTCCAGGTGATCGAGGTCACAGGTTTGGAATGTGCTGCCTAAGGAGTCTTGGTGAGTTACTGCGGTACATCTTATAGGTGATATACACTGCTACACTCTATGTTGGTTGTGAAGCGAGCAAATGCTGAAACCTATCCTATTTTATCTGCACCAGGACTCAATAGCTATTGATGAGGCTAGTAAACACTCTGTCAGTCTCAAAACATGTTCTCTGCGTGCTTCAGTTGTATTCTAATCCTTTATGTATATGATTAAAGTGAAACTTTTTACAAGAAATACCTCAACAACAAATATTGCATAATTGAAATCTTTGAATATTTACTCCGTGTAAGCAGATAATATCTCCAGGTATCCTTTAGTCAGACGTCAGTTGTGATACACCCTTCCCTTTCCTTTTCCTCTCAGTTAACCACTAACTGGCACTTTGGTGCACGATCAAATGACCATTTCTGAGTTTAGCAAGCAATAAGAATTATAAGAAAGAAATGCCACCCCCACCCCAGCTTTTCTGAGCACTGTCAATCAACACCTATTTAGTAGCTTAATTATTTTATAAAATTTTTGTAAACTAGTTGATTATCTATGGTTTTGCACATAGGGAAAGAAAGTTTTGAATCCCAATGTCAGCATCATAAAAAACACTAGTTCTGAAGATAGTCATATTGGGCTCAAAGCATTAACCCTGTTTCTTCCCCCCAGAGATGCTGCTGAATTTCTAAGCACTTGCTGTTTTAATTTAAATTCAATGCAGATCGAGGTCATAAAATACTCTTGGACTAGGATACAATGATGAGATGCTTTCCCTAATTTAAAGTCACTCATTCTGTTTTTATTTTCATTTTACCATGTCGTATGTTTACAATATATAATGATCTTAGTTATGCGAATTAGGCTACAGTTATTTTTCTCTCCAGTTAACAATGACAACTCAACAATAACTTGCATTTACATTGTGCCATTAATACAGTCAAAACATCCACAATTATAGGGATATTGCTGCACAAAATGTGATGACAACTCTCATAAGAAAATATTAGGACAGACAACAAAAAAGTTGGTCAAAGAGATGGGTTCAATGCAGCATCTTAAAGCACAAGGAAGAGGCATTGAGGCAGAGGTTTATTATGAATGGACTTCAAGAATTTGTGTCATAGACAGCTAACGGCATATCATTCAATGGTGGAGTGATTAAGATCAAGGATTCACAAGGCTACGTGTTGATAGAGCACAGAGATGATGATGGGTTGAAAGGCTGGAGGATACTACAGGGAAGAAAACTTTAAAGTTGAGGTGTAGTCAGAATAGGAGTAGTGTTGGTCAGCCAGCATGCGGATGTTGCTGAATGGAATTTGATACAAGTTAGCATACAGCAACAGAGTAATCAGGTGTTAATACCTTGTAGTTAGATGGAGTAGAAATTAATTAGAGCATGCGCCATACTCGAAGTTTCAGTTATGTTCTCTGGCTTACCTGCCAGTCCTTAAAGTGCTTGCTTTATATTACTAAGTTTCAGTTTTTTATAAATGGAATTCTATATGGAACCGGTAGGAGCAAATCAGTGGGGTTATGGAATCCATAGTAATACTGGATGCTGCTTCTGGTCTGAACTGAAACACAATACTAGTTTTGATTGCTTCTGTCCATCCAAAGATTTAAAAGGACTTGCTCAAAGTTCAATCTTCCTGAATTTGTGATTTTACAGAAATGAAGCGTAGGCGTGATTTGGAAGCAGCCTTGAGCTTCTGTGTTTAGGCATGTGTTTCAGAGTCACTGTTGATTTGTGTAGCTTCTGGCACAAAATCAAATTTCCTACTCTGTGCAGCTGTCAATTAAGATTAGTTTAATTAATAACAGGGTGTTTCTTTTATAATTAAACTCCTTTTTAAAAAATAAAATGAAGTGAAAAAGATCACATTGTGGTTTTCCCAGCCAGCTGGAAGTAAGTATGAAGAAGAGTATGGGAAGAGAAGTCACAAAAATTGATTTGGCAATCCTGTCATAATCCCCAGTGCAGCTTACGTTCCCAAAGGTGGGATTGAAGGAGAGCAGGAAACCCCCTTGAATTTAATGGTTAAGTATTAAAAATTGGTTCAAATTGTTAAGAAGGCAATTATTAGCTGTTAAATGACATAAAATCTAATTTTAATTATGCTCTTCGCAAAATAGTACAAAATGATTTTTTACATGGAAAAGTAGTAGGTCATGGAATGCTTGAGGAAAAACAGACACAATATGAATTATTATGAGGCTTCATAAGGGAGCTGAACAAGCATTTGGTTAAAAATGTTTTAAATGACTATGGGGAAAAAGGCAGGAAGTGGGGGTTAGAGGTTAGATATTTCAGACAGTATAATGTGTCAAATAATCTTCTGGAGTTCTATGAAATTCTATACTGTATAATATGTAGTAATAAGACAGAATGAACCAAATAAAAACAAAGCAGGGAATCAAAACAGAACCTATCAGTGTATTGTCCCATGGACCTTTATTACCAATGGCCCTACCAAACTCAGTTAACCACCTGAGGAAAAGTTCAGTAAAAGTTCCCTGAGGCAGGGTGACCATTGAACTTCATCGGGTCCAGTGACCTTTCTGAAATAATTGTCCTTTTTAAAGGAATTTGGTTGAGTTGGGAATGAAAGATAGTCATTTCATGCCAAGTAAAAGTAAGAGTCTGATTCTTTGCAAATTACTCTGACCAACAATTCACCTCATAGACCTCCTTTTGACAAGTGGATCTTGTGGTCTGATGGATATTGGCCTACTTATGCACAAAGTAAATTTATATTGCATTGGATGATTTAACTCGCTAGTCATTGTAAAAGTGTTTTATCTGACTTACTGTAAGCTAAACCACTGGGGAGCCACTAGTGATATGAGGAATATTGATTTAAAGAAATTAATAATTGAGTGAATTTTAAGAGCAAAGTTCTATAAAAATTCATAAACAGTAATGTCTTTAAAACAACTGAAGTATGGTTGACACTTATCAGAAAAGTACAAGGTAGACAGTCTTTGAAATTAGTGTAGCAGATTTAATTCGTTTACAAACTTTTCACAATGTGCCTCCTCAGGTAAAATGAACTGTGACACTTCACTAACTACTAAAAGTTGGCATAATGACTATGTGAGATTTCATTTATTAACATGGTGTTTGGCTCAGAGGAACTGGCGAAAAATGTAAATCCTCAAAATTGGATACCCATGGATACTTGTTCCTTGGAAACTAGCCGCGAGTCTTTGATGTTTCTCAGGTCAAAACCATCTTGTGGGAGCCTCGAGGGTTACCTGATCTGACAATCAAGCTTCTCCAGCTTTGTCTTTGGCATCTAGGTTAACTATATTAAATAGACTTGCCAAATAACTTGATTGAGTCTTTCAATTAGATAATTGTGACCACCTGTCCTTGAAGTGATTTTTTAATGTACCAAGTAACAATTTGTACTGCTACAAAATAGATTTTAAAAATTTTCAGTAAGGAGATAGATTCTCTGTCAGCTTTCAGTAACCAAATTTAACATGACTAACCAGGCATCATAAATAATGAGGTAGTAAAACTATACTTCTTACTTGAAACTGCCTGAACTCCCTTTCCATCACAAGCCCATTCTATGTGACCCAATACAGCTTGGTGTGTTTCAGGCAGAATAAGATGGATAATTTCAGTAGAGAGATCTTTTGGGTGAATTTGACTGAATGGCACGAATTCTAAACATCACAGTTACCCCTACTGACACTGCATTCTCTTTCTAAAGGGTGATCTTTAGGGACTGCAAGATAATACTGTTATTTCTAGGAATTTGTAATTCTTCTAAATCCATAAGCAGGGAACAGATTGGTATGATAAGCATGTGTTTTTTCCCAGAAACAATAAAATTTGGTTTGCTTGAGGATCTGCAACCCAGTAGATTGAGGGTAAAAATATTTTGAGATTTATTTTAAAAGCATAAACGTAATGCAGCATGTTCATTATCAGTAGGTTTCTGCTGTGGATCTTCATATAACTGAGCACAACCAAACCGCAGCTCTTAGAGCATGTGGAACAGGGATTTGGAATTACTTCTTTTTCTTTTACCATTAAGATGTTATAATGCAAAGCGCAATGAAGATTGATGTGAAAGTTGTCACAATGTTTAATGATTGGGAGCAAGCTCCTCCCAGTCATTAAAATGAATGCTGCTGTGCTTCAAGGAAGCTTCATGGTGTCTTTGTTGTATTTATTTTCTTTGTCCCGTTTGAGATCACTGGCCATTTAAAAGTTCAGTATGCAGAATCTAGCTTTTGCTGACTGGCAGAGATCTTTAAAAGTTCTTGTCAAGGTCTTACTGCCATAGTTTGTAGAAAGCTGAGCTAACATTGCCTGATCCAGTTTCAGATCTCCTCGTTAATGTTCGCCTTTTGAGCAAGGTGGCTTCCAAGGCATGGAAAATTATCACTATATTCCATCGTCTCCCCTTGAACATGTGGCAGCTGGAGTATTTAACTGACTAGATCTGGGTTGATACGAGAGTTTTGTTTTGGAAATATTCAAGGATAGGCCAAGTTTCTTGAGTGCAGAATTTAAAAGATAGAGGATGATTTGAAATTCAGCACAGAATGAACACTGACACAGCTGAATACTGCAGGTCATATATGTCTTCGGTCGTGTTTAGTTTGGCATGAAGATGACTCGGGTTAAAGTAGTTTTAATCAGATGATATTTAATATTCACACCAGTAGATAGTTCATCTTTGAGGTGAATAAATACTGTTAGGTAAACTGTAAATAATATGAGGGCAAGCAAATAGTCTTCCTTAACATCAGTCCAGATTTTGAAGGTGTCTCCCACTCAAAACAACTGTAGTCACATCGTCATGAACTAATTGCAGGATTGTGACGGATTTTCTTGGACATGCAGATTTCTGAAGAACAACCCACAGACCGTCCTGATTTACTGAGTCAATGCTTAGATCAGATAAATAACTACAATGGAGAGTTCCTGGTGTTGTTCTTGACATTGTTCTTGGAATTGCCTGTCAGCAAAGAGTATGTAATTGATTCATCTGAAAGGTCTAAAACCATACAATGACGCTGACAGGATTTCCTCAGCCACAGGAAGTAGGTGACCAGGAGAATGCACATCAGGATTTTCTCTCCTATGGACAATAGGGAAACATTTTGAGTTTCTACAGGATAATTTATCTCCCTTCTTGAACTTAGTTATAACCGTTGCATTCATGAAATCAGTTTTTTTTCCCTCCCAAATATGCAGGATGAGAGCTTGCAGCGTTGATTTGAAGACCTCAGCTGGCATACCATTGGGCTGCAGGCTTTGTTAATTTTCATCCGCTTGATTGCTTGCTGCAGTTCTCCTATAGATGGTGGGCCATCCATGGATTGTTCTAGAGGATAGCCTGAGAGTATCAGCTAACACTGTGTATTCACAGTTGAAGAATTGTTGGAGAGCTCATTCCAGTACTGAAAGATGGCATAATCATCCTTAAGAAGAGAGACACCATCCTGTGGGCAAAAGGGTTTTGTTTATTTCACCCTGGTCTACACATCAACTCAGTAGCTCCAAGAAAGCTTTGCATGTTTTGGCAGTCAGTGTACTGTTTGACGTCTCAAGCTTTCTCTTCCTACCACTTATCTTTAAACTCTGAATTTGTCTTTGGGCATCAACTTTATGCTGTGAGAATTCTGCCTTCTTTGGGTTGTTCTGACAGGCAATGAATGTTGCCCATTTTTCCTCCAGGATATCACATGCTTCCACATTAATTTTGTTGAACCAGTCCTGGTGACAACAATGATCAGGTCAGAGCTGTTTGGTACAGCTGACTCAGTTTGATTCCATTGTTCTGGAATTGAGTTGTGCGTATAGACTCTCCAGAATGACTTTGAACAGCTTTTGCCAAAAGACATTTTCTCTTCAGTTGGAATGCCTTAGGGCCAAGATGTTGATCTTTCTTCTCTTGTACTTTTGGTTCTGCGATGTCCCTTTGCTGAGTGGATGTTCATTATTAATCGAACAAGCTGATGTCCAGCCTAGCAGGCAGCCATCCCCAGATAGATTAAGTGATACAGGTATCACTTAGACCAGGGCTACCCAAAGTAGGGATTTTGGGATTGTGAAATATGGGGTTGCAGTGGCCACTGTGGAGATCTGACTGAGTAATAGCAGCTGCGTTACTGCTTCTGGGAAGCTGTCAGAGCTGTCACCTCAGATTAATAACATTTCTAAATCTTCAAAGCAAGTCAAAATGGAGAAAAAGTTTCAGAAGCACTGACCTAGATATTTGACTTGAACAATTACATGACCCAGGAGGTGCTGATGCATTGACCTCGGATACTTTCATGCGGTTTTGTATTTGATTGTTATTTTGGTGTTAGATGGTGTTTGTTTTATCAACGCCATGCTGAAAATACTTCATCAGAAGGAAGGCATAATTTGCATTGGCATTTCCCACCTTATTTTTCCAAATGGTTCTTCTGGGGATATTAGAGACAATACTGGGATTCATTGGGGGGGGGGGCGGTTAGTAGCATAGTTAATGTCAATAGTCTAGTAATCCAGAGACTCAAATTTATTCTTTGAGGACATGGTTTCAAATCCCATCACGGCAGCTAGTGTAAGTAAATTAAAATAATAAAATACAGACATGATGGGCCGAATGGCCCCTTTCTGTACTGTAAAATTATATGATTCTATGAAAACTTGCAATTCAAAGGTGGCTTCAGTAACTCCAACAACACTCAAGAAGCATGATACCATCCAGGACAAACAGACTTCTTGACTGGCATAACATCATTATCTTCAACATTCTTCACCCCCCACCAATGTATAAGTTGTGACAGTTTCTATCATCTGCAAGTTGTACTGCAGCAATCCATCAAAGCTCTTTTATCAGCACCTTCTAAATCTACAACCGTATACAACCTCTGAAGTTTGCTTGAGGATCAGGGAGTGTTTACATAGAAGTTTTGTCCATGGATTAAATTGGCAATATACAGTAATAAGGTAGAATTTAAGTGGTCTGTGGTAGGAGGGAACCTGACAAGCTTTTTCTCATTAAACCCTTGCATATTTTCCTGCATTACAAATATTCAAAATGCTGCAGCCTCTCACCTGATTGACATGTGGGATGATGTCACAATCTTCCTTCAGCTGCTCTAAATGAGAAATGAGGAAATTGCTCACGCCAATGGATCGACATATCCCTATGAGAAACAACGTGCCGGAGAATTAGTTACATGTCAGAGGATATCCTGAATTAAACTACTTTCAGGATTGAAAAGATGCAGCTGCAGCAGTATATGGAACAATAGAAATTTTCAGAGAAGAGCAAGAACTTAATGCGTAAAGGTCCAAGTAGACACTGTACTTTAAATGCCTGTGCCATCAAAAACCCTTTAGGAAATAGTTTTCTAATACAAACATACTGCAGCTTCCTGATGAATCATGCTAAGTGCTGGGAAAATCTAATGAGGCATAAGCAAAAAAAAAACAATTAGAAATGCATCAGCATCAAAAGAAGGAAACTATGTTTTGTGTACTTGCCAAATTTATACGCAACTATAAGGAACAAATGAAAGGGTCACAAGCAAGGACAAAGAGTTCCTAACAATCACAAATATATTGGCTCTGTGTCAGTACTGAATGTGCTGGAGTTTCATGTAATATACAGCAAATCTGAATAAGTCTAGCATTAACAGCCAAGTATTAAGGTTAAAAGTTTAATTATAAACAAAGAGACCAGGAGTTACAACAGTAGTTTGACTTTTAGCCTTAAATAGTATGAATAAAGTCAAAGCTCCATTTTTTTCCCCAAAAGATTGTTAAAATACAAGTTTTGTTCGCATTAATAAACTCTAATAAATTTCAATGACACTACTTTTAAAACATAAAATTCTTGAGAATGCGAGTGTTCCAGCAATTCAGCAATATGCTGCACATTACAGTATCAAATGGCAGAAAGTCTTTTGCAAAGTTGCCTATTTACTTCAATGCATTGAGTAGATATTTCGGTTTATAGGCTCAAGAATATTTTGATGTCGACGCAGTGATGTCACCAGACTTAAATTATTAACTTTGCATTCTTCCCACAGATGATGCCAGACCTGCTGAGTTTCCCTGAGAATTTTATGCTTTTATTTCAGATCTCTAGTGACCGCGGTTCTTTGTTTTATTTTCAGTGAATACCTTTATCAGGACTGGCAAAGTTTCTTACTCAAATCATTAACTTGCTTTTCTCATTCAGGTGTCTGTAGCTTTCCAGTTTAAGTTAAAGTTAAGTTTAAATTAAGTTAAGTTTGATATCGCTGCATAATCATATTGATATACAATATTCATGTTTACCTTTCTGAATGAATAATGATAACCAATCGTTGTGCATTGCATTAAAGAAACTCACCACTAAATTCACAGCAGGCAGGCATGACTGAATTACCTTTATTTACATCTGTTCAATGGAACAGAGGTTAGTTCTTACCACATACTGCACTCTGTCACAATTTAAAGGAAACAATTTATACATGAAAATGTAAAATTTATGTGAATGTAAATTCTCAGATTAAAATATGACTAATCAACATCAACAATAGGTTGAGTTGCAATGTAACCAAAACAGATAGGACCATATTTCCACAGTAATTAAATGTAAAAAAAACTCGATATCACCATGTCATTAACAAAAATATCATCTATTCATAAAAAGTATTAACAGGAACAATTTATATTTCCTTCCTGCATACTTTGTGTTTTGAAGAAAGATCACCCGAAATGTTAACCCTACTTTATCTCCACAGATGCTGCCTGACCTGTTACATTTTCCTAGAAATTTCTTTTTTTCCTTTGAATTACCTTGTTGGCTTCTTTCTTTTTCTTCCTGGGAGTGTCTTTCCATTTTCATCAACTCAATTCTGCTCTCTTAATCTGAATTTTGACTTCTAATGATTGAGACTGTGATGGTCATTGATTAGTCTTCACAGAATCCCTACAGTGTACAAAGTTAAAAATCACACAGGTGGTTGTGATGAAGGAGCAGCGCTCCGAAAGCTAGTGTGCTTCCAATTAAACCTATTGGACTATAACCTAGTGTTGTGTGATTTTTAACTTTGTACACCCCAGTCCAACACCGGCATCTCCAAATCATCCTACAGTGTGGAAGCCGGCCAATCAGCCCATTTAGTCCAGACTGACTTTCTGAAGAGCATCCCACCCAGACTGACCCCCTCCCTACCTTATCCCTGGGCCCACGGCTTCTCCACCTAGCCTGTACATCTTTAGACTGTGGGAGGAAACTGGAGCAGCCAGAGGAAACTCACGCAGACACAGGGAGAATGTGCAAACTTCACACAGACCTGAGGCTGGAATCGAACCAGGGTCCCTGGCGCTGTGAGGCACCCATGCTAAGCACTAAGTCACAATGCCACCCTGTTTAAAACAAAACCATGATTTACTTTTCTCTAATGATGAACTGTGCAATACAGTAAAGTGTGACACTCATGAAGCTGCCGTTTGAAAATTTGCTTATCTGTGTAATACTTAGTGTACCTTTCCAGCCACTGCCACCACAATGCTAACTCATCTGTGGTATTTTGGGTGTAAATGTGTACATTGAATGGTGGCATTTTACCATATGTCAGCAAATTTTCAGGTCCTTTTTGATTTTCACTTTGAGAGCTAGCAGGAGTTTCTTGTCAGATTTCAGTTTTAAAGCAAATTATCTGCATAATATGAATGGAGTCTGGCTCCAATCTTCATGAATATGTAAATGATCTCTTTACAACAAAGCCAAACACATACTTCTCCTTATCACTTCAGTGATTTTCACCCTGACCTTTGGACTAGCATTGAATTTCCTACATTTTATGTTGGTATATAATAACTCATCTTCACCTTGTCTTGCTTTTGTCTCACTTTGCTATTGATGTCAGGTCTTAGCTAATTAAATCTTGTCCTGGGAACAGGTTCAAACAATAATTTGAAAGTTAAGCAATCTGTTGTAGACTATGGCATTATTCTGTACAAGAACAGAAAAATTCAGCTTGTATCAAAGAGACACATGGGAATTCGAGTCATACAGCACAGAAACAGACCATTACTGCATAACTTGTCAGCTAGCAAATACTCCTGCGAAGATCTCTGCACAATTTGTACACTTTTTGCATCACCATTCGATGCTGGGCGCTTTAATGGTATCAGTTTATGTATGACTTCATTCTTATTCAGAAATATGTCAAGCTGTACTGGCTTAGTAAGGAGTATGGCATATTGTTTAGTATTGAGATATACATAAACCAGGAAGGTTCGATCCTGATCAATACGCCAGCGCTGTCTCAGCAGCATAGCAGTGAACATTCCCCAACAAACCACATCGATCTTTGGAATGAGAGAAAGCACTACTTGGTCTCCTGTTCTTAATCACTATCTTAGTGATCTAAACCAGCAAACTTGTGTGTGGTGACTGGATTTTGATGTCAGACTTCCCATGGTTGAACAAAAGTACATCTAGGCTTCAGATAAAGAATACTGATAAAGCCAATAAAGCAAATAAGCAGATAAAGCTGAGCAATTGCTAAAGGGATGTCATGATTTGGAGATGCCGGTGTTGGACTGGGGTGTACAAAGTTAAAAATCACACAACACTAGTTATATTCCAACAGGTTTAATTGGAAGCACACTAGATTTCAGAGCGACGCTCCTTCATCAGGTGGTTGTGGATGTCGGCAGCCATGAAACTTGGCCTCAGTGGGAATTGGGGCCTTCAGGTGAGGCAGGAGAGCACAACATTCAGTTTTCTCAGGCTGTTGTTGTTTGATGTTCATCTTTTCAGTTACTCAGATGTTGAGCCCATGATCAAATAATTATGCATACTCTTCAAAGTTCGAAGAATTCCTGATATGTTAATTCCTGTTTTTACTTATTTTGTTTAGCTTGTTCAGCATCTTCTTGAGACTTGTGAAATCTGGCAGCAAGGTCACTGAGTCAACATCAAATGCCACTAATTAAATGTCAGGTGCCACAATCATTAGTTGTGAAGACTGCACTAAAAAAAACCTACATTACAAATGCAGCTGACATTATCATAATTTAGAAATTAAATTACAGTAGTACTTCCCATGGAATTTCAGATAGAAAAATAAACAAATTAAGAAGGAAACTACCTTGTTTATTTGTTAATAAAACATTTGAGGACTCTGACTGTATGGGTGAGTTAAATCTTTTAAATAATTTATCAAACAAGGTAGCATAACAATATATTAAGAGTGTACAAATCTGCATAGTGTTCATATTGTGTAGGCATAGAATATTTTGGTCAGTACTTTGGTCACAATAGCAACTGAGGCCTCTGCACTGGAACTAGTAAAACTACATGACAACTGAGTCTCTATGGGTCTTATACCTCATTTAATATATGTTCATAGGTTCTGAAATTTGGGGAGTATCAATCAGAATGATCTTTGTTTAAATTGGGATCTACTTTTTTTTTCAGTGGTTTATAAAACAAGGATGCAAAGGCATCTCTTTGGAGATTGAACCCTCTAAAAGAAATTCCACGATTGAATTTCTGTAATGAAGGGGCCCCTGCAAAGCATGGATTCATAGATATATATAGCACACAAACAGACCCTTTGGTCCTACTTGTCCATACCAACCAACCGTGGGCGGCACGGTGGTACAGTGGTTAGCACTGCTGCCTCGCAGCGCCAGAGACCCGGGTTCAATTCCCGCCTCAGGCGACTGACTGTGTGGAGTTTGCACGTTCTCCCCGTGTCTGTGTGGGTTTCCTCCGGGTGCTCCGGTTTCCTCCCACAGTCCAAAGATGTGCAGGTCAGGTGAATTGGCCATGCTAAATTGCCCGTAGTGTTAGGTAAGGGGTAAATGTAGGGGTATGGGAGGGTTACGCTTCGGCGGGTCGGTGTGGACTTGTTGGGCTGAAGGGCCTGTTTCCACACTGTAAGTAATCTAAAACCAGATATCTTAAATTAATCCAGTCCCATTTCGCCCATATTCCTCTAAACCATTCCTATTCATATGCCCATCCCGATGCCCTATAAATGAGACAGACAAGTGCTGCAACCGACAGGGTACCCTTCGTTGTTCAGTATTTCCCAGGAGCTGAAAACCTATGCCATGTTCTTCGTGACCTGCAACACATTGTGAATGAAGATGAGCACCTCACCAAGACCTTCCCCATACCTCCACTGCTTGCCTTTAAACAACCGTCAAACCTCAAACAGACCACTGTTCGTAGCAAGCTGCCCAGTTTTCAGGACAACTCCATACAACCCTGTCATGGTAGGCTGCAAGACCTATCAGAGTGTGGACATGGATACCACCATTACAAATGGGGACATCTCCCACCATGTACGTGGCAGATACTCGTGTGAATCAGTCAATGTTGTCTATCTTATACGTTGCAGGCAAGGATGTCCTGAGGCATGGTACGTTGGGGAAACCGAGCAAAGGCTATGGCAACGGATGAATGGGCACCGCACAACAATCAACAGACAGGAGTGTTCCCTCCCAGTTGGGGAACACTTCAGCGGTCCAGGACATTCGACCTTGGACATTCAGGTGACCATCCTCCAAGGCGGACTTCGGGACAGGCAGCAGTGAAAAGTGGCCAAGCAGGGGCTGATAGCTAAGTTCCATACCCATAGGGAGGGCCTCACTTGGGACCTTGGATTCATGTGATGCTACAGGTGACCACCATTGCACAATGCACACTCAGACACTCCTATACACAAACACACACACACAGGCACTCCTATACATACATAAACACAGACATGCACACAGACACTCACACACACAACCTTACAGACACACACACTCCCACACTCACACATGCATCCTCTCAGAGACTTAGACCACTCTACACTCACGCACACATATATACACACTCTCTCACAGACACTCACAACCCCCCACCCCAGACACACACACACTCCCACACTCACACATGCACACCCTAACAGACTTAAGACACTCCACACTCACATACACACACATATACACTCTCTCTCACACTCACAACCCCCAACCCAGACAGACAGACAGACACGCACACAAAGACCCACATGCACACATATACATATACGTTTGTGGGGTGAATTTGTACTTGTAGAGTTACATTTACTTTGCTCAAAAGCTGCATGAATTCATGTAAAAACTCTGTTATCTCACTTTTTAGATTAGAATCAATCTAAACATCATGGCACAGACAGAGAACACAGGGGGCTAACACCTTCAACATATTGTCTAGCTAACATCAATTGTTACAGTTAACCTGAGAATGCAACTTTTTAAAAAAAAAGTTTTGTGATTTACACATGAAAGAAGTGAAACTATCATGGTATTCGAACAGATGAAAGACTCAACAGACAATCAAGGTATTTTTCAATGTATAATTTCAGTTACATCACATGCTATAAATTCTGTGCCTTACAATTTTGTCCTCCACAACTACCTGATGAAGGAGCGGCACTCTGAAAGCTAGTGTGCTTCCAATTAAACCTGAACTATACTTGGTGTTGTGTGATTTTTAACTTTGTACACCCCAGTCCAACACCAGCATCTCCAAATCACGCACTGTAAATGTTGTAATTATACCAATCTCCACACTTCCTCTGGCAGCCCACCCAGACCCTTACACCTAACACTATGGGCAATTTAGCATGGCCAATTCACCTAACCCGCACATCTTCTGGACTGTGGGAGGAAACCAGAGCACCCAGGGGAAACCCACGCAGACACGGGGAGAATGTGCAAACTCCACCAAGACAGTCACCCAAGGTGGGAACTGAACCCAAGTCTCTGGTGCTGTGAGGCAGCAATGCTAATTACTGTGCCACCGTGCCACCTCAAGTCACCCTCAGCCTTCGATGCTCCAGGGAAAACGGCCCCAGCCTATTCAGCCTCTCCATATAGCTTAAACCCTCCAACCCAGGCAATATCCTTGTAAATCTTTTCTGAACCCTTTCAAGTTTCACAACATTCTTCCTACAGCAGGGAATTCAGAATTGCACACAGTATTCCAATAGTAGCCGAACCAATGTCGTCTACAGCCGTAACATGACCTCCCAACTCCTATACTCATTACACTGACCAATAAAGGCAAGCATACCAAATGCCTTCTTCACAATCGTATCTACTTGCAACTCCACTTTCAAGGAACTCTGACGATCCTTTAACAAGGTTATTCTGTCCTTGGATTTTTTAATTCTGATTGGGCCTTTCGTTCTTTTTCTCTTTCCTCTGCTTTTAATCATAATTCAAACAGTTTCATTTTTTTCTCTTTCTTTTTCTTCTGCCTCTAACTCAAGCTGCTTCATTTTCAAGCAAATTTTAACCATCTCCAATGATTCCGATAGCATTTCCAGCAAATTTAAATGAAAAGCTTTTGCTATAATTATCTCTCCTTTTCTTAACAGACAAAGGTAACTCCAACTCCAGCTTGACCACCAATTACAACAGGTTTCCCTAGTTCGCCTTTTGTAATACCCCCAAAGTCACTTATTCCACCACTGGAAAATTCTTAGTGACTGAAAGAGCCATTATTACACCAAGCACTGTTTAAACTAACTGAATTCAACACCTGAAACAAAAGGCACTGACACCTACCACTCGCTACCTTTGAGTCTAACAACCCTAATCCCAAATTCGAAGTATGGAACAAATCACGCAAAGAGTCCCAATCTGTTATGGACCAGACCAGACCTACTCAAAACATTTTAAGAAGGTAGCACTGAACCTAACTTTTGTAGTTGTTTTAAGCAGACGTAAAGTGAATATGCCAGGAGTGACACAGCTGGTCAAACTACTCAGGTTTAAACAAAACAGAATTTATTTACACATGAACAAAAGAAAATTGAATTTAGAATAATATAAATATTTGAAAACCCAACCGACACAAAAACACAATTTAACTAAGAGCTGTTCTGATTTAGATTAGATTAGATTAGATTACATTACAGTGTGGAAACAGGCCCTTCGGCCCAACAAGTCCACACCGACCCGCCAAAGCGAAACCCACCCATACCCCTACATTTACCCCTTACCTAACACTACGGGCAATTTAGCATGGCCAATTCACCTGACCCTGCACATCTTTTGGACTGTGGGAGGAAACCGGAGCACCTGGAGGAAACCCACGCAGACACGGGGAGAACGTGCAAACTCCACACAGTCAGTCGCCTGAGGCGGGAATTGAACCCGGGTCTCAGGCGCTGTGAGGCAGCAGTGCTAACCACTGTGCCACCGTGCCGCCCACCTGCAAAATCCTATAAACACACCCCTTAGCAAAAGGTAAATCCAAACACAGGTTCCTCCAGGAGAGAGATGTCACAGAGAGAGAGGATCAGCATGGGACTGTTTGTTTGGGTCCCCAGCTGAAAACTAACCCAAAACTAGGGAAAAACCTAACTGGGAGAACCGGCCACTCCCCTTTCATTGTACAAGTGTTTTTAAAAAAACCGAAAACCTTTTCTGATTGCTGAATTAGACAGCAGCTGTTAGCCATTATTAAAGCAGCCAGTTCAGACATTTTGACATCTCTGCCATTATGACGCCTCTGACAAAAATAACAAGGACAGAACAACCTCGTTAAAGGAGCAGCATCATCAAAGGAACTATGTACCTGCACTCCACGGTCTCTTTGCTCAGCAATAGTCCCTAGGACCTAGGTCCAGCCCTGATTTGCCTTTCCAAAATGCAGCATCTCACATTTAATTAAATTAAACTCCATCTGCCACTCCTCAGCCCAATGGCCAATCTAATCAAAGTCCGATTGTACTCTGAGGTATCCTTCTTCATTGTTCACTACATCTCCAATTTTAGTGTTATCTGCAAACATACCTCCTATGTTCACATCCAAATCATTTATACAAATGACGAAGCAATTAAATCTCTTGCAATGAATGTGTGTCTGAGATTCTCCAGATAATCTTAACTTAATCTGACTATCAGAAATTGCCACCATTGAGACTGCAGGAGCCTTCAACTGGACAAGATACTGCTTGACTCAGGTGAACTGCTACTGGTAGCACAGGATCCTATAATATCATTAGGACTTTGATTTCATTTTGACCTCCTACAGCTGCCTTGCTAAGTGAAATGTAGTGTGCAGGAAGAAGAGGTCCTTAAGTTAAGTGTTAATTTTCTTCAGTGGGCCCAAAAAGGAGTAAGAATGCTCCTTTGGCAGTTTAAAAGACCTCTGTTGGATCTTCTACATGATCCCTCGCTGAGTGTTTTGATTGTAAAACTTCTGGTGTGTGAATCATACACAGGAACCAAGTATAACTTGATGAATTGTGACCATTAATGTATTTATCCTTATGACCTGCAGGTAGTAGGTCCTTTGGTGAGTTTAAATCTCTGATTCAAGTAAGCACTTGAACACAATAATAAATGATTTGTACTGATAATATGGCTGCAAAATTAATTTCACACTATAAATCAAAATCTTGACCATTGATTCAATGGCATCTTGATTCAGCTTACTTGTTGGAACTGTCTCAAAATCATCCATGGACACACAGTCAGTGTACAGACAGGTCTTAATAGAGTGAAAAAGGATGAATAGGGGCCAGCAGCAGTCTGCACCACTGCATTGGAGAAAGGAGAAGAGCTGGAAATGTGTTGCTGGAAAAGCGCAGCAGGTCAGGCAGCATCCAGGGAACAGGAGAATCGACGTTTCGGGCATAAGCCCTTCTTCAGGAAGGCTCCCTGACCTGCTGCGCTTTTCCAGCAACACATTTCCAGCTCTGATCTCCAGCATCTGCAGACCTTACTTTCTCCAGAAAGGAGAAGAGCCCTTGTTCCATATTAGGGTAAGTAAAATAACAAAAGCTTACTGTTCTTTGGTGGCATCTACTAAATAGTGCTTTAAACACTATTAGTCAGGCTGCTGTAAATTCCAAATAAATTATATACTGGAGATCTTGCTAAATTAAGCAATGAGGTATTAAAGTTGCAAATAGCCATCTGATTAGCAGGGTACCCCATGTGATCACAGAAATTGGTGCTCAACTTATTTTGCACTGAAATGTAGGGTTCAACTGGGAGCCATTTCTTCTTGTATGAGTTTTCACCAATCCTACTTCTCTCTCCCCGCTTTCAGAAGTCTCTGAAAACCTATCTCACCTATAAATCCGCTCCTCAGATCTTAACTCTCCTGCAGATGGTATCCAACCCTATTTTTGCCTGTAAACCATGTTGGAATGTGTTTTTCTTTTCATTACTGGCAGTATAAAAATGTAAAATATTCATTATTTCACCATATGCACATTAGCCATGGCAATCATATCAGTGAATACAGACAGTACAATTCTTGCAAACTGTCCGTTTCTTAGATCTATAAATTGCTTATTATCAGGTTCTGGTGAAAAAGGAAACATAACAATCAGAATTCTTTGTGATCATTTTTTAAAAAATCTGAAACCCAGTATAAATCAAATAAAGACAAAACAAAGATTTTTGACAAACGCTAACAGGTTATAAAATCAATGTATTGAGTTATACTGTTTCGTTTATTTGATGCAGCAGACATGCCTCAGCCATATTGTAACTAGAAGAAAAGGTGTATCACAAGGAGAAAATCATTTCAAATGTTCCACTGCAAAAGGAGACAGGTATCCATGGGAATCTTACTGGTTACCTTCGGGGAACAATCCATTGCGTGGGAAATGAATAACAAAGTTTCTCTCCATATGGATATGATATGCCTGTTCCAACTGTAAGCATTATTTTATCTTAATTTAGTGTGCCTTGCATCTGGCAGATTTATTGCTTTTTCAAAATACTTTCCCATTCCAAAGTTTTTTCTTTTTAAACATCACACATTTTTTTCTTATTCACTTTGACTACTGAAAACATTTAGTTAACTATATAGTTCTGTTCCAGATCATAGACTTTGTTCTCAGAATTTCTAAGAATTGTATACATTGGCAACCTTCTTTTTAGTTAATGGAGAGACAGGGGATTCCCTCTTCATGTTACGGAAATGTAACCTTTTGCTTCATAAGTCCCAAAGCTATTACCAAAGCTGCAGCAAAATTACTGCTGTCCAAAATTAAGTTGCAACCATACATCAGCATCAAATTTATTCATACAAATTCTGGGTAACAAGAAAGACTCAGACTTATATAGTGCCAAAATCCCAGAGCATTAACAATAAATAAAGCATTTTTTTGAAGTATTGTCATTGTTGCGATCTAGAAAACATGGCAGCCAATTTGACCAAAGCAAGCGTACATGAACAGCAATGTAGTAATGACCAACTAATTGACATTTAATATGTTATATACCCAGCCAGACCCCTCTCATAACAGTCTAAGAAGGTAGCCAAGACCCTAACTTTTTCATTTTTTAAAGGGGATGTAAAGTGGATATTCCAGGAGTGATGCAGCTGTTGAAACCACTCAGCTTTAAGCAAAACAGGATTTATTTACACACTTGGGTCGAAACATGAAAAAGAAAACAGAATTTAGAATAACTTGACTATTTGGAAACTCAGAAGAAAGTGAAGGGCTTATGCCCGAAACGTAGATTTTCCTGCTCCTCATATGCTGCCTGATCTATTTGGATAGATCTCAAAATTGCAACTTAACGAAGGAGCTGCTCCAATACCCACAACATCCCAAAAACACACCCCTTTGCAAATAGTAACTTCAAACTCAGGTTTTTACAGGCAGGAGAGATTTCAGAAAGAAGAGTCAGGCAAGGAACATCTGTTGAAACGTGGAACCTTTTTTCACAGTAACAGCTTTCTGCTACCAGCAGTTTCTGACTGCCTGCTAAAACAAACCAAACTAGAAAATAACCTGGGAGAACTGGCCACTCCCCTGCCATTGTTTAAAGTAGCCATTTCCAGACATATCGGCGCCTCTGCCTTTACGGCCCCTCTTGAAAAAAAAGTAGGATAAAATAACCTTGTCAAAGGGGCAGCACCGTCACAAATGAAACTATTAAGAGATGCATTTTGATAAGAATCGGTTTTCTTGAAGTTCCAGGAGTGTTTCTTTTAGCCCAGTGGAGGGCAGGAATAACCTATCTATAATCACTTTCCTCCTTAGGCTGGTCATAGATTGTGCAATATATGGTTGAGCAACCTTAGCTTAACAACTGATGGTTATGTGGAAACATAGATGAGTGCCAGTTAATGGCAATGCCACTGAGGGAGTTTCAGATGTGGTGTGTGAACATTTTCCAGAGGAATCTTTTGGATTGACACTTCATGAGATGCAGCAAAGCATTCTCATAAGTATCAATCTTGTTTTGAATTAAAGGTGGTTAAAATCATTTTGGGTCTGATAATTTAGCATTCCAAATGCATTTCTAAAATCCCACATCACCTTAACAACATCAAACAAGGTTATAATTAATTAAGAGCACAAATACTTATGAAGTTTCAATTGCCATTTGCTTGGATGTCAATCTGCACAGAGATTATTTTCAAAACTTACGGCAAACATTAATTGTTCAAATGTCATAGAGATGTACAGCATGGAAACAGACCCTTCGGTCCAACCTGTCCATGCCAACCAGATATCCCAACCCAATCTAGTCCCACCTGCCAGCGCCCGGCCCATATCCCTCCAAACCCTTCCTATCCATATACCCATCCAAATGCCTCTGAAATGTTGCAATTGTACCAGCCTCCACCATATTCTCTGGCAGCACATTCCATACACGTACCACCCTCTGCGTGAAAAAGTTGCCCCTTAGGTCTCTTTTATATCTTTCCCCTCTCACCTAAACCTATGCCCTCTAGCTCTGGACTCCCCGACCCCAGGGAAAAGACTTTGTCTATTTATCCTATCCATGCCCCTCATAATTTTATAAACCTCTATAAAGTCACCCCTCAGCCTCCGACGCTCCAGGGAAAACAGCCCTAGCCTGTTCAGCCTCTCCCTGTAGCTCAGATCCTCCAACCCTGGCAACATCCTTCTAAATCTTTTCTGAACCCTTTCAAGTTTCACAACATCTTTCCGATAGGAAGCAGACCAGAATTGCATGCAATATTCCAACAGTGGCCTAACCAATGTCCTGTACAGCCGTAACATGACCTCCCAACTCCTGTACTCAATACTCTGACCAATAAAGGAAAGCACACCAAATGCCTTCTTCACTATCCTATCTACCTGCAACTCCACTTTCAAGGAGCTATGAACCTGCACTCCAAGGTCTCTTTGTTCAGCAACACTCCCTAGGACCTTATCATTAAGTGTATAAGTCCTGCTAAGATTTGCTTTCCCAAAATGCAGCACCTCGCATTTATCTGAATTAAACTCCATCTTCCACTTCTCAGCCCATTGGCCCATCTGGTCCAGATCCTGTTGTAATCGGAGGTAACCCTCTTCGCTGTCCACTACACCTCCAATTTTGGTGTCATCTGCAAACTTACTAACTGTCCCTCTTATGTTCGCATCCAAATCATTCATGTAAATGACAAAAAGTAGAGGGTCCAGCACCGATCCTTGTGGCACTCCACTGGTCACAGGCCTCCAGTCTGAAAAACAACCCTCCACCACCACCCTCTGTCTTCTACCTTTGAGCCAGTTCTATATCCAAATGGCTAGTTCTCCCTGTATTCCATGAGATCTAACCTTGCTAATCAGTCTCCAATGGGGAACCTTGTCGAACGCCTTACTGAAGTCCATATAGATCACATCTACTGCTCTGCCCTCATCAATCTTCTTTATTACCTCTTCAAAAAACTCAATCAAGTTTGTGAGACATGATTTTCGACGCACAAAGCCATGTTGACTATCCGGAATAAGACCTTGCCTTTCCAAATACATGTACATCCTGTCCCTCAGGATTCCCTCCAACAACTTGCCCACCACTGAGGTCAGGCTCACCGGTCTATAGTTCCCTGGCTTGTCCTTACCACCCTTCTTAAACAGTGGCACCACGTTTGCAAACCTCCAGTTTTACGGCACCTCACCTGTGACTATCGATGATACAAATATCTCAGCAAGATGCCCAGCAATCACTTCTCTAGCTTCCCACAGAGTTCTCGGTCAGGTCATGGGGATTTATCCACCTTTAACCATTTCAAGACATCCAGCCCTTCCTCCTCTGTAATCTGGACATTTTGCAAGATGTCACCATCTATTTCCCTACAGTCTATATCTTCCATATCCTTTTCCACAGTAAATACTGATGCAAAATATTCATTTACTATCTCCCACATTTTCTGTGGCTCCACACAAAGGCCGCCTTGCTGATCTTTGAGGGGAGAAAGTGAGGACTGCAGATGCTGGAGATCAGAGCTGAAAATGTGTTGCTGGAAAAGCACAGCAGGTCAGGCAGCATCCAAGGAGCAGGAGAATCGATGTTTCGGGAATAAGCCCTTCTTCAGGAATGAGGAAAGTGTGTCCAGCAGGCTAAGATAAAAGATAGGGAGGAGGGACTTGGGGGAGGGGCGTTGGAAATGTGATAGGTGGAAGGAGGTCAAGGTGAGGGTGATAGGCCGGAGTGGGGGTGGGGGCGGAGAGGTCAGGAAGAAGATTGCAGGTTAGGAAGGCGGTGCTGAGTTCGAGGGATTTGACTGAGAGAAGGTGGGGGAGGGGAAATGACGAAACTGGAAAAATCTGAGTTCATCCCTTGTGGTTGGAGGGTTCCTAGGTGGAAGATGAGGCGTTCTTCCTCCAACCGTCGTGTTGCTATGGTCTGGTGATGGACATCTGAGTTCATCCCTTGCGGTTGGAGTTTTCCTAGGCGGAAGATGAGGCGCTCTTCCTCCAACCATCCTGTTGCTATGGTCTGGCGATGGACATCTGAGTTCATCCCTTGTGGTTGGAGGGATCCTCGGCGGAAGATGAGGCACTCTTCCTCCAACTGTCGTGTTGCTATGGTCTGGCGATGGACATCTGAGTTCATCCCTTGTGGTTGGAGGCATCTGATTCATCCATCGCAACACGACGGTTGGAGGAAGAGCGCCTCATCTTCCGCCTAGGAACCCTCCAATCACAAGGGATGAACTCAGATTTCTCCAGTTTCCACATTTCCCCTCCCCCCACCTTGTCTCAGTCAAATCCCTCGAACTCAGCACCGCCTTCCTAACCTGCAATCTTCTTCCTCACCTCTCCGCCCCCACCCCCACTCTGGCCTATCACCCTCACCTTGACCTCCTTCCACCTATCACATTTCCAACGCCCCTCCCCCAAGTCCCTCCTCCCTACCTTTTATCTTAGCCTGCTGGACACACTTTCCTCATTCCTGAAGAAGGGGTTATACCCGAAACGTCGATTCTCCTGCTCCTTGGATGCTGCCTGACCTGCTGCACTTTTCCAGCAACATATTTCAGCTCTGATCTTTGAGGGGCCCTATTCTCCCCTAGTTACCCTTTTGTCCTTAATATATTTGTAAAACCCCTTTGGATTCTCCTTAATTCTATTTGCCAAAAATATCTCATGTCCCCGTTTTGCCCTCCTGATTTCCCTCTTAAGTATACTCCTACTTTCTTTATACACTTCTAAGGATTCACTCGATCTATCCTGTCTATACCTGACATATGCTTCCTTCTTTTTCTTAACAAAACCCTCAATTTCTTTAGTCATCCAGCATTCCCTATACCTACCAGCCTTCCCTTTCTCCCTGACAGGAATATATTTTCTCTGGATTCTTGTTTTCTCATTTCTGAAGGCTTACCATTTTCTAGCCGTCCCTTTACCTGCGAACATCTGCCTCCAATCAGCTTTTGAAAGTTCTTGCCTCATACCGTCAAAATTGGCCTTTCTCCAATTTAGAACTTCAACTTTTAGATCTTGTCTATCCTTTTCCACCACTATTTTAAAACGAATAGAATTATGGTCACTGGCCCCAAAGTGCTCCCTCACTGACACCTCAGTCACCTGCCCTGCCTTATTTCCCAAGAGTAGGTCAAGTTTTGCACCTTCTCTAGTAAGTACATCCACACACTGAATCAGAAAATTGTCTTGTACACACTTAAGAAATTCCTCTCCATCTAAACCTTTAACACTATGGCAGTCCCAGTCGATGTCTGGAAAGTTAAAATCTCCTACCATAACCATCCTATTATTCTTACAGATAGCTGAGATCTCCTTACAAATTTGTTTCTCAATTTCCCTCTGACTATTGGGGGGGTCTATAATACAATCCCAATAAGGTGATCATCCCTTTCTTATTTCTCAGTTCCACCCAAATAACTTTCCTGGATGTATTTCCGGGAATATCCTCCCTTAGTACAGCTGTAATGCTATCTGTTATCAAAAATGCCACTCCCCCTCCTCTTTTGCCTCCCTTTCTATCCTTCCTGTAGCATTTGTATCCTGGAACATTAAGCTGCCAGTCCTGCCCATCCCTGAGCCATGTTTCCGTAATTGCTATGATATCCCAGTCCCATGTTCCTAACCATGCCCTGAGTTCATCTGCCTTCCCTGTTAGGCCCCTTGCATTGAAATAAATGCAGTTCAATTTATTAGTCCTACCTTGTCCCTGCCTGCCCTGACTGTTTGACTCACTTCTGTTCTCAGCTGTACCTTCTCAGATCGATCTCTTTCCTCACTATCTCCCAGGGTCCCACCCCCCCACCTTACTAATTTAAATCCTCCCAAGCAGTTCTAGCAAATTTCCCTGCCAGTATATTAGTCCCCTTCCAATTTAGGTGCAATCCGTCCTTCTTGTACAGGTCACTTCTACCCCAAAAGAGATTCCAATGATCCATAAATGTGAATCCTTCTCCCATACACCAGCTCCTCAGCCATGCATTCATCTGCTCTATCCTCCTATTCTTGCCCTCACTAGCTCGTAGCACTGGGAGTAATCCAGATATTACTACCCTTGAGGACCTCCTTTTTAAATTTCTACCTAACTCTCTGTAATCTCCCTTCAGAGTCTCAATCTTTTCCCTTCCTATGTCGTTGGTTCCAGTGTGGACAATGACTTCTTGCTGGCCCCTCTCCCCCGTGAGAACATTCTGCACCCTCTCGGAGACATCCTTGATCCTGGCACCAGGGAAACAACCACACCATTCTGCTTTTTCTTTGCTGGCGACAGAAACGTCTGTCTTTACCTCTGACTACAGAATCCATGAACACAATTGATCTCTTGAAAGCCGACATACCCCTCGTTGCATCAGAGCCAGTCTCAATACCAAAAACTTGGCTGTTTGTGCTATGTTCTCCTGAGAATCCATCACCCCCTACATTTTCCAAAACAGCGTACCTGTTTGAAATGGGTATATCCACAAAAGACTCCTGCTCTAGCTGCCTACCTCTCTTACCCTTCCTGGAGTTAACCCATCTATGTGACTGTATCTGAGACTTTCCCCCCTTTCTATAACTGCCATCCATGACATACTGTTGCTGTTGCAAATTCCTCATCGCTTCTATTTGTCTCTCCAACCGATGCACTCGATCTGATAAGATTCGCATCCAACAGCATTTATGGCAGATATATTCCACAGTAACCCTTAAACTCTCTTTAAACTCCCACATCTGACAAGAAGTACATATCAATGCAGAGGCCATTTTTGCTCCTTCACAATCTACAGACCCAGAAAATAACACCATCTTATTCCTCTACAAACACTGCCCCAGGTTAAATTAATAGCTATGGCTTATATTTTAAGTTTAATCAAGAGACTTATCTCCAAAAACATATAATCAAGAAAGAATCCACTGTACCCACTACTGCAGCCTTTCTCTTGGACAGACTTAAAACAACAATTAACTTATCTGATTCTGTGCTGTGAATTTCGCCCAACAGTTCCTCCAAGATTAGTTGTAAATTTCACTGTTTGTTAATTTTCCCAGATGCACTCCGATGTCCAGCAATACACAAATTCAAACAGCAAAGGCAGTAACTGTGCAGGTTTTCTCTCTTTCTCTCTCTCTCTCATGCACTGTCCTCACCATGTGCTTCCTTTGTCTGCTCTTCTTCCTTTTAAATTGCTGTTGTTTTGACTTTTATTTTCCAAAGTTCCAAAACAATGCAACAGCATATAAATCAGTAATTGCTGCTCCTGGAATTCGAGGAAATCACCTCCAACACCTAAAATACCTCCAAAAAAGGAGCAGCTCTTACAGCCAGAAATTTTTCCCGTCCTCCATCTTGGATTACCCAGAAGTTTACGAGTTACAAGTTTTAGTTCTTGTGGTTATCCCTAATTATCTATTTACTTTTTTAATTGTTTAAATTTTCATAAAACTAAAAATTTTATTGACAGTAATAGGTTTTAAGGAGGGTCTCATGGAAGAAAGGGAGATGGAGAGGTATAGAGAAGAAATTTACAGTCTTAGGACACAGGAAGCTCAAAGCACAGCTACCCTAATGGGTCTAATCAAAACTGAGCAAACTCAAAAGGCCAGAATTAGATAAACGCAGATACTTCATAGTGGAGAGATTAGAAGAGATTACAGAATTAGCCGAGGGTGACATCAAGTAGGGATCTAAAAACAAGGATCTGCATTTAAAACACATGTGCTTTAAGAGAGCCAACACAGGTCAGCAAGATCAGAGGACAGAAGAATAGGACATCATGTCAATGAGAACACAGGCAACAAAAAGTCATAGAGATACAGACCCTTCTGTCCAACTCGTCCATGCTGACCAGATATCCTAAATTAATCTAGTCCCATTTACCAGCATTTGGCCCATATTCCTCTAAACCCTTCCTATTCATGTACCCATTTAGATTCCTTTTAAATGTTGTACTTGTACCAGCCACCTGCCTAGAGGAGTTCAGTTAAGGAGACAGGCTGGGACTATTTTCCCCAGGGGAGTTCAAAAGTAGACAGCATAGTTATGAGGTGAGAGGGGAAAGATTTAAAAGGGACATAGAGGCAACTTTTTCATGCAGAGTGTGGTGCGTTTATGGAATGAATTGTCAGTAGAAGTGGTAGATCAGGTACAGTTAGAACACTTAAAAGACATTTGGACAGGTACAATAATAGGAGAGGTTTAGAGGGATATGGGCCAAATGCAGGCAAATTGGACTAGTTTAGTTTGGGAAACTTGGTCGGCATGGAAGAGTTGGACTGAAGGGTCTGTTTCTGTGCTGTATGACTCGATGACTCTAATTGTTGCAACCCAGATAACATGGGATGATCTCATATTATATGTTGATTAATGCTCTAACTGTAATGATTATTAACTGAATGTTACGATGCTGCTTTATTCCTTTATTTGTCTGGTGTCTGGGTATCACATTAATACTTGCGTGTTACAAAACTAAGGTCACACTGGAAAACAGTTTGGGAAGCACTACTTTAGAAATCAAATCCTACCTGAATCTCAGTATCACAATTAAACACACTCAGCAAAAACCTAGTTATTCTTCGATATGACTAACTGAACTGTTTCCTAACAAACATTAATATTTCCTCTGTTTACCTAAGCACAGAAATAAATATCAATGACAAAGCATGTTACAACATCAAAGTGAGTTTGCATTTTTCTACCAAGCTGAATATTAACATGATACTTTACTAAATTAAGAACTGTCTTAATGTGAAAGCACCATTCTGCCCATATGACCAATGTTAATTAACAATTTTATTAAATTTTGAAACAAAACATATCAGCATGAAACAAAAACAGTAGGGAAGTAAGAGTGTAGAGTACAACTGTACGAAGCATAAAAGGACACTGCGACTAGAAAAATAATGATTAAAAGTGCAAAAATAGTTTAGGCATTCGGTTTCTCCACTGGGACCAAGTTCAAATCCAGACCAGACTGACTGAAGTTCCCTGTCCCCAAGGGTCATCTAAAGCAGATTTCCTCACCTTTTGGAGTATGAAAGTTCATGAAGAGTGCATTACATGGCATAAAGTAAACTGGAAATAATTCACTTTTGAATTATGTTTAACTATAGTTTGCAGAGCTCACTTCAAGGTCTTGCTCAAGTCAAACATCTATCCCACCATCCACTATGGTACCATCCTTCACCTCTTTTCTCCAGTCTGCAGAGGTCATAGTCATAGACTTATAGAGATGTACAGCATAAAAACAGACCCTTCGGTCCAACCCGTCCATGCCGACCAGATATCCCAACCCAATCTAGTCCCACCTGCCAGCACCTGGCCCATATCCCTCCAAACCCTTCCTATTCATATACCCATCCAAATGCCTCTTAAATGTTGCAATTGTACCAGCTTCCACCACTTCTTCTGGTAGCACATTCCATACACGTACCACCCTCTGCGTGAAAAAGCTGCCCCTTAGGTCTCTTTTATATCTTTCCCCTCTCACCCTAAATCTATGCCTTCTAGTTCTGGATCCCCCTACTCCAGGGAAAAGACCTAGTCTATATATCTTATCCATGCCCCTCATGATTTTATAAACCTCTATAAGGTCACTCCTCAGCCTCCAACGCTCCAGGGAAAACAGCCCTAGCCTATTCAACCTCTCCCTATAGCTCAAATCCTCCAACCCTGGCAACATCTTTGTGAATCTTTTCTGAACCCTTTCAAGCTTCACAACATCTTTCCAATAGGAAGGAGATCAGAATTGCATGCAATATTCCAACAGTGCCCTAACCAATGTCCTGTACAGCCGTAACATGACTCCCAACTCCTGTAAGGAAAAAGTGAGGTCTGCAGATGCTGGAGATCAGAGCTGGAAATGTGTTGCTGGAAAAGCGCAGCAGGTCAGGCAGCATCCAGGGAAGGGCTTATGCCCGAAACGTCGATTCTCCTGTTCCCTGGATGCTGCCTGACCTGCTGCGCTTTTCCAGCAACACATTTCCAGCTCCCAACTCCTGTACTCAATACTCTGACCAATAAAGGAAAGCATACCAAACGCCTTCTTCACTATCCTATCTACCTGCAACTCCACTTTCAAGGAGCTATGAACCTGCACTCCAAGGTCTCTTTATTCAGCAACACTCCCCAGACCTTTCCATTAAGTGTATAAGTCCTGCTGAGATTTGCTTCCCAAAATGCAGCACCTCACATTTATCTGAATTAAACTCCATCTGCCACTTCTCAGCGCATTGGCCCATCTGGTCAAGATCCTGTTGTAATCTGAGGTAACCTTCTTCACTGTCCACTACACCTCCAATTTTGGTGTCATCTGCAAACTTACTAACTGTCCCTCTTATGTTCACATCCAAATCATTTACATAAATCACGAAAAGTAGTGGACATCGCACTAATCCTTGTGGCACTCCACTGGTCACAGGCCTCCAGTCTGAAAAACAACCCTCCACCACCACCCTCTCTCTTCTACCTTTGAGCCAGTTCTGTATCCAAATGGCTAGTTCTCCCTGTATTCCATGAGATCTAACCTTGTTAATCAGTCTCCAATGGGGAACCTTGTCGAATGCCTTACTGAAGTCCTTATAGATCACATCTACCCTCTCCTCATCATCTTCTTGTTACTTCTTCAAAAAACCCAATCAGGTTTGTGAGACATGATGTCCCACGCACAAAGCCATGTTGACTATCCCTAATCAGTCCTTGCCTTTCCAAATACATGTATATCCTGTCGCTAAGAATTTCCTCCAACAACTTGCCCACCACTGACGTCAGACTCACCAGTCTGTATTTCCCTGGTTTGTCCTTACCACCTTTTCTTAAACAGTCACACTTCATTAGCTAACTTCCAGTCTTCCAGCGCCTCACCTGAGACTATCAATGATACAAATATCTCAGTAAGAGGCCCAGCAATCACTTCCCTAGCTTTCCACAAAGTTCTCGGGTACACCTGATCAGGTCCTGGGAATGTACTTTTATGCGTTTTAAGACATCCATCATTTCCTCTTCTGTAATTTGGACATTTTTCAAGATATCACCATCTATTTCCCTACATTCTATATCTTCCATGTCCTTTTCCATAGTAAATACTGATAAAAATACTTGTTTAGTATCTCCCCATCTCCTGCAGCTTCACACAAAGGCCACCTTGCTGATCTTTGAAGGGCCCTATTCTTTCTCTAGTTACTTGTCCTTAATGCATTTGTAAAAACCCTTTGGATTCTCCTTAACTCTATTTGCCAAAGCTATCTCATGTCTCCTTCTGGCCCTCTTGATTTCTCTCTTAAGTATACTCTTACTGCCTTTATGCTCTTCTAAGGATTCATTCGATCTATCCTGTCTGTACAGGGCATGAAAGGATCAGATAATGGGTTTAAATGTTGAAAATTTCAATGCCTTCTCTAACCTGTAATGCTTCCAGCAGGTAATAACTTACTTAAAAAGTGAGAGTCATGGCCCACTCATGTCATTATGTAATTTAATGTCAAACACAGGGAGTGTCACAGTGCCTGCTGCCCAGCTGCAAAATCGCAGCTAACAGGACCTAATGGCCAGAAAAGGCCAAAAGAAGTATAAGGAAGTCCCTTCCTTTTGAACTCCTTGTGAGTCAGGAGGAACAGGACCCCTTATTTTTCCTAAACTGTCCTGCCCAGAACCCATGGTCCTCCCTTCCTAAACCCCCTTCTCCCCTTCACCAACCTGAAGGTACCCCCCCCCCCCTTTCTTTCTCCACTTATCTTGTGGATATTTCCTGCTCTGACTTTTCCTGCTGTGCAATAGGTCTCCCCCGATCACAAATAAACTTGTCATTGATCTGCAAACCCCGAGTGCATGGAATTCTTAATCCTACTGACAGCCAGCTAGACATTTCATGAGACCCACCTGCAACCTGCTGCCACTAAATATTTACATCCACCCAGGTAGTGAATCTTGTCATGTGTCAAGTAGGAATCTGTGATCTTTTATGCTAATCAAGCTACTTTGTAATTCCTGAAATCTCTATGTGTGTTGTCCGCGAAGGGGCTCGTGTGCACCACTCTCATCTTCCATGATTACACTTACTTTGTGTAAATTGTTAGTGAATGTACTAATCCCATAACATCTTTAAACAATGATCACTTAAGTCCAGGAGAAAGACATTCTGTTGAAAAGCTATCTTGTAATGACACACTATCAATGAAAAAAAAAGGAAAATAACAAAAATAAAATAATGGGAGAAAAAGTACCAATTGCTTAATACATGGACCACAAAAGGGTGGAAAACAAAAATATTAAAAAGTTAAGCAGCCACAAAATTAGGAAGGTAAGGACAACTACAATTATATATTATCAAGGAAAAAAAAACCGACACAGTAAACTATTCTGTGGCCACATGAATAGCAAAAGAAAAATCAAGGCAGGGTAGGTCCATGAAAGGATATACACAATAAACTCACACAAAATGACAGTGACTTTGAAGAGCCTGGTAGTTAAGGAAGTGTAGGACTCCACGTCCTCAACAAAATCTACGTCAGTTTGTGTTGCTTCCTCATGGGAATTTAGGAAAATGCAGCTGAAGTGTTCTGCTGTTTCCCTTTGACATCAGCTGTAGTGGCATCCTGTCATGTGTCATGGGTGAAACCCTCACATTTTGCATGACTTCTTCACTAATTCTTTAAGTTCAGCAGTGTGACCAATGGCTTATGGTCTATCTGAATAGTGAACATGAGTTCCAAGATGAAAATGACTTAATGTCTAGGAAGCTGTTGAGGCCTCTTTCTCAATTACAGCAGACTGCTACTCTGGATCTGTTAGTGGCCTGGAGACATAGTATATTGGTCTACAAGAACCATCACACTGAAATTGGAGCAATATGGTTCTGATCCAATTGACAATTCATCAGTCATAACTAATGTGATTGGGTTTGAGTTATAGTGGGCCAGAGTTTCCATTAAGTATCTCCTTGATTCTGCCAAATACTTTCTGTTGATGTTCATCCAAGTACAAAGCATGGTCGTGCTTAAACAGTTGTTGGTGGCTTACAAATGTGGGCTAAATTGAACAGGAGCTTCCCCAACTAATTGACCATGCCTGTAAAATGTTGCAATTTTGTAACATTAAACAGTCTGTGATGGACCTGGTTTTCTGTAGATCAGTTTCGATGCCAAATAAATGAACAAAATAGCCTAAAAATTTCTACTTTAGAAAATTATAAGGTTCGTGGCTTGCAAGCGTTGCAATACGACCATAACCCTGGCATTGTGCTCCAAAGAGTTAGATCCATGAATAAGGATATCGTCCATGTAACAGATAATGCCTTTAAGAACTTCCAAAATGCTGGTCATTGTACAATGAATAATTTCAGGTGCTAAGGCAATTCAGGATGGTAATTGATTGGAACAATAACACCAAAAGGGCGCGATAAATGCTGTCAGTAATTTTGACTGCTCAACTAACATTTGCTGCCAGAAGCTGCTGTTGCCTTCAAACTTGGCGAAAACAGAGCTTTTAGCTCGCGAAACTGACATCTACAGATGCCATGGAGGGAATGGACCCCTTCTCCACAATCTTGTTTATCTGTGTGAGATCCACACAGATGCACAGTGAGCTAATGGTTTTGTACAGGAAACTATGCCTGAGGACAAAGGTAAGTTGCCTCATGCGTGATATTAATCCCTGGTGAAGCAAGGGATCAACCTCTTTTTTCATATTTTTCAAGAGTGGGTGTAGAACCTTTCTTAATGTAAATAAATATGGTGCCTTGGCATCTTTCTTCTTTATAATAAAAAGTATACGAAGACAAAGGAGAGTTCCAAACAGAACTGTTACAATATTACCAGAACTGAGAGGCAGTACACATCATGGAACAAATGGAACAGGTTGTGGCTCTTTTGTCCAGAAAACAGATGATGGATTAATGACTTAATAAATATTTTTAAAGATTATGTCATGAAAACAGATGATAATCCTGGATTACTATGATTATATTGAACTTTTCAGCATGTGTTTTTTAAAAAAAAGACATACAAGCTACAGCATGACTAACAATGCAAATTCAGTGGCTGTCTAAAATCTCTGTGAATTACATGGAATCCTAAAAGAAATCGTGGGATGTCACACTTAAAGAGTGCTCAGTGAACATCACGCAGCAATACTTAAAAAAATTAAGCAGTTACCTCCTGAGGGTTGTATCTCAGACTTCAGACATGATATACTTAAAGAAGCTCTTTGTATGGTTGGTATATCACGGATGGTATGCTGATCTTCAGCAAATGGTATTTTCAGTCTTCATAGCAAGGATTTGTGTACACAGGTATGGGTGTGTTACTTAAATTGTACAGGATCATGGTGGGACCACTTCTGAAATATTGTGTGCGGTTTTGGTCTACTTATCTGAGGAAGGATATTCTGGCTATTGAGGGAATGCAATAAAGGTTTACCAGACTGAATCTTGGGATGACAGCATTGGCATGTGAAGAGAGACTTGGTTGGTCAGGATTATATTCACTTGAATCTAGATGAATGAAAAGGATCTCACAGAAACCTATAAACAGGACTAGACAAAGTATAGGAAGGATATTCCCAATGACGAGACAGCCCAGAACCAGGGTCACTGTTTAAGGATACAAGGTAGGTCATTTCAGACTAAGATGAATAGAGATTTCTTCTCACAGAGTGGGTGAACATGTGGAATTCTCTGCCACAGAAAGCAGTTGAGGCCAAAACACTGAAAAAAGGACAAAGAAGTAGTTAAATATAGTTCTTATGGCTAATGAGATCATAGGGTACAGAGAGAAAGCAGAAAGTGTTGATCACCCATGATCATATTGAATGGCAAAACAGGTTTGAAGGGGCAAATAGCCTACTTCTGTTCCCATTTTCTATGTTTCCTGCTGTCTAGTTACTACTTGCAAGTTTATCCTTAAAATTATTTTCTCCCTCTTATTTTCTTCAGGTTGTCTTTAGTTGGTTTTAAAAACTTTTTCAACCCTCTGGTTTACCACTAATCTTTGCTACATTATACATTTTTCTTTCAATTTGATGCTATCTTTAACTTGCTTGGTTTACTATAGTTGACTTATCCCCTTCCTAGAATCCTTCTCCCTCACTGGATTATATATTTGTTGTGAGCCATGAATTATTTTCTTAAACATCTGCCATTGTTCCTCAGCCATTTTTGCTGTTCAATGCCTTTTCCACTGCACTCCAGCCAGTGAGGTGGTTGGGTGAAGTAGAATAGAAGGAGGTTCACATGGAGCATAAAAGCTACCTGGACATGTGGGCCCAAGTAGCCTGTTTCTACGCAGGAAACACCATGAACTGTAAATGTATAAAATAAACCATAGCATTTGATACTATAAAAATAAAACATAAAGGAAACCAAGCTAATTGAACCACAGTTACACAAAGAGGAGGGATGTGTCCTTTGAACGTGAAACCACCAGCTTCTCAAAGTTACTTACGGCTATGAAGTTACAGTTTACAGTTTTACAGTTACTAAAGTTGGAGTACAAGCTAAAAAAAAACTACAACTATAGCATTATATTTTTAAAAGTTGCTATCCACAGACATGAAATATTATGTGATGATATATTATCATTGTAAATGGCCAATTTATCTTCAAAGGAAACAATTTTTGTGCTGATTACTCAGTTCAACAAAAGAGTTGTCAACAAATACAGAATATTAAAAATTAGCCAGTATCACAAAAGGTTCATGGTCATATTTTTAATCATTCACACATAGATAATGCAAAGACATTTCCTAATTTTCATTATTTTCCTTATTCACTTCCAAATACTATTTAAATTAATTTTCAAGGTATAGACAAAGCTGTTTTTATTGCCAAACCCTAGTCACACTTAAGATGGACAGTGGACATATTTTTCGAATTGCTGCAGTGGTTTGATATAGTCAAGTGGTTTATTTTGCCATTTCAGAGGATTTTGAGTCAACTAGTTGATGTGGATCTGCAGTAAGACATAGGGCAAATGAGATCAGAATTATAGCATTCCTCTGCCGAAAGACATTAGGGAAATAGTTGTGTTTTTTATGACAATGTGGCAGCTTAATAGTCACTTATACCAACACTTCTTTTAAGATTATTGAAACCAAATTCAAATTTTCAAACTATAACTGTCTCACTGACCCAGTAGTTGGTTTGGATTGGAAAGTGAAATTAGCTGGGGTTCCTGTGATCAGTCATTCGCTACAGGAACATACTACACTACTGGATCCAAATTATACTGTAGGTGTAGATGAGGAAATAAAAGATATCCTATTCCCACATATTTGCTGATTTTTCTCCGAACTGGCTGCTTACAGAAGCAGATTAGGGAAGCTGCACATCTCATTCTTCACTTTCCCAGGACTTTCCTAAGGAATCTCTTTTGATATTCTCTCTCAAAGGAATTAATCCACTTCTAAAACCTGAAAATACTACTGAAAAATCATAAGGCACTGTCCACATGATTCTAAGCTTCAAAATATTTCAAGTGGCTTCAAATGCCTTTTGCTTCTAATTAGAAACGGAAACAAAAAATTATGCTGTGTGGAACTTGTTTTAGTGTAATTCTTGCATTCCTTATAAATTTAAATTAATGCCTTCATTGACATTTGTTTCATGTTATTGAAAATAGCATTAAATCCAAATTCCAACTAATTGTGCAAATGATGGCAAACTGCAGTGCAATAAAATTAGATCCCATTCTGGGCTTAAAATAACGACTTATTTTCCTGTTTGCCAGAGTTAAAGGGAACTATAATTATATAATGTTCTTTAATCATATACTTCTCCACTAATATCTTTGCAAACTGACATTTATTTTCAAAGCTAGTTTATATCAAAAACATACATAATCGAAGTTATTTTTCTAAGGTTTTCTATCTCTTACGTTTACAACATGTACTTTAAGTATATACAGAGAGCTTGAAATAAGGTAAAGAATGTAGTGTTTTCAATGGTATTCCTTACAGTTCACAGAATCTAAACAACCACACATTTCACTACTCAGCCATGTATATAATGGGTTTCAATTCTTTCACCTTTGGCAATTTTGGCTTTTTTTTTGTATATATATCCACATGAAATGAATATGTCTGGTGAGTAAATAGCACTGATGTTATTAACATGCAAAGCTTTCAGATAGGATTTGGGTTATACCATCCCCAAATCCTATAGTGGGCGTACTTGAGAGGGTGGAATATTAACCTGTTCACAGCTCTTTGCTAATTCTTCCCTGAGCGTGCTACTCAGCGATGCAAAATAGCAGGCGAGGGGCAACTGCCCATTTGATTAGGTAAGATCAGAAAACTAACACAAATGAATGTTTGCAGGCTGTGTGTTTAATATTGAATCAGTATAAATGTGGAAAATAGTGTATTCTTTACATTTTAATTTTATTGTATTTTCTTAAAAAACTGGATTTTGCCAGATATGTTGGGCTGCTACAACAGGCATTGATATCTCATACATCAGCGAAACCCCACTGGTTAGAAAGCTCACAATACATGCTTTCCCCCAACAGTTAGATATTTACTGCCGATGTGACATGTAAGTATTGGCAATTTCAGTGGGATACCAGAGTTTGCATGTGAAATTCTACTCAGTGTGAATTACCACTTCTATAAATGGAAATGATGAAAAAATTGGAAGAAAATTGCAAGTTTGGGGGAGTAAACTAACATCCCAAATAATATTTGAATAACTATGTCTTATGTTTCCTCAACAGATACCTTTTCTTCTGTTGATTTGGTTCAGATTGGGGAGTAAGCAATCTGAATGAAAATGAATTGGATTAGTGTGAGACACAGATAGCTTTTCGCATTACTGATGTCACGACACTTGATCCAGAGCGAACGATAGTACAAGTAGATTTAGTATAAAAGTAGAGAAGTACAAGTAGTACGTTTATGCAGAGGCTAATGTTCGAATCTCGCCACAGATGGTGGAATTTGAATTCCATAAGACAAAATCTAACGATGACTATGTAACCATTGTTGATTGTAGGAAAAATCCATCCTTTTTTTAAGATTAGATTCCCTACAGTGTGGAAACAGGCCCTTCAGCCAACAAGTCCACACCTACCCTCCGAACAGCAACCCACCCAGACAAATTCCCCTACATTTACCCCTAACTAATGCACCTAACACTACGGGCAATTTAGCATGGCCAATTCACCTAACCTGCACATCTTTGGACCGTGGGAGGAAACCAGAGTACCCGGAGGAAACCCACGCAGACATGGGAAGAATGTGCAAACTCCACATTGACAGTTGCCTGAGGTGGGAATTGAACCTGGGTCCCTAGCGCTGCGAGGTAGCAGTGCTAACCACTGAGACACCATCATCTGGTCTGGCCTATATGTGACTTCAGACCCACAGTAATATGGTTGACTCTCAATTGCCCTCTGAAATGGCTGAGCAATTTGTATCAATCCAGTTGCATTAATCACTATAAAGTCTCAAAGAAATGAAACCAGATGCATCACCTGGCATTGATGTAGACACTAGAAAAGACAGTAACAGAAACAGCCCTTTGGCCCTTCAAAGTCCTCCCTACTAACATCTGGGGGCTTGTGCCAAAATTGGGAAAGCTGTCTCACACCAGTGAAGCAACAGCCTGATGTAGTGATACTCGTGGAATCAAATCTTATAGACAATGTCCCAGACACCACCATCACCATCACCATCTTGGATATGTCCTGTCCCACCGGCAGGACAGACCCAACAGATGTGGTGGCATCGTCATATATAGTTGGGAGGGAGTTGCGCTGGGAGTCCTCAATGTTGACTCCAGACCCTCGTGGTTTCAGGTTAAACATGGCAAGGAACCCCCCCTGCTGATAACCACATACCATCCTCCCTTAGCTGATGAATCAGTTCCTTATGTTGAACAACATTTGGAGGAAGCACTGAGGATGACAAAGGCACAAAATGTACCCTGAGTGGGGGTTTTGAATGTCCACTCCAAAGAGGGGCTTGGCAGCAACTATTGTGCTGGTCAGGTCCTAAAAGATGGAGCTGCCAGACTGGGTCTGCAGCAGTTGGTGAGAGAACCAACAAGAGGGAAAAACACACTTTACTTCATTCTTAGCAATCTTCTGGCTGAAGATGCATCTGTCCGTGACAGTATCAGTAAGAGTGACAACCACTTGACCACTGCGTAGTCCTTGTGGAGACAAAGTCCTGCCTTCACATTGAGAAAACTCTCCATTATGCTGTTTGGTACTACCACTGTGCTAAATTGGACAGACTTCAGACAGATCTAGCAACTCAAGACTGGGCATCCATGAGATGCTGGGGGCCATCAACAACAGCAGAATTGTACTCCAGCACAATTTGCAACTTCATGGCCCGGCATATCCCCCACTCAAACATTACCATTAAGTCAGAAGATCAACCTTGGTTCAATAGAGAGTACAGGAGGGCATGTCAAGAGCAGCACAAGGCATACCTGAAAATGAGGTGTCAAACTGGTGAAGCTACAAACAGGACTACTTGCATACCAAACAGCATAATCAGCAAATGAGAGACAGAGCTAAATGATCCAGAACCAACAGATCAGATCTATGCTCTACAGTCATGTCGCATCCAGTTGCAAATGAAGATGGACAATTTAAAAACTCACTGGAGGAGGAAGTTCCACAAATATCCCCAACCTCAACGATGGGAGAACCCAGCTCATCGGAGCAAAAGACTGAAACATATGCAGTAATCTTCAGCCAGAAGTGCCAAGTGGATAATCCATCTTGCCTTCCTCCAATGGTCCCCAGTATTTCAGATACTAGTCTTCAGCCAACTCAATTCACTCCATGTAATATCAAGTATTGGTAAGAGACACTGGTCCTGCAAAGGCTATGTGCCCTGACAATCTTTGGCAATAGTACTGAGGACTGGTGCTCTAGAACTTGTCGCTCCCCTAGCCAAGCTTTTCCACTACAGTTACAACACGAGTATTTACCTGACAATGTGGAAAATTGCCCAGGAAAAACCATGTACATGAAACCCAACCCAAGCAATTACTGCCCCATCAATCTACTCTTGATTATCGATATAGTGATGGATGGTGTCATCAACAGTGCTATCAAACAGTACCTGCTCAGCAATAACCTGCTGAGTATGCCCAGTTTGGGTTCCACCAGGGCTGCACAGCTCCTGACCTCATTACAGTCTTTGTTCAAACATGGACAAAAGAGCTGAATTCCAGAGGTGAGGTGAGGTGAGAGTGACAGCCCTTGATATCAAGGTGCATTTGACCAAGTGTAGCATCAAGGAGCCTTAGCAAGACCGGAATCAATGCTGGTTTGAATCATATCTAGGACTATGCAAGACAGTTGTGGTTGTTAGAAGTTAGTCATTTCAACTCTAGAACATTACTACAGGAGTTCCTCAGGGTAGTGTCCTCGGCCCCAACATCTTCAGCTGCTTCATCAATGACCTTCCGTCCATAATAAGGTCAGAAGTGGGGATGTTCGTGAATGATTGCACAATGTTCAGCACCATTCACAACTGCTGAGGTACTGAGATCTGGACAATATCAAGGCTTGGGTTGACAAGTGGCAAGTAACATTTGCACCACACAAATGCCAGGCAATGGCCGTCACCAATAAGAGACAATCTAACAACTGCCCTTTGATATGCATAAATCCATGCTGTACTACTCTATGACTCTATATCAGATAAGGCAAACATAACAGATCTCTTTTGTTCAAATCTTCTTCCAGTGAAGACTTGTAAGTTAAACATCACTTCCAAATATATAGATGAAAGTACTTCCTTATAAATTGAGGCAATTAATATGATAGAACCACAGAAAAGGCCTTTTCTGACCCCAGCATCCAAATACAATTTAGCCAAGGTTTTCTGTCTCTTAAGGAACACCATGGGCAGAATCTTCCAAGACTGAACAAAGCAAGGGAATTTAGTTAGGTGGGATGGTGACTGATCAGAACCATGTCACTTACTGTCTTCTTCCAGAGTCCTAGACAGGAAGACCTATGCCTGACCTTCTCATCCTGTTGCCAATTGAGGACCTTAAGTGGTTCATCAATAACTACTTAAAAGCTTTGTCCCTACCCCGTTCCTCAGCTGCATTCATTTCAGCATCCTGCAGGACAAGGTACAACTGGTTAACTAATATGCAGGCTGTCTGTCATTAGACGCAGGTCCCTCGATCTGCATTAATCTGTATATGATCAAGGGACTGGATCTGGGGAGATGGCAGAGGCAGCCACATCCTCCTGTCTGCCAGGGCTACTGGCCTCTGATTATTTGACATCTCTTTGCAGCCAGACTTTGCACCTCTCCTTTTCCCAATCTATCGCCAAACAGATAATAGTCTACCTTCCTGATTTTGCTGAAACCTCATCCTGGATTTAAACTTTAATAGAAAGCCCACCCACAACCAATTAGCCGCTTGACTACTGAAAGGTCCAGAAGGCTTACCCACCTTTTTTCATTGCTTTTGGATTCCCTCCCTAAAAAAGGCCCCTCTTTCAGACTGATCCGAAAATGAGAAGATCCTAGACATTTCCAGGACTAATTTCGTGCAATTTTAAACCTTATTACATTTATCTCCTGCTACACTAGATTAAGTCACCTTGGAAATCTCTCACCCCAGAAACAAAATGGAAATTAGATATCATTTAAATCTCTGCTATGGTACTCTGCTATGTGGTACCACATCAAAACAAAGTGCTTATTATATTCAGTTTACTTTTTATTTGGTCAGTTACTTTAAAATGTTTGGTCTACTATAAAATAAGTAACTGTGAGGCATTTAGAATTAACTCAAATGTTATTAAACCCTTGAATATTGAATCCCATACATTCATTTTAAACTCCAGAATTCAGATTCATTCTGTCATAAATTTTCTGCAAGTTTTAAATGACCTCCCAATATAGAAATGTGATAAAGGAGAAAACTGAAATACAGAGTATGTTCTAACTCACAGGATTTTATTTAGAAAAAGACTTTTATCTCCCCTTTTGGGTTTCCCTTTTATTCCAAAACATTCCTAACCAAATGACCATCCAGAAAATCCTCCTCTATGTCTCTGCAGCTGATGTTTTGCAACCACTTTACTTTTCTCCTCCTTCAGCAAGTTCAGAAGCATCTCACTCAAATATCAGCCTCTTCAGATGAATTACTGGAGATTAGAAACTTATTATGTTGAAGATATAACAATGGATAGATAAAGATAAATGGGTTTGCTCAGTTGTTCTATACTATAATGGTATAATTTCTTACAGCATTACCCCTATCTGCTTCCTCCAATCAGCCTCCGACCACCTCTAACAGTCATGAGATGCCCAAGAATAAAGGAGAGTGCAAAAAAGACATAATTTAGGAAGATACTATAAAAGATTATGCAAAGCAGTACTGTAGTTCAAATCTATTACTGCTATCTGAAGGATTAAAATATTTCCAAGGTACAAGAAAATGACAGCACAACAGTCTGTTCGTAATCTCGTTAATAGCCACTGCTCACCTTCATCATACAGTTCTTCCAATACCTGCCAAGTTTCAGCTCGGAGTTCTCGATTAGTTTTGCCCAAGGCATTTCCATCAGGCCAGTGCATGAGATACAGATCTGAAACAGGAACATACGTACCTTAAAGTTAATTCACAGGGCGAAAAACAAAGCTAATGTTTAGAGAAATCAATAACGCATGCAAGAGTTGTTGATGTGAATAGCAAATGCTCTGACAGAGCTCAGCAAACAAAGGATGCAGTCAGATGCTATATTCATAAAGATCAGAAGACACATATTCTGATGAGCAAGTAATTCAGATGAAATTCTGGGATTGATTCCAGTGTTACAAACCAGCATGGATCCTGATTTATTATAAGAGTGAATAATTATTCAAACAGAGATGTTAAGATTAAAAAAGTTGGTTAGTTGAGCAATTTGGCCCAATTTTCCTTCAAATAATCAGAAATTGCACTGCACTACCAGGTCACTGGAGCTTTATTTCTGGAACATTAATAGTTAGTGGAAATAAATAAATTTACAGGTTTGGATATTTCCTTCTTATAGACAAACAGATAGTAAGACTTCAGTGTACATTTGACCAACATAAAAGCAAAAACTTCAGCACCAAAACCATAATTCATTGAAAAGCTTTCATCTCTTGATATCAGATAGCAAAGTGGCTGACATTTTTAAAATAGTTTTTTCAAGATGAATATTTGTAATTTTTAATATATATGGAATATATACGTTTCTGTAATCCCAGTCACAACCATCTTTTACATCTATATGCATGATTAATTTATCCATTTCATTTTGATTGCTCTGTGCATTTAGGCACAAAGCGCTAAGCCTTGTATGTTTTAATTTGCCTTGTCCCACTCCCACTATTTTTACTATGGCCTTGTTTGATTCTGGCCTTTGATTCCTCTGCCTATCGCTTCTCTTATTTTCTATTTCTGTATTTTGTTCTTATCCTTGATTCCCTTCTTCTGACTTCCTACACAGGTGGTCACAGAAATGCCTTAGAACTGAATCCCCTATAACTATTGCAATTCTACATTTTTTACTCCTCCCCTTTGTAGCAGAGCCAGGTGTATTGCCTCAAATTTGGCTGTTGCTGTTTTCCCTGGAGAGGTCATTTCCCTCAACAGGATCAAAGTGGTATATTTGTTTTTCAGAGGAATGACCACGGCTGGATTCCTGCACTGCCTGCCAAGTCCTCTGGCTCTGCCTGGTGGTCACCCATTCCCTTTCTACCTGGGAACTCAAAGCCTGTAGTATGATCACCTCTCTGTACATGTTATCCATGATTCTCTCAGCTCCACGGATGCTCCACACTGTCCCCAGCTGCCACTCCAACTCTGAAAGCTAAGCTTCCATGAGTGTAGCTGGAGACATTTCCAGCATTCATTTTGGTCCCAGGCACTGGAAATGTTCTTGGCTTCCCCCATAGAGCAGGAGGAGCACACCATGGCTTTGAACTCTTTTGCCATGACTTACCCTTTTAAATTAAACATTTTGGAAGATGCTTAGCATCAAATTATATCAATTTCCCTTGTACCTTTCTTTCCTATTCTTTGTTACAACAGAATACAGTCCTTAGAAACTATAAATGACAAAAACATCTTATTAACTATATGTTACAAAAGTTGTAAATATCTACCTCATACTTGTATGTTTTGCTTGTGAAATAAAATATTTGCCACACTCAAACATTCAAGATGTGCAGAAACCGCTTCCCTGTAACCCTGATAAGTTAAAGTGAACTGAATTGGGAGTTGCCCAATATCTGTAAAGTACTGCCATAAAAAGGTACTATAATGTCTGAAAGTGACTATTTTTATTCAAAATATTTTACTGAACTAATACCTCAATTGTTTCTATCTGACACTGATGATTATTCTTATAAGTACTATAATCAATAGACAACTGCATTCTTTTTATACACATTTCTCATTTTATATCTGCACAAACACCTATGAACAAGAAGATTGCAAAGCTCTGGTATACAATGGAAAGAAAACAAAACTGATCAGAAATTGAATAAATAAATTCTATTTGAACAGAAAAACAGGCAATGCATAGGAAAATTAGCATCTGAAAAGGAGAGATAATTTAATGTTGACCCTTATACACAGAAATGTGCTTACAGGTAAGTTAAATAAATCGTATGCATTTTTGAGAGAGAGAGAATGTGAGTCAGCCAAAAAAGCATGAGGGTGAGACTGTAAAAGCACATGACTAAGAATACAGCCCCTGGGTTAAGAACAGATTTTTTTCATAGTATTGCCTGTGATCGTACATTACAACAGAGCATTTTAATTGTTGTGAAATATTTTGGTCCTTGAATTTGAATTATTGTGTGCAGATCGTGAAGGTTTAGTTTTGTGTGTATGTCAGGTGCATGTACTATTACCTTTATGACTCTAGCAGCAGGACTGTTTGACAACAAGAATCTCAGAGTATTCCTTGGCTTGTTTTTGGCATATAATCTATCCCTCAAGTTAGCCTCTTTTGGCCACCCTTTAGCATGGTCAAATGTATGTAAACTCCCAAATCTCTATCAAAAACACTCTGAAATATAAGAGTAACATGAAGGTATCACTTCCTATTGTAGAAAAGACCTGACCTATGTTCAGTATTTCCACAAAGCAAATGACTGAGATGTGAAAATCACAAAATGCCTCCTATTGTGTGGCAATGTAAGAACCATAGCTTTTCCAGTGGACTAAGCTTTAAGGTTTTAGTTTGGCTTGTTCTTTAAGGCCCGAGGATGGAAGATTTCAAAACTAGGGGGCACATTTTTAAAGTGAGGAAGAGATTTAATAAATATATGACGGGCAAATATTACAGACGGTGGTTCGTGTGTGAAATGAACTTCCTGAGGAAGTGGTGAATGTACCACAGTTACAACATTTAAAAGACACTTGGATAGATACATGAATAGGAAAGGTTTGGAGGGATATGGACCAGGAGCAGGCAAGCGGGACTAGTTTAGTTTGAGATTATCTTCAGCATGGACTGGTTGGACCAAAGGGTCTGTTTCCGTGCAGCTCACTCATGTCAGTTTCCCAAATTATGCGTTAACTTAAACTTTACAAAATAAAATGTCCACTTTTAAGCGGTCATTTTATTTTGCAAAACATGATGCACAAGCTTGCAATGACTCCATTGCTGAAATTCCTGTAATTCACAAATGAACATGTTTTCCTTAAAATTAGAACAATACATAATTATTTACAGCTACACTTGCACAGAAGGTAATCATTTTATCTCACCCACACAGCTGCTTGGTCACTTTCCCTGTTGACTTCTGAAACTGGTCCTACACACTTTCAGAATCATGCCAGAAAAGTACTTGAAATATTTAGAGACACAAATGAAAGATTACCTCACAGAAAATATTGGAATTCTTGGAACTTATTGCATGAAACTTTTTAAATAATTTCTTAACAGCCTCGTTGACAGGTACAAATTGCCAGCTTTCACCCTAGATGAAGGTCTTAAAATTCAAAACAATACTATATCCTACATATAGCAACTAAAGTTTGCAAAAGACGGAAATTCAACAATGCAAATGATGCATTTTGAAAACTTGCCCTTTAAAATAATTACAGGCAAATTCCATTGTACTGTTTGTTCAGCTGTTCATTGCCAATAGTACAAATGGGAGCTTCCTAATTAAAACTCTTTTCCTGACATCATATCCTGTCTTATAAACCAAACAAGAAGCAAGATGTCTCACTTGCAAATGCTACATTATTATACTTTAAGAACCCACAGTAACTTTTTAAAAGTGCATTTAAATTTATGTAATTACAATAAAAAAGGACTGACTAGAAAATTACTTCCTTCCTCTCAGCTACTAATCTAGAAACAGGTGCTCAAGAAAGGAGATGGACAAACATAAAAACATCAGAAATATACACAAAAATGAATCAGCATTTGATGGAAAAAGGTTATTGTGTGTGGGAATCTTCATTAAGAGTGTCTGATGAGCAATATTCTTTGAAATATTGATCTGAGCATTTCTTTCAAGTGTTGACTGATGCGTGCTTTTTAATTTCAGATTTTGGCAATTTGTCCATGCAACTGTATATAGATGGGTATCTTTTCAATTAAGATTGCAGGAAATGACAATGCAACAACAATGTTAATTTTGTAATAGCTAGATAAAAAAAGCATTTATATATCAGCTTTCATGACCTCACAACATCTTAAGATTCTTTACTGATAATGAAGCCTGGGAATTGTGGCACCCAATTCACACAAGTTCCCATGAACAGAAATGACCAGATAATAATTTTTAGGTGATGCTGATTGAGGGATAAATATCGGGCAGAGCACCAGGACAGTTTCTAAGCTCTTTGAATAGTATTTTGAGATCTTTTAAATGCTAAAAGATGTAAAAGAAGGGAATCTTGGTTTGACATTTTACCGAGGAATGGGAGCTAGTATTGATTTGAAGTAGCCTCTATGATGCGATAAGGGTGACACTCCTGACATTGTTCAGCAATGTTTCAATAAAGCACTGAGGGGGTCAACCTCAATCATACGCTGATCTCTGAAATGGACCTGGATCCATAATATTGTGAATCTGAAGTTAGCATTGAAACAACACAGACATGGAATAAGAAAAGCAAAATATTGAAGGGGTTCTGAAGAAGTCATATCAAACTTGAAATGTTAACTTTATTTCTGTCAAGAAGATGCTGCCAGAATTGCTAAGTTTCTCCAGCGCTTTGTATTTTTATTTCAGACAAAGATGAATATCAGGAAAGGAATTAAGAGTTTAAAGGATAAATCCTTTGGAATTTTCTGTGAAACATTATGGTCCTTAGGCTAATGGAAACATAATTAACATCATGCCAAATAAGATGTTATGAAATAGACATTGTAGGATGACAGTTGGAGTTGACATACTGGAATTTTACACTCAATGACACTAATTTATTTTTGTGAAGGGAGTGAGAACAGTGACTCTTGTGTGGGATGAAATGAATATGGTACATAATACAATGGGTTGTATGCAGCCTGTGGGTCCAACAGCTTATTCTCGGTCCATGTGTTTTTGATATTCTGTTACAAGTGGTGTTCCTTGTGGGAGGCCTAGAGGTTAAAGGAATTCTGCTGAGTTCTTCCAAAGATATAACATGCCAGGAGGGGACAGTGTGAAACGGTTTATGAACACTAGCAAAAAAACTGAATTATTGATTTTAAATAATATACTTCTGACAGTTGTTCGAAGTATTATATATATTTTAGCTCATTTATTAGGAATTATATTTTGTAAAGTAGATTCTGTACACAATGATAGCGGAGGCTGAGAAATTCAATGGGATGATAAGATTGGCAATGATACACGGTGGAAAAATATGAAAGAACAGTTCCTTTGTTAACTGAATATTCCACATTTCAACAGCTCTAGTGCAATCTGGTTAAGAGTGATCAATCTTTTCGATATTTGTTTATGACTCATCAGCTCTATTAAACAATGGGAATAAAATGTATAATAAACTGGGTTTGGATCAATTGGACTATAAATATCACTGCATCAAGAAAATTAAGAATTAAAATCAAGCTGAAGGAGCTATATATCGTAATTCAGCATGCTGGTAATAAATATTCAGTTAACAAAGAAACTACTCTTTCAAATTTTTCCCACTGTGTCTCGCTTGACATTGTTTGTGTAAAGTTGCTAATATTACAATACTGCCACCATGATTTCCTGGCTAGTTATTTTGTTAATGTGTGGTTTGAGAACAAAGCAGTTGAAAGTTCTTGCATATCTGACAGGCTCGTTTTAATATCATTGCAGCTAACCTGCATGGGGCAGGGGAGGTGGAAGTGGCTTGCTGACCAGACCACTAAAGTTCCCCTAACTAAAAAATCTCTTTAAAACAGTACCCCAATGAACGATAAGAATGTATCATTTTCATACTTAAAATGTATAAACTGCTCCTTAACCTAGACCTGAATTCAATAATCGTATTTCTTAAAATTGTTTGTGTATTTGCTCATACCAACGTAATCCACACCAAGTCTTTTGCAGGACTCCAGACATGCTGCTTTAGTGGTTTCATAGCCATAGTCCCCAGGCCAAAGTTTTGTAGTTAACCACAAATCCTCTCGATTTATTCTGCTCTCTTCAATTGCTTTCTTTAGATGCGATTCACAGCCATATCGTTTTGCAGTGTCAATGTGACGAATGCCACATTCTTTTAGGGCATACACAACTGAAGAATGGGAATAGCCACCATAATGTGATGTGCCTGAAAGGGAAAACAATATTGTGTGACAAATATGACATGTGAAAACTTTCAACTGTCAATGAAACAGAACATATGAATTCTGACAGTAAAATCTCAAAATGCCTGATATATTTAAGTAATGGTTGATCTTATATAAAAGACAAACAAAAAATAACTTCGGTGGTTTGCAATAACTAAGATAACAAGTTCAAAGTTTAACCAAGTTTAGTTTCAGAAGATTTAAATAGAGTTTCAACAGATACAAATCTTTGGCATGTTTCTATGTTTGCTACTTCAACAGAAAAACTATTTAAAAGATTAACTCTTCTTAATTCTCAGCTAAGCGAAATGAAACAGATTATCTGGTCATTATGGTATTCCTGCTATTGGGGACTGTGCGGTGTACAATTTGATTGCTCAGTTTTTTTTAGATTGTGACATAGACAAAATCTCAATCGTTATTCACTGGTTTTAAAGCGCTTAGGGACGTCCTGAGCTAATGAAGTAAATGCAAATTTGTTCTTTCCGTCATTTAGAAACAAGTGTCCTGAACTATGAACACTTCTTTCAAGACTTTGCAATTTCATTCTGTTGAAATTAATATCCTTCCAAATAAGGCTTACAAATTTAGCAACATATTCACCTTTCAAAATTAGTTTGACAATGTTTGCACGTTACTGATGGAAAGCACACAAATTATGTGGTAATTTATCTGACACAACTAGTGTTAGGTGCATTAGTCAGAGGGGCGTGGGTTGCTCTTCGGAGGCTCGGTGTGTTGTTGGGCCGTAGGGTCTGTTTCCACACTGTAGGGAATCTAATCTAATCTAATCTAAAAACAACCATTTGCTAACCATCTTCCAAATTACTGAGTGTGGCACTGGGGACTTTAACTGTCAATAAAACAGATCATATGCATTCCGACAGTAAAATCTCAAAGTGCTGGATATACTTGAGTAATGATGTAAAAGTCAAACACTGATTTTTGGGCAGAAAGTCACTCATTTTTCATATACCTCATGTGTAACTCCACACCTAATTTTTTGTTAAAACATCTGAAGTCTTTGTGCATAACATCCTCTCGCTGCTGAAGCCAAAGCTACACTATTGCACAACTGTTTGAATCAATTATAAAATAGCACAACACTGAAGGTGGCTGTTTAGCTCCTCATGTTTGTGCACACCAACATATTATGTCACATGCTGTATTCCTGCTAATTCACCTCTGATGTGACAATGTGGTATCTAATTGGAATGGCAGAGATCAAATTTAAAGTAATTCTGATTGCAAAGCAGACAAAAAACTTATGCAGCAGCTAATAAAATTCAAGGATTTGGAGAAACACGTTAAGAGTTAGCAGAAAGCATTCTTCACATTTTTTGCAGATTCTTAAGTATAAATGGGCAAAAAAGTAAAACACACTAACATGCGTCCACAGTTTGAAGACGCAGTTACAAAATATGTTCAGTATCATCAGCATACTTCAAGAGTGTTATGTTGTTGTACTCTTATCCACAATGGATGAACAATTATAGAGATAGTAGTACACATCCCTGAGGAGATCCAGTCTTTATTAGCATAAATTCCATGTTAATCCTAGAAACTAATACCTGTTGGATTGAATGATTGGAAGCAGGAAGCATTCACTAATGGAGGCTTGATACAGTTTCCAATGTTGTCAATCCTGTGACAATGGATACAAAAGCCTGGGTTGGAATTAGAATGGAGCTTGTTGTCGCATCATTCAAGAAATATGGAATATCAAGTACATTTGATGGTGTACAGGATGATTCTTTGTGGAATAATATGACTGATGACAAGGCAATTGCTGATGAAGGGTGATATCATGATCCAAATGATGATGCTGTTCAAGAAGCTGATAGGGACATATACTGAACATGACAAAGAGGCTGATTTTTAATGGGATTTATTACATATTCAGTGCATGCTCTGCTGCCAAATAGAATAAATCTCCTCTCAGAGGGCCCTTGTCATATAGTCATAGAGATGTACAGCATGGAAACAGACCCTTCAGTTGTCAGCAGTGAGGACAAACTCATTGAATACTTTTAGAAATAAGTACATAAATTCTTGACTAGCGAGAATGAAATATTATTAGCAAAACGCAAAAAGGTAGAGTTGAGGCCACAACTAGATCAGTCAGGATCTTATTAAATAGCAGAGCAGGCTCATGGGGCTGATTGGCCTATTCCTGCTTTTAATTTATATGTTGTATATTCATAATATTTTCGTACTGTGAAAAATGTAAGTTAAAATGTACAAATTTATATATATGGCTTTTGTCCTTGATTGATTTGAAGAACTTAGTTTGCAGAAATTAATGCCTTTCTTCCTGGAGACTATTATAAATAAGAGTAAATAAAAATTTAACAGAGTAAAAATGTATTTGCCTCCTTTTGCACACTGTTTAGAGGTAGAACTGTGTCTGAGCTGGGAACTTCACAATAGAGATCCAAAGATTTAAACTTCTTCAACCTGTAACTCATGTAAAAGTTGACTGCTTACTTTTTGATAAACACCTAGACTTAGAAATTTGACTTTTACTGGAGTATATATGGTGGGTAAAATCAAACCTATAAAATGAACATAATTTGGAGGAATGATTGAGAATATTATCTTAGGGCTCAGGTGACCAAATACATTATTTCAATTTTGCTTAATAGCTTATGTTCTAACTGAAGAACCTCAACAAATTTACAGTTGTTGTTTATTCTCTATTTGGCATCTTTGTGAAAATGATTGCTGATTCATATAAGTTTATGACAGTGTGTAAAGATTTTAAAAACCCTGCTTGGAAACTCTTTAAAATCAGTATTTGCAAAATATGTTAAAGTCAGTTGTAACAGTATCACATCATAAAATGGATATTGTACAACATCAGAATGTTTTTAAAAGCTGCGCATGTTGTATTCACAAAATTAAAATCAACAGGATTCTCACCTACAGCAAAATTGTTTAATTTCAGTTTACTGAATAAATGCATTGCCATCTGAGACGATGGTTTAACATAACGCGCTGCTTTTCAGTGCTGAAATGCCAGCATAGGTATAGAGTATTCCATGAAGAACAGAAATGGCCTCAAAAATACCAGCAAAGAAGTGTTTGTATACCATGGCAACCTGTAATTACTTCAAAAACATCAGCATAAGAAGGCTGTTCACACCATGGCGACTAGTGAGTTGCTCAGTGAACTTTAAGAAATGCAGCTAATCAAGTCCAGTAAGTGGCAGAGTATTTTGATGGTAGTGAACATAATTCAGTTGTATTTAGTATAGTTATGAAAAAAAGAAGAAAAAAACGGGATTGAGAGTCATACATCACGGAAACAGACCCTTCAGTCCAACTCATCTGCGTATGACCAGACATCCCAATCTGACCTAGTCCTATATGCTAGCATTTGGCCTATAAACCCTTCCTATTCATATACCCTCCCAGATGCCTTTTGAATTGTACCCGCCTCTACCACTTCCTCTGGCAGCTCCCATATACCACCCTCTGAATGAAAAAGTTACTCCTCAGATTCTTTTAAAATCTTTCCCCTTAAACCTTTGCCTTCTAGTTTTGGACTCCCCCACCCTGGGAAAAAGACCTTGGCTGTACATCCTATTGATGCCTCTCATGATTTGATAAATGTCTCAGCCTCCAGGGAATAAAGTCTAGCTTATTCAGCCTCTCCCTATAACTCAAACCCTCCAGTCTTGGCAATATCCTTGCAAATCTTTTCTGCACCCTCTCAAGTTTAAAATCATCCTTCCTATAGAAGGCCAACCAGAATTGAACCTAGTATTCTAAAAGTTGCCCCACCAATGTCCAAATGCAACACAACCTCGCAACTCCTAAACACAATGTACTGACCAATAAAGGCAAGCATGTCAAATGTCTTTTTCACCACCCTATCTACCTGTGACTCCACTTTCAAGGAACTACGCACCTGCACCCCAAGGTCTTTGTTCGGAAACACTCCCCAGAGCCCTCCCATTAAGTGAATAAGTCCTGCCCTGGTTTGCCCAAAATGCAGCACCTCACATTAATCTAAATTAAACTCCATCTGCCATTCCTCGGCCCATTGGCCCATCTGATCAAGGTCCCATTCTACTCCGAGATAATCTTCTTCACTGTCCACTATACCACCTGCAAAGCAGACGTCCTATAATCACATCCAAATTATTTATATAAATGACAAAACGGAGTGGACCCATTTAAAGTTAACCACTGGGAAAAGGCCTATATAGCAAAGGTGGACTGGAAATGGTTACTTGAAAGTAAATCAAGTCAGGGCAGTGGGAGGCATTCACAGAGAGCAGAAAGGTTTTTAATAAATATGTTCCCACAAACAAAAAAAGAGTCGTACAAAATATGAGTCCCTTGGGCGCATACTGGTAGGATAAGCAAAAAAAAGGGAAGCTTACTGTAAGCTCAATACGTAGTACAAAAGGCATTGAGCATAGAAAATGCAGGAGTGAAGTTAAAAAATAAATTAAATAAACAAAGAAAGGGTAATAAAAACACCTACATGAAAAATCGAGGAAAGAACAAGATAATAATTAAAAGGAGGTTTTCCAAACCAAAAAGGCAAGCTGTGGAAGATTTAGACTTGTAGTTAAGGATAAGGAATGTGTCGGATGATATAAACATAATGTGAAGGAAACATAAAGGGATTTGGCTTCTTTGAAAGTACATAAATCTCTAGACCTGGGTGAAATGCATTCAAGTTGCTAGGAGGATCAAAGGACGGAATAATAGAGGCTCTGACCATGATTTTCCAAAACTATCCGGCTGCAGGTGTGGTGGCAGAGAACTATGCAACTAATAGCCAGCCTAATCTTGGTAGTGGGAAAGTTTGTGGAAGAAAATCTAAGAGACAATATTAGATATCATTTAGAAAGGCTCAGATTAATCAAGGATTATCAGGATAGGTTTGTAAGGGAAGGTGAACTGAATTGAATTAAATTGAATTAACTTCATTGTCACGTGTACTCAAATGAGTACAATGAAAAGTTTACAAGTCGCCACATTACAGCGCCACCTTAGGAACAAAAGTATCTAGATACAGATTCTTAAAAACAAATTCTTATATAAAAAAAACTTAGAAAAATAAAGAAACAAAATGTTCAGAATAGTAAGTCTTTTCAACTCTGTCCACGCCAGCATCTAGCCTCCAGTAACCAAAGGGAGACCTCCACTGCCTTGCCGCCACCTGCGCTGGGCACATCAACGTAGGAGTCGCCACACTTTAGCTGCCTTCTCTTTGCCACTGAGCATATCTTGCTGCCGCTGCTGAACCCACACTTGCCCCACAACCAGGAGTACCCAGCCACTCTGCTGCCACTGCTTCACTGATAAACCAGGAGTCCCTGCTCCAGGCCTATTGCAACCAGGAGTCCCTAGATTTGCTACCAGGCCTGGCTGCCACTGCACCAAGAGACCCGCTTTGGCTACAAATGTTGCCATGCCAGCGCCGTCATCTTGAAGAGTCCGCTTGCTAGCACCGCCATCCCAATTGCTGGAGGAGCTTTGCTGCCACTGGTCCTGAATGCCAGAAGGACGCCCTTGCTGCTGCTGCTGCCACCGCTACCGCCACCAATCACCATGACAAGCTGCTTCTGCCATTTTTCATGTGGCTTACTCCTGCTGCTGCGCCGATGTTGCTGACCAATCTGCCACAGAAAAGCGAAACAAAAATGAAAGGAAAAAAAAACAGAAGCAAAAGAAAAAAAAGAAAGCAGATGGGAGCTGATGTGCCCCAGGCAAGAGCCAACATGCAGCCCTACTACTCTGTCGCCATCTTGGAAAAAGAAAAAGTCACATATGACTAACTTGATTGAAGTTTTTGAGAAGCTAACAAAAACATTCAATAACAGTAGTGTGTTTGATGTGGTCTACTTGAATTTTAGCAAGGCTTTTAACAAAATTACATTGGTCAATATAGTAAAAACCCATGGGAACCAATGGAAGGTCTCAAGTTAGATCCAAAATTAGCTCAATTTCAGAAACTAAAGAACAATTGTCACCATTTTTTGCATCACTGGAAGGCTACTTCTTGTGAGGTTCCATGGAATTCAATACTAGGTCCCTTTCTTTTCACATGTAGCAATGATTTAATCTTAGAGGACATGATGAAGAAATTTGTAGGTGCTACAAAGTTGATCACATGATGGATAGTGAGGCAGAAAGTAGGGGACTGTAAAAAGATATTAAACGGACTGATCAGACAGACACAAAAGTGGTTATTGGAATTCATGATGAAATACTGCATTTGGTGAGGGCAAACAAAACAACAGCAAATAATCTGGTAGTATACTGCGAAGTGTAGATGAGAGAAGATACCCTGGAATGCAAATCCACAGATCCCTGAAGGCATCAGGACAGGTAGATAAAATACTCAAGATGGCTTAAAGAGCTGAAGCATAGAGTACAAGAGCAGGGAGGTTGTGCTGTACTCATCAGGCCGTAACTACAGTACTGCGTACAGGTCAGTACATTATAGGGAAAATGTGATTGTACTTGAGAGTGTCCAGAAAAAATAGATGAGGAAACATTTGATAACCTTGGTTGTTTTCTTTGGTACAGCAGAGGCTAGAGGAGTTTTAATTAACGCATGTAATTGTAAGGGACCTTGATGAAAGGACAAGAAGGATCCAGTTTCCTTTGTCCAGTGGTCAATAACCAGGAGGACAAATTTAAAGTAAACATTAGTAGGACGAGAGGCAAATTGCGAAGAATATTTTTCATCTGGAAGTAGTCTGGAATTCACTTTTGAATAGATGGGAGAGTCAGAAATGTTTATTGCATTTAAAATACAGGAGATGCACTTTAAGTGCCGTCTGGTTACAGGGTAACTGTATGAAGCTGAAATTTGAGATTAGGGTGGAGAATTCGTTTTCAGCCAGTACCGGCACGGTGAGCCAAATGGCTACCTTTTCTGCTAAAATCTTTTACAATTCTATCGAAATGAGTTTTAATTGATTGGTTTGAACACAATATCTTAAATTTGTTTTCTTATCAGTCTTAAGTAACAATATTTAGATTGAGCTGCAAAGTTGAAATGTCAATATCACATTTTCATGTGCTCATCTGCCAGGACTGCCTGTACACAGCTGGCAACCCTACTACCTTTAACAAATCAATCTGAGTTTAAAATAATATATTCTTGATGTACTTGCCTCTTTGAGTATGCAGGAAAACCTCGATATATTCCTCATGTATTGTTTTAAATTTACTCCTCACTTTTTAAAATCCATTGGTTTTCCTCTTTTAGTGTACTTTAAAATAATAATGTCTAATTGTATCAAATACTGTTTCTCAATTAGATTTCCCTAAATATAAAGACCAACAATTCAGTAACAAAGGAAATATTTTTAATGTTTACTTCAACTTGTGGAAGCTCCTTGAACTCTTTTAGCATTTTCCGATTAGGGAAATTGCTTTCACCATTTCCAGTGCAGCTAATTACCACTAAACATCTGCTTGACCCTGATCTTGCTGACATCTCAATGTAATTCAACTGACATAATATACTCAGCACTATGAAATTGTTCATCACAATGATCCAAATTAATCTCAAATTGCAGTTTACATGTGCCTATAAAGACAGTACAGTGTACAGTGTAATAAGGAACAAGAATTCATATCATTTAAAAAGCCTCAACTATCAACATGTATTTTGATGCATTCTCAACATGTACTTTGATGCATTTTCCTTCTAAAAGCCATGCCAAATGACACTTGGTGCAGGTAAGTCAACATAGTCCTCAAACAAAAGATTTTGTCTGGTACTGTTTTTGTTTCAGTGAGTGATCTTCACAGCACCTGTGGTAAGGTGTGGAACTTTGTAAGGTCAGGAACATAATATTATGCAATACACAGTGTATTCATTTTCTGACAAGATGCAGCCAACACCCTCTAACACCACAAATTGTGATTCTTGCAACAAAATAACTCAGGTCATTTGGAGTTTAATTATAGTTTGGTCAAGAAAGTTTGCAAATTAAAATGTGCTTGTCAGTCATGGGGTCCAACTCAGTAGTGCATGACAATATAAGATTGTCATACATTCGCAAGCTGAAGTGGCATTTCAGCATTTGCAAACGTGTTATTTTAATTAAAAATAGACAACATATGCATTATTTTCATTTGTGTACTTGCATTAGTTGTTTCATTTCTCAACAGAATTTATTGTCTCAACTGATAGCACAGATCCAAACCATGAGAATGGTCAATTGCTAACCTCAACTCTTGGTGCTATTGAAGTCTTCATAGATTGTGTAAATCATCTCCCAACTCAGTTTACACTAATCCTTTCCTTGCTTACCTGCCAACTTTAATCCTCCAAAATCTTCCAAGTTGTGCAAAATCTGCTGAAAGACCCAAAGCCTGATTTCCCTTCACCCCTCTTTTAATTTAATAAGGATTCCCCCTGGATTCCATCACTCTAGCAGTGATATCAGAGTTGTCTTCTCCCTTAATCCTACACTTTGTAATTATCCCCATGTCTCTCTCTTCAACTTTACAAACATTACAAAACCCAGATCTAAATATAGTCTTGTCCATTCCTCCTAATCTGTTTCTGACTCAACATCTATTTTCTTTATACCTATTTGTGAAGTGCTTTTGATCTTTATTTTTTAAACTTTAAAACGCTATATAAACATAAGTTCAAAGTAGGCCTTATTCTAGATCCACAAAATGACCAACAATAACTGGAAGATTCAGTTCTCATTATTCCTTTTGTATGATATAAAGAAGTTGAAGTTAGCATGATACAGGAGGATGTAACTTTTTTTACTGTGGTTACACAACTGGACTGCAAGAATGGAATGCTTTTGCAGACAACAGTGATGTGTTTGTTGGGACAATTAATGAATGCGCTTTTAATGCAGTCAAATTTATAAAAGGCGTTGTGGAACACACACAGGCAAAAGCCTTTGTGAATTTGCTGCCAGCTCACGAATCATTCCTTTTCAGCTGATTCTTTCCCACCGTTGTCTAGAACATTTCCCATTACCAAAAAAATTGTTTTCAGATGCTGTGTTCCACACAGCTTCCTTAGAAACTTTTTTTTATATAGGAATTGTGGCTTTCCTCAAAAGAAAACTCCAGCTGTGAAAATGCTGCATTTCTGGCACATATTATTCCCCATTAATCGGGTTCAACAAGCCTTTTCTCTTTGGAATAATGCCTTGTGACTGGATCCTAGCTGTTATGGGATGCAAATGTGATGCAAAGTATTTTTACAAAGTTCGTCAACACATCATTATTGCAATTGTTAAACAATATCTACTATCATACTAAACCCATCAATAAGAGGAATAACAGAGCAGATTTTATCTTTGATGAATATTATTGGCAACCACTATTATTGGTAAAAACTGTTATGTTATGTAAATAATGAACATTTCTATTAGACCAATGTGAATAATTAATTTTGTGTTAAATATCTAGCAGGCACTTATAAAAGATGCAGAGCTCAAGAATTGACGTGCTAGTAAGTTCTGCAACATGCTTTATGTTATTTCAAGCAGTGAAATCTGATAAAATGCAAAATAGAATAACAGATCTTCAGACCGCTGAATTGATGGTAGCATTTTAATAAGTCAATTTTGAAAAATACTGTTAAAATATCTTCCACTACAGAGAAAGTTCAAGGACAACTTATACACTCTAAGCCTAATTTAAGCTCAGGCTAAATAAGACAAAGTGCTCAAATATGCCTTGAAGTACAGACAGTGATATTTGTAGATCATACAAAAAAGTTGGATCCATAAGGTATTCTTTACTTCAGAAGCTGCTTTCTTTAAAAGATTACTCAATGTTTCACACAGAAGGAGCATCGAACAAAAGCCTGTCCAACTTACAGATAGAAACCAGAGGTCAGTATGGCTGTGACCAATTCAAAATGGAACGAAAAGAATGCAAAGCTTTTCAAAGTGCCTCACAATATTCACTTCAAGGACAAAAGCGCTTTCACATTGGCCCTAAGCCTACTTCTGTTGCTATTTTTTTCCACAAAATGAAGTCTCTAAAAACAGCAGGAGAGACAGCCCCTAACAGATAATGACTGCAGCATTTGGGGAAATATTTTTACCAAAGTAACAACAGAAAAGGTCTCCTAGAGAACTGGCAACTATAGAAGCTGTGCCCAGTCTGCAGCCATTTGTTGAAGGAATGCTATACATAATCAGTTTATAGTCTATCCTTGTCCTGGGGAAACCTGAAATGCAGTCGAAGAAAAAATCTCAAGTAGGCAAGGGAAACCATTAAATGTTTTCTTCCAGATCAAACAATAAGTTTGGTTTCCATAGTTGATTTTTTCAATATTATTTAGTGATTGTGATTCCTGAAACTTCTGAGGAAATGAACACAACGAGTGGAGGCTTACAAAAATAAATGATAAAGTTGGTGCCATTCATTTTCAGTATTTACATGAAAATAAAACTTATTATCTACTGTACATATTGTAGCCCATTTCAACATCACAACAGACAAACAGTAGCAAGTTGATTTGTTATTGTAGCAGCTTTCTTTCATTTCTACTTAACTCTTATAGAGTCATAGAGATGTACAGCATGGAAACAGACCCTTCAGTCCAACTCGTCCCTGCCGACCAGATATCCTAAATTAATCTAGTTCCATTTGCCAGCATTTGGCCCCGTATCCCTCTAAACCCTTCCTATTCATATACCCATCTAGATGCCTTTTAAATGTTGTAATTGTACCAGCCTCCACCATTTCCTCTGACAGTTCATTCCATACACATACCCCCCTCTGTGTGAAAAAGTTGCCCCTTAAATCCTTTTTAAACCTTTGCCCTCTAGTTTTGGACTCAGCCACTCTGGGGAAAACACTTTGTCGATTTACCCTACCCATGCCCCTCTTGATTTTATAAACCTCTATAAGGTCACCCCTCAGCCTTCCACACTCCAGGGAAAATAGCCCCAGCCTATTCAGCCTCTCAAAGCTCAAACACTTTGTCAACTTCCTTTTAAATCTTTTCTGAACACTTCCAAGTTTCACAACATCTTTCCTATAGCAGGGAGACCAGAATTGCATGCAGTATTCCAAAAGTGGTCTAACCAATGTCCTGTACAGCTGCAATATGACCTCCCAACTCCTATTCTCAAAGCACTGACCAATAAAAGCAAGCATACCAAATGCCTTTTTCACTATCCTATTTACTTGCAACTCCACTTGCAAGGAACAATGAACTTGCACTCCAAGGTCTCTTTGTTCAGCAACACCCCAATGCTGGAATCCAATTCTTTTGGCATCAGCAGACCCTCTAGTACCCATTGTTTATGCTTTGGCTTTAGCGGTTAGCATCAACAGGTTATTCAAATGATGGGGTATTACAGACAAGACTGATTATCTATAAAGTCATGTTCAGACACTCATTTCAAATAGACAGCCACAAGTGGACAGAAATTGAAGGCAGGAACTCTAGTCAATTGTTTCCTTTCTCTAAGATGGAATGGTGAATCGCAGTACCTATATTGCCAGCATGGCTGGAGGCAACCAAATGCATTTTCATTTGGGATCTTCTAAACTGGCTGATCAGTACCAGGGAAACCATCACTGAAATAGTGTTCTCAGCTTTTTAAACCAATGTTGCAAATGCTTGATAATGACAGGAGATAAATACAATGAAAAACTTATTGCTGATTTATCATTGTCACTCAAGGTCAACTTGCACAACCACTGATGTAAAATCTTATCTATTATGTGTGGAAGCAATTTAGATATGAAACAATAGAAAATATCAAGTGCTATAATTTTAGTTTTATTGAGAAACCGAGCTGAAGGGCATTACCAGGGTTCAAAACCACATTTGTAAATTTCTCAAGTATTCTCTAATCAACTTGTTTACAGAGTTGAGACACATGTCTGGAGTAGATGGGATTTGAATCTGGGCCTTCTGGCTCGGAAGTAGCCCACAGCATAAGCCCTTCCTGAAGAAGGGCTTTGGGTTAATCATGAGCAGGAAGGCTCCTGCTGATTATGACATACTGTCCTCCTTTGGTTAGTTAATCAGTGTTCTTCCGTGTTGAATAACACTTGGAGGAAGCAATAAAAATAGCAGGGGTGCAAAATGTACTGTGGATGAAGGAATTTCAATATCCTGAAGAAGGGCTTATGCCCGAAACGTCGATTCTCCTGCTCCTTGGATGCTGCCTGACCTGCTGCGCTTTTCCAGCAACACATTTTTCAGCTCTGATCTCCAGCATCTGCAGTCCTCACTACCACCTTCACCATCCCTGCATATGTCCTGACACCCAGCAGAGGTGGAGGCACAGTGATATATAGTTAGGAGGGAGATGTCTGGCAGTCCTCAATATTGAGTCTGGATCCCATGAAGTCTGATGACTTTGGGTTAATCATGAGCAGGAAGGCTCCTGCTGATTATGACATACTGTCCTCCTTTGGTTAGTTAATCAGTGTTCTTCCGTGTTGAATAACACTTGGAGGAAGCAATAAAAATAGCAGGGGTGCAAAATGTACTGTGGATGAAGGAATTTCAATATCCACAACCAAGAGTGGCTCGGCAGCAGTTATACTGATCAAACTGGTCGGGTCCTAAAGGATGTGACCAACTCTAAGGCAGGTGATGAAGGAACCAATGAGAGAGAAAAATGTACTTGACCTTATTCTCACTAGGCTGCCAGGTGCAGATGCATCTGTCATTGGCAATGCTGGTAAGAGTGTACTTGTGGGGACGAAGTCCTGCCTTCACCATGAGAATAACCACCATCTTATTGTGTAGGACTGCCATTGTGTTAAATGGGACAGACTTTCAACAGATTTAGCAACTCAAGACTGGGCATCCATGAAGCCATTAACAGCAGCAGAATCATACTCCAACACAATCTGCAACCTCATGGCCCAGCATATCCCCACTCACATTACCATGAATCCAGGGGATCAACCCACGTTCAATGTAGAGTGCAGGAGGGCATGCCACGAGCAGTGACTCTGGATTTACCTTAAAACGAGGTGTCAACCTGGTGAAGCCACCAAACAGGACTACTTGTGTAACAAACAACATAAGCAGCAAGTGATAGACAGAGCTAAGCAATTCCATGATATTGGATCAGATCTAAGCTCTGCAATCCTGCCACATCCTTATGTAAGGTATTGCAAAATGTACTTATAAGATGTACTTATGTAAGGTATGATTTGTCTGGTTAGCGCGCAAAAGAGTACTTTTCACTGCATTCCAATATATGTGACAATAATAAATCGAATCAAATCAAATATCCAGTGGACAATTAAACAACTCACCAGAGAAGGAGGCTTCACAAATATCCCCATCCTCAATGATGGAAGAAACCAGTACTTCAGTGTAAAAGTCACAGCTGAAGCATTCGCAGCAATCTTCAGCTAGAAGTACCAACTCGATGATCCACCTCGGCCTCCTCCAGTGGTCCCAGCATCACAAATTCATTCTTCAACCAATGTGACTCACTCCACAAGATATCAAGAAATGGTTGGAGGCACTGGATACTGCAAAGGCTATGGGCCCTGACAACATTCCAGCAATAGTACTGAAGACTTATGCTCCAGAACTTGCCTCTCCACTAGCCAAGTTGTTCCAGTACAGTTACAACATTGCCATCCACCCAACAATGTGGAAAATTGCCCAGATATGTCCTATTTATAAAAAGCAGGACAAACCTTGCTGATGGTGCAATAGGCTTGATGGATCACATGGTCCATTCCTGCTCTTATGACTGTAATTGTATTTGATTGCACGCAGGTAGTGAGCATCAACTGGGAAATCACTTGCACTACTAGAAATAGGGAAAGACTGAAAACATAGTTATAGGTTCAGGCGTTTGAAGCTCTTGGCTCTTTGCTTCAGTATTACTCACCAGAGCTCTCACTGTTAACAAACAGTCTAAGAAGCCTAAAGCTGAAATGTTGTGTAAAATCTCCTGCACAGAGATTGATGCAGTGTCCAAGGGATACAAGCAACATTCACAATGCATTTGAAGAGAGGAGTTGATGCCAAATGCCAGGTCCCAACCTGTCTGTGACAGGCAGCTGAAAAGTGCAAAGCACAAATATCGACCAAGGTAAACTAAGAAGCATATTGGCACCTGATATATTGCCTTAAGGATTATGTAACATTTCAAGAAAATAACATTCTCCATTAGTAGGTTAAAAATTGAAAATAAAATAAAAGAGGCTGCAAAAAAACAGGATAATAAAGCTTGTGTCACCAAAAAAAGTAAATAACTATGTTGCTAAGAAAAGCATATTGTTTTAAGTTTTGGATGAAATAACTGAAACAAGTTTGTTATAAGTAGACAAATTGTTAATCATAAAGCTAAGAATGAGGTTTCATCCCATTTAGTCAGAACAACAAAACATGGAACAAGTTGTGCTACGAGAAGAACACATCTTTGTGAAAGACACAATTAGGTCACAAGATTAATAGCAGCTTCAAATCTCACAATTCCCATCCTATCCCAGTGGCAGCTCAGAAGGATCGCTCAGTACTTATCACAACTATATTCTTCCACAAATAAAACTTTTGGAATTGCCACTTACTACCCTCCCAACCCCTCTCCCAACCAACAATTTCACAATGCTGATTTTGAAATATTAGGAGAAATAAAATATGTAAAATTTATTTGGTCATCAGGAACAATGCATCAGGAATGAGAATTTAACAGTGCCGGGCAAACATCCATGCCAGACATGAAAAGAGTTTAATAAAATCTTTTTGTGAATTGAAAACTTTGTTCAGAAGATTATTGATCTTCCACTCTACACATGCCTTTCCACCGTTATATGCCTATTCATGATTGTAAAATTTGACATCTGACAAAGTAACATGTCTACAGCAGTCAAAATATTACCTGCCTTATAATAAATGCAAATTTAATCTAGTGAAAAAATATTACAAACAAAAAAATTACACTCTATGCTCCTGAGTTCAGGAGGTCCACACTACCCAAAAAAAGGGATTCAGCTCAAAAACATATGACCCATGCTGAGTAAGGATAGTTTACAGGTCCCAGAGCGCAATCAGATGAAGCCCATATCTGCAACTCAGAGAGAATGGCAATGCTATCTGATCTGTTTTCAGTGTTCTCCTCTTTCTTCTTGAAAAAACCAAGATGTTAAGAATCTCTCTACCCCAGTCTTTATCTGTTTTAAGAGGCTGCTTTTCTAAGGTGTATGTATGGATCATGAAATCCAATCTTATCAGGCAAGTCTGTGCTAGAGACAGGTATGTCCTTAAAAGAGGCCTGTCTTGTGTTTTTTTAGTTAGCAAGCTGATCTGGACATTATTATTTCATTCCTACCTTATAACAAAGCACTCACCTTAAATGTGAAGGAGAAATACTGTTTGTGTACCTTTCCTGTGGCGGGAAGGTGTTACAATAGTCATAAACTGTGGACTACTGATTTTCATCTTCTAATTTTAATATCTGGAACTTTCATCTCCTGAAATAGTTTTGTAAAGGGAAAAAATTACACTAATTTAAGAATAGCAATTACCTGACAAAAATTGGCGAAGTCATGAAACCAACCTGGGATGAATGAAGACAGTGTAAACCAAAATCAAAAAAAATTTGACTGAAACCAGTGCACCCGGTGAGGCATTAAGAAATCCGCATTTCCTATTTTGATTTACAACTTTGAGAATTTTCACATTATTTAAGATGGAAATTGCAAACCTAAAGAAATATAACTTCCTCAGATAGACAACACAAAACAAGTTTGGATTCAAAGGAATGGTTTTTGGCAGAGCCAGCAAGATGGATTCGCGACTGCAGAACTGGAGAAAGTTTCAGTCCTTCAAGAAGGAAAAGTGTCTAATGACAGAACTGATTAAAGACAAGCATTAGAACATAAAGACCTCAGAGGATAAGTGAAATATTCACAACTGCTGATGATACAAGACATCCATTAAATAACTACAGTCCCCTAGGATAAAACATGATGGCTTTTGTTCAGTGTTCTTCAACTTCCCCTGAACCCTAAGGAAAAGTCCACACTACTCTTGTGTAATTCACATCATACATTGGACTGTACTTCCACCACCTCTGCAGCAAGAAAAGAAAGTCAAAAATACCTACTCAAAAATCCTATGAACAGGTGTTCAGCTGCGAGTGTTTTCAGGAAGAACATTAATAGGGTATGCAAGATCAGTGTAAGACAACAAATTATATCACAATCTGTCAGCTATGTATGCTTCCAGTATGTGCGCAGTGCACTATCAATAACACTGTTCCAAACTGGCTTTCTGAAAGAGATGTCTACCTTTTACAGTGTCTGTGGATTCTCAGCACCGACAACAGTAGCATGATGGAGTCATTTTTTCAGTCAAAAACATCATTATTTCTAAAAATAGCTTACAATTCTTCCCTCTCTCCAGTAAGTGTACCTTGCATAGCTTAATAAATGTAAGAAGTCCCAGTAGTGGAGCAGGGAAGTCTTTACTCTGTACTCTATGTACAGAGCACTTTATTTTCTGAATTTTATTTCCTCCTATTTCCTCTCCAAAGCCATGTTGGCTTTTGCATCTATTGCATTATTTAAACCTAAGCATAAAAATTACAATATACAGGTTATTCTGCAATAACATACGTTTCGTTAATGCAAACTCACTATAATCTGATTGATGAATTGGGGACACCATTTCTGAAGTGCAAACTTTTAAAGCATGTATTGGTTATAATGATATAGAGATTCTGGCCCCATTAGTTTAAATAGTGTTGCTATTACGTGATTTTCATATAACACAGGGTTGCACGAGAATGCAACTACCGCATTACAGCAGAACCGACTATTTGAAACAAATATAAAAACTTACATGGATATAAAAAGCTTTCTGCTAATTAGGGTACACTTTGGGTTCTTGTCAGTTGAGTGAATGCACATTAGAGTCGATAGCTTAATACAGGACAAGGCAAAATGTTTGGTTTGTACTTTGAAGTTTGACTCCAGTTGGCTTGATGTCTATCCAAGAGGTTACAGATCAAGGAATCAAATCATCTCTTTCAACTCAAATAATCTACATGACTAACATCATGTTGTTCTTTTAGGGTTAGTGGGATTAATTGATAACTGTGTCTGAGGTGAACATACTGTCTGATTCTGTGAAAGGGGCAAAACTTTGTAGTCTCAGTCTGCAGTCCACTGCCTGGATTTTAGTCATATATTTGACTACCTGCATTCAGTTTGCCAATCTGAAATCAGCAGATAAGCTTGGTTAGGCAGAAGCTCTGTTTCAAAATTGATCATGCAAAAACAGTAGTGGTTAAGGTTCAATGAGCCTTTTGCTAAGCATCAACAGAGAAGTAGTCTTTTGTTGTTTTGATATTGAGAATATGCAATTTGTAATTATGAAATATACTCTGTCCTGAATGTATTTCATCTGTTTAATGTTAAATACAATTATTTGTTGGTCTATAATAGAGTCTAAGACAAGATATTGACAAGATATTCTTACACTTGTTAACGTGATCATTTGTTGATACATGATGTATACTAATAACATAGAACACAGAGTAAAGACTTTCCTGCTTCACTACTGGGTCTTGCTACATTTATTAAACTATTCAAGGTACACTTACTGGAGAAAGGGAAGAAATGTAAGTATTCATAAGTTTACAGCAATTGATATGTTGAAATATAGACCAAAGATGCCATAGAAAAGTCAGTTCAAACATTCCTGACATAACTTAAGGTTTATAAAAAACGGTGTCAATCTGTGCCAGTAAATTTACTCAATCTTCCTGTAGATCTGTGTTTTACTATGTAGACTCTTTGTTTCAGCATGCTGATTGGTTTAGAATTCTCTTTTACCCTCAGTGATTGCTGAAACCAACTTATTTCCTTCCTCAGTTCTGCTATTTGAGGACTGCTTCTTGCTTGGCATGATCTTTCTCACTGTTACTGAGGAATTTTCCAAGGTAGTTTAGCAAATTTAATATTCTGCTTGAATTTGTCTCTTTTGAGACACCTCAGCATCTAGCATTCAACTTGAATATGTCATAACCATTTTACAATCAAGCTGTGTTGCACCCTTGAGTTAAGTCAATTACAGATTTGTCAGTTGGTTCATGTAGAGTATATTGCTCACTGAATCTCTCATGACTTGTGTTTCCTAACAAACCTTGATGGTTCCTGTAGTCTGAACTATCTTCAGTGTAGATAATTATGGAAAACATTTCTATCATACCCATATAGTTAGTACACAGAATCAGTATATCTTGCCATCTTGTTAACACAGATAAGCTAAATGGATTCTGCTAACTGTTTGGACCCTGCCATGAGTCCAATGAACTCTATGAAGTCTTCCATTGGTTATGCTTTGACTGATTGTTCCTTGACCATTTGTGTTTGCCTTTAACTAGTTTGACTTCTTCTACTATTTGGAGAAGATTAAGGTTAAGACATGCACTTCCATTCAAGAGGTAATTGTTGACCATGAACTACATCCAGGTTTCTACCTTAGGTTAGAGAGTGGCATATAGCATACCATTAATTTTCTCTTTGTACATCTCTTTGTACATCTCTTTGTAAATTCTAGACTTATAGAGTCATAGTCAGGGTCATGGAATCATACAGCACTGAAACTGACCATAACCCCAAACATAACCCCAAACTAAACTAGTCCCACCTGCCTGCTCCTGGCCAATATCCCTCCAAACCTTTCTAATTCATGTACTTAGCTAAGTGTCTTTTAAATGTAGTAACTGAGCATACATCTACCACTTCCTCACACAAACCACCCTCATGTAAAACATTTGCCCCTCATTTCTTATTTGAATTTCTCTCCTCTCACCTTAAAAATATACCCTCTTGTTTTGAAATCCCCCATCCCTGGGATAAGATACCTGCCAGTCACCTGATCTATACCCATCATTATTTATAAACCTCTATAAGGTCACCTCTCCATCTCTTAGGCTTCAGTGAAAATGTCTCAGCTTATCTAGCCTTTCTTTATAACTCAAACATTCCATACATGGCAAGATCCTGGTAAATCTCTTCTGAATCCTCTGTGGCTTAATAATATCCTTTTATAACAGAGCAACCAGAAATGGACACAGTACTCCAGAAGAGGCCTCATTAATGTCCTGTACAACCTCAACATGACTTCCCAACTCCTGTACTCAAAGGACTGAGCAATGAAGGCAAGTGTGCTAAATGCCTTTTTAACTACCCTGTCTCTATGTGACCCAAACTTCAAAGAATTCTGTAGCTGAACCCCTAGGTCCCTCCATTCTACAATATTATCCAAGGTCTGACCATTAATTGTATAAGTTCTGCCCTTCTTTGTTGTACCAAAATGCAATGCCTCACATTTATCCAAACTGAACTCCATCTGCCATTTTTCAGCCCATTGACCCATTTGATCAAGATCCCTTTGTAATCTTAGAAAAACTTCTTCCTTATCTACTTTGCCACTAGGTTTGATGTTAACACTTAGATTCATACTTTCTATCCCTTCCTGATATGATATACTTATCATTTCCCATCTTGATACCTCTCTCTTTGCTTTGCCTCTACTCTTTACTGCATCTTCCAAAATTTGATACTTTGCCTCTAGTATTCAAGTTAAGGTTCTCTCTACTTCCCTTATCATGCATTTCGCAAGAACTCAAGTCCCAATATGATTTACATGGAGACTGTCCATTGGTATAGATACCACTTTCGCCCAGTACTGATGCCAGTGTCCCATGAACAGAAAGCCACTTCTCCCACACCAGTCCTTCAGCCATGCATTAATCTCTCTAAATCTTATTTGCCCATGCTAATTCACACATGGCTCAGGTAATAAAGCAAAGACCTTTGAGGATAGGCTTCTTAATTTGGCATCTAGTTCGTCACTGTGACTCTGCAGAAACTCCTTGTTTGTCTTGTCTATCTTGTCGTTATCGACATGGACCATAACAATAGGATTCTCCCCCTCCCATTCCAAATTCGTCTCCATTCCTGAGCAGATGTCCTGAACGCTGCCACTGGGCAAACAACACAGCCATCTAGACTCACACTCTTTGCTGCAAAGAGCAGTATTAATCCTGACACTATACAGTTCCCCACTCCCCATTTAAGTAGCTTGTTGTACCATGGTGGCATGGCCAGTTATCTTATCCACCGTGCAACTCTCAATCTCATCCATAAAAGCTGAAAGCAACTCAAATCTGTTGGACAAGTTAAAAGGTTGAAGCTTTGTGCACCTAAGTCTCCTGACCTGCAGTCACACTCTCCTGTCCATGAACACTAAATCAGATAATTCAATAGTCAGAGGTGTATCTGCCTCCTGATATGAAGAATCCGGATAACATTCCCCCTCCCTGATGTAGTGTCTTTAGTTCAGCCTCCGTCTTATAGAGTCTGCGCTGAAGCTGCTCAAGTGTCAAACCTCTCTCATATGCTGTAACTATGACAGCGCCTGTCTTAACCAGCTTCTTCTCCTGCAGCATGGTAAGAATCAATTCCAGATGGCAGAAAATATTTTAGGCAAAAACAACGGAACACATCCTTCTGTTCCCCCTGCTTAACTTGCTGAAATACATAACCCCAACACTCTATTGTAAACCACATTCAAATTTATAGTCACATTAAGTTGGCTAGCTTTATATGCTTTTGACACATAAGGCCTATCTGACCATATAGACGTTTATAGAATGAGAGGCATGGATAGGGTAAATAGACAAGGTTTTTTCCCTGGTGTGAGGAAATTCAGAACTAGAGAGCATAGATTTAGGGTGCGAGGGGAAAGATTTAAAACAGATCTAAGGGGCAACCTTTTCACACAGTGGGTGGTACGTGTATGAAATGAGCTGCCAGAGGAAGTGGTGGAGGCTAGTACAATAACAACATTTAAAAGGCATCTGGATGGGTACATGAATAAGAAGGGTTGAGAGGGATATGGGCTAAATGCTGGCAAATGGGAGTAGATTAATTAAGGTTATCTGGTCGGCATGGACGAATTGGACCAAAGGGTCTGATTCTGTGCTGTACATCTCTATGACAATATGATTCGCTTAATAAGGACCTGGTTTCAGCTGATTCTGAATTAAGCTGCTCTTTCACTGGAAACATTGAAATTATCCTGCATAATGCTGGAAACTGCAGAATTTAATTTAGTTTAGTTGACATAAAACTAAATTTGATCCTGTACAAAATAAAAAATTTAGATTTTCTTACCAATAATTGCATGCAGTCAGCCTGAGAATAATACCCATCAACCAGCAATGTCCTACACAAATGTTAACTTCCTAGAAATTTCCTAGTGCTCTACACTTAACTCTCTCTTTAAATACATGTCTTCCCGAAGTGTTCTGTGACAGATGTGACCCCATGGCAGATACAGAGACCTCACTGATGGAGCTCTATTTTTAGTTCAAGTATGTACTTTTGGATCAACACTACTAACAGTTTCTAAAACAATATTTGTAACAATTGACCAATGAGAGGAACACTCCAAACTTCCCTATGACAGCTTAAACTTAACTTATATCTCTAACTGTGGTCTTCAGAATATTCTAGGCACAAGACCATTCTGCCAACCAATCAACTTTGCAGCCTTGGCAAACTGTAACTTGCAGTTTAGACTAGAGGCTCTAGAATATCTAATCTTCAGGCCTTGTACAGTCTAATACAATTTAACCTTTACTGTGAAACTAATAAGCCAATGACATGTCTATAATTATGTGTTTATCCCAGTTACATACACATTTGGCTTTAAGCAATTTCTTCATTTCGCTAATTGTTTAGTGGTTATCCAATCAAAAACATCTAGAGGGATCCCAAATTTTAATCTAGTCTGAACGATGTCTGTTGGATCTTAGCTGCGTCCCTGGATCAGAGCAAAGTGGCCTAAATTCATGATTGCAATCCCATGACCCATATAGATTACCAATGGGATCTATCAATGATATAGTTACAAAGTATCTCTCCCTTCATTGAACAGTCCATCAATGACCATCAAATCAAATATAATACTTTGGGACCGTTAAATATTTTGGGAAAATAATGCAGTGTAGTTTAGGGAATTGTATACTCTTAGGGACAGGAGAAGATAATTGATGGAGAAAATGCATGTAGAAAAAAGAAAACAATTTGCCTGACAAAATCGATCTCACATCAGGCCTTCTGCATTAAATTGAATGTTATTCTGAATCGTCATAATATATTGTTGGCTAAATTCCTGCTGTGACATATTGTATAAATTATATAGGAATGCAGTAAACCTCATGATGCACAAAGGTCTAGAAGTGGCTTTCTGAATATTTGCTATTAAGTCAAGATGAGGAAGTAATGCAACAGTAATAGAATTTTTCTGTTTTAGTGGGCAGCTAATTAAATTTGGTCCTCTATTGTGCAGCCAATCCATTTCAATCCATTCCCCAATGTGGAGACGCAACACATCGAATTTTGCCTACAACTGTCCTCGCTGCTTCTTGAACCCCAGCATTGCACCTTGATGATACCCACTGTGTTCCTTTACATTCCTTCTTGGAGGCTATGAGAGGGCTCACATTCAGTGACACCCATCATCCCCCATAGCCTTCCATGCTTCCCTACCTTGTTCTGAATTCTGCCCATTCAAATTAAGTTTCTTCTATTACTGTCCTTATCCCTATCACTGCAAATGCCTTTGCTACCCCCTCCAGCCTTGAGTCCCCAACTTCCCCAAATTTAATATATCTGAAGTACACCATTATAATTTCAACAAAAATAATTAATTTCAAGCCTGAGATTTTTCAAAACTTGTTTATACACATGCTGAAAAATGCTAGTGCTGAAGCGTAAATTGCACATGTCAAGGAGCCTACAGATAAGCATTGAGCCAAATGCCTTTCCTCAACCCACCATTAAGCTACGACCTTGGAAGAACACAGTATTGCACTGGTGAAATAAACATTGTTCCATTTCGCACTTCAGTATCTTATAGTTTGATGCCCAACATTTTTGAGATAACACAAAAGCAAAATACCCCAGAAGCTGGAAATCTAAAATAAGTACAAGAAAAGCGAAAAAAACGCAGCAGATCACGCAGCAATTGTGGGGAGAAATAAAGTTGATGTATCAGGTCTGACGATAGATCATCAACCTGAAACACTAACTTTGTTTTTAGAATAGAATCTTTACAGTGCGGAAACAGGCCCTTCGGCCCAACAAGTCCACACCAACCCTCCAAAGAGTATCCCACCCAAGCCCATTTTCGTATCCTATTACTCTATATTTACCCCTGACTAATGCACCAACCTACAATCCCTGAGCACTGTGAGCAATTTATTATGGCTAATTCACCAATTGGTGGAGTAGCAGAAAGCATAAGGGACTCTCAAAGAATACAGGAGGATATGGATAGATTGGAGAGTTGGGTGGAAAGTGGCAGATGGAGTTCATTCCAGACAAATGTGAGGTGATGCATTTAGGCAAGTCTAATTCTAGAGCAAATTATATAATGAATGGAAGAGCCTTGGGAAAAGTTGAAGGACAGAGAGATCTGGGAGTGCAGGTCCATTGTACCCGGAAGATTGCTGCACAGGTGGATAGAGTGGTCAAGAAGTCATATGGTATGATTGCCTTCATTGGATGGGGTACTGAGTATAAGAGCTGGCAAGTCATGTTAAAATTGTACAAGACATTGGTTCAGCCGCATTTAGAATACTGTGTACAGTTCTGGTTGCCCCATTACCAAAAGGATGTGGACGCTTTGGAGAGGGTGCAGAGAAGGTTTACGAGGATGTTGTCTAGAAGGTGCTAGCTATGAAGAGAGGTTGAGTAGGTTAGGTTTGTTTTCATTAGAAAAAAGGAGATTGAGGGGGGACCTGATTGAGGTTTACAAAATCATGAAGGGTATAGACAGGGTGGATAGAGATAAGCTTTTTCCCAGGGTGAAGGATTCAATAATGAGAGGTCTTGCTTTCAAGGTGAGAGGTGAAAAGTTTAAGGGGGATACACGCAGCAGGTACTTCACACAGAGAGTGGTAGGTACCTGGAATGGGTTGCCAGCAGAGATGGTAGAGGCAGGCACGGCAGATTCATTTAAGATGCGTCTGGACAGATACATGAGGTGGGGAGCAGAGGGATGCAGATGCTTAGGAATTGGGTGAAAGGTTTGGACAATGGAATTGGATCGGCTCAGGCTTGGAGGGCTGAATGGCCTGTTCCTGGGCTGTAAATTTTCTTTATTCTTTTTGTCTCAGTGCCATTGTTCACACACAGTCCTGGGGTTTCAAAATGGTCAGTCTTCTGCTTGGGTGTCTCATGGTCAGGGGATCTGTTAAGCCATGTCTTAGGGCTGTTCACCAAAATTAATCAGAGGTCAGCAGTTAATACAGTCGTGATGGTCAGTCTGTAGATCCTTTATGAGAATTCAAGGAGGGAGTCTTAGGGTTGGTGGGCGGAGCAATGACAATAAAAGTTGTGGACTCAAGGCTGGATGGGGTAGCAGGGGCATTTACAATGGTAGGGATAAGGACAGTAATAGAAAAAACTCAACTTGAATGGGCAGAATTCAGAACAAGAAAGGGGAGCATAGTAGGCTATGATGGATGATGGGTGTCACTGAAAGTGAGCCCTGTCATTGCCTCCAAGCAGGAATGTAAAGGAACACAGTGGGTATCATCAAGGTGCAATGCTGGGGTTCAAGAAGCAGCGAGGACAATTGGAGATGAAGTTCGATGTGTTGCGTCTCCACATTGGGGAATGGATTGAAATGGGTTGTTGTAGTAGAATGGGAAAATACGGGACATCCTCATGTGTGTTTTTTTCGGTTGGGGGAGGTGGTTTACCTGGTGATTAGATTCTGTCTAGTGCTGACAGGGTTCAGAGTGATCTGTGTGCCAGCAATAACTTTCACTTCTCCAGATGCAAAGTGCCCCTAGAAAATGGCTGGAACAATGCTCGGTGTGAGCAGAATTAATTGTCAGTTTATTGGCCATAAGTGTGGGATCTACACTTGCTGGATGCCATGTAACTGTACTGATAAAAAAACATGAATCAACTATTTGCAAAGTGCAACTACACTGGATTTGCAATCATTGCACTGCTTATTTCATATGCATTCAAACTGCTAATCAAGTGGTCCAAGGAGATTTGCCATTGGTGTATGCAAAGTGAACATGGGCATCTCAATTATGTTGAAGTTAGCGACAATGTTGGTACACTTGCTGAAAGAAACCACAATTTATGACACATCCAAGAGCCACACAAGTTCAAGGCCTCATCTACCTCGCATGTCTAACAATTGTGCAGAATGCAGTGTGACGTTCAGCATTTGATGTGGGTGTAGGGTTAGATGGGTGGTGTTGTGCTACAGGTGTTCCTGCTGATATTGGGTGGTGCCTCAATAGGGCAATAGGCAGACTGCACAGGAAATAGAAATTTGAGGAAACACTTAGTAGAACCCTAATCATCAGCTAATAGAAATAAAATAACAGCACTAAATGCATTGAAAATTCCCATACTGCAATATCAATGCTATCTGAAATACTGGCCCAATAGCTTTAGACTCATTAAACCCAAAACTCTGAGGAAAGTGATAGATTATTAACCAGATTGGCATAGTTTTAAACATAAAAAACTAAAAATGCTAGTTTCACAACCACAAGTCACTGGATTTATTTTATTCCTTTAATTTTCAATTGTAGTGCAGTGATTTATTACAGGAGGGAAAATGACCTAACATCTTACTGACTTGTTAAGAGTTGTGACCTTAGCATTACAATCCTTTAATGCATGAAGTCAATTTAAAAGTAGTCTCAAGTTAGGAAGCGTGCCAGGCATGAATCAAATAGTTATGTTGATCCATTCCATTTTTTTTCATTTACATTTTTAAATAATACTTCAAGTTGTCTAGTTGTGTTGATTAGCATTAACAGTGGTAGCAGCAAGAAATTATACAACTATAAAATAGATAGAAACAGAATTCATGTTGATTGAGGTAAAGGACAGACAGGAGGGTATTGACTGTACTATTCGGGATGCACTATAGACGAACGAATTGTAGAAAGGAGATGGAAGGGAAAATATGCAGACATACATATAAAATGATTGATTGATTGATTGTTGTCACATGTACTGAGATACAGTGAAAAGTGTTGTTTTGTGTGCTCAAGAGGCAGGTTGTATCACACGAAGTGTACCGGGTAGGAGAACAGAATACAGAAGCTAGTGTTACAGCACATAGAAGATACATAGAGATTAGAATTAATACTTGACAGTCCATTCAAAAGTCTGATAACAGCGGGGAAGAAGCTGTTCTTGAATCTGTCTGTAAGCATATTCAAACTCTTATATCTTCTGCCTGTTGAAGAGGGTGGAAGAGGATATAACCATGGTGGGAGGGGTCTGTGATTCTGTTGATTGCTTTCCTGAGGTGGCAGGAAGTATGAATGGAACGCTTGTTTGCGTGATGGAATGGGTTGTGTTCACGACTTTCTGTAGTTTCTTGCAGTCTTGGGAAGAGCAGCAGCCATACCAAACTGTAATGCATCCAGATGGAATGCTTTCTATGGCATACCTATAAAAACTGGTAATCATCTTTGTGGACATACTTAATTTCCTTAGCCTCCTGAAGAAGTAGAGACATGGTGCTTTCTTGACCATTGCATTAATGGGGTGGACCAGGATAAACTGTTGGTGATCCTCACTCCCAGGAACTTTACAATCTTGGCCATCTCCATCTCAGCACTATTGATGCAGACAGTGGCATGAAAAACACACTTTTAAACTAACTTCAAACAAACCAACAAGAAATTGGTGTGAAAAGGAGAAGAGAATTGAGATTGTCTTTAGTGTTCAACACTCCTTTTGAATCCTACTTTTAAGAAACCCAAAAATAGCTCTTCACCTTGACTCACTAGTGAGCCTATCAGCAGCATGTACAGAGGAGATCTAGCTTGTGATTGGAGGAATGTCTCCTCACCATTTCTTTCTATTCTACTTACAGGTGTAACTTTCTCTCATAGGTTGTCCCATGATTGAATTTTCCCAGGCAATGTGGGGCCATTTAGGGTGTATCTACGTCATGACCCATGTATTTCAGCATTGGTAGCTTGTTTGTAACTTCAGATCCAAAGCAATGTGATTGACTTTCTGCTTTCTGAAATGGTCCCAAAAGCTATTGAGTCCATGGGCAATGAGTGATGGACAACAAATGCTGACCTTATCAGTGAATCCCACACTCCATGAAATAAATCTATAAAAATCATGTTGCCACTGTCTGTTTATCCTCCTCTCCTTCAGTACCTGAGCAGAACTAGTACTAATTGGCTCATTAGATACAATACAATAAAAAACTGATGAAAACAAGCATAACCTCTGATTATATCCCAAATTTCAGTTCCCAGCTGTTTTTTAGAAATTAGCACTATTGTGCAATAAACAGTTTGTGTGCCTCTGTAACCAATTGAGAAACACTTCAACTTGCAGTATCGCAAGTGCGATCTCTGGAAATTGCAGTGCAGCATCATTGTCTCAGCATTGGCTGTTATTTGGACTGTAAATCCAAATTATGGATTATTCCAGCCCCAGCACTCACCTGCAGTTGAAACAGGAAATAAGAAAGTGAGCTTGGAGAAGAAAAGGTACAGGCAGTTTGGTAAAGACCGGGGTGAAGTGTATGTGGGCCATAAGCTTTGACAAATTCTGTGTGAAATATGGTTTTAAATTTGTTTCAGGTTTTCCCTGGAGTTCAAGATTTTTAAGGTGCAACAGGAGGTACTGCAAGTAGAAAGTTAAATTTTTCTTTTCTATTTTAAAATATACTTCTTTTAAAAAGTGATGTCATTTTGCATTATAGGAACTTAGCAATGTTTTTGGAACTTCTAGCTTTCACACTGGTTCCTATGCAGAAACCATGCTCCATGTGAGGTTGTTTCACATAAAGTCACAATTTTCAGGAACCCAACCACAACTTTAAGTGAGGACTTATTATACTACATATTTTTAGCAACAGGGAGTCAAACATCGCCTCCTCTCATCTTGCAACATAACTTAAACATTCTTTTTATTTCTTATCTACGACATCATAATGACTGAATAGCTCAACTGCTGAATTTACTTCCAGATATCTTGGGCTTTCCCTGCCTATCAAATTTAATTATCTCTCCATCAGCCCAAAAATAAATCAAAATCTCTGACAATCTTCCACTGCATCTCACAATCCATTTTATTACAAAGATTTGTGGATTCAATATACCATGCCTCCTCACTTCTTTCCAATAATCAGTACCCACTGCCTCCTCTCCTTCAGCAAATCCCTTACCACCTTTAGATTTTATTTTGAGCTTTTTAAATATCTAATCTACTGCAAGCTAGGTTGAATTACATGTATATTATATCTTAAGGTTTTCCAACATCCATTTGAAACCTTTAGAAAGGAAGTTCACTTAAAATGAGCCTCAAGTGCTGGTAAGATAACCTGAGTTAATATTGTAAAGCTACACTAAACAACTGTGTGAAGTTAAACCATTTACACTGCTAACACCTCTAGTTCCTGTTTGCACATTGTGGTGTTATTACCTACGTCAAGACATGCAGGTGTTCTTGTATCAGCACCACTTCACAGAGTGGTACAGAATTCATGAAATTCACAGTTTGAAATGAAGATGAGATATGACAAGAGGATGAATATGTTAGTGCAGATGAGATAAGGAAGAAACTTGGTTGGAGAATGCATTAGTATGCACAAGACATATCAGCAGAGTGAACTGGTATTTTCATTAATCTTAGGTAGGAAAATACCCAAATCGTTTCTACAATTGCCTCCTTTATCAAAGCTTCAGTGACCCTTTTACAAACAAGGCACTGCAAGCAACACCACACTAGAATGTTTGCTGAAGATAAAAGATTTGGTTTGATAAAAACGTCTTTTAAGTGCAACCTTCTGTAAAGCTCCTGACTGCACATATCCTGGAATATCACAAAAAGTACTGAAGGTACACAATATTCCAATCAGTATCTGAAACTGATGCAGGCGATGAGAGTGGGCATTGCCTTACTGCTGTTGGAGCTCACATCGGTCATGACACGAGACCTGCCCTAACCAGTGTATATTTTCAAGACTTGTACAAAGTCAATGTGGAATAATATTAATTTTACCAATTTTCTTTATCTGGTGTGATTTATTTCTTATTATCTGCACTCCTATAAAACAGGGATACTTTTATTTGGTTTTTCTTAATTAGACAGGAGGCACGTGTTTTTACCCAAGTTTGAAACAGACACAGAGGTGAATATTTCAGATGTGACCTTGCATCTGGACTTCTGAAAGATTAATTTATCTTTCCCTTTTAGACAAACAAACTATGCCTTACCATTAAGTTATACTGTCTGCCTTTAAACCTACATGAACTGAATCATGTAGGAAGTTATTTTTTCACACAATGAGCAGGTAGTAGCTAGGGTGGTGTCAAACATGTGTAAAAGACATGAAAAGGTAATTTAGGACGTTTGATACTTATTTCAGCCTTTATCAAAATACAGAGAACTAAATTTAATAATCAAACACCAAAAACTGAGAGACAACATTTTTAATTAATGACTTAGTGGCTAATTGTGAATCTGAAAGGTGACCTGATTGGAGCTTGCAGTGCGGCTGGGCCTTTGGAAGAAAGCTTATCAGACTTTGTATGATCGAGGGAAGTTTTGAAAGTTGCGAAAGTGCTACAATTGACAGGACAGGCAGAGGTGAGAAAACTGAAGAGTTTTTTTTTATTTGAGGTGACATAGGGGGTTTGTTGAAAAAAATAATTGAGGCACCACATCTGGGCGCAGAAGTGAAAGTGCATGCCTGCTGATGCCAGAAAAGCTTGAAGACAGTGAAGTGGCAGCCGTTACAGAGGGTTCTTGTTTTGGTGAGAAAAGGCTGCAGGCAGCATGAAAATTGTCCCACTCAAAATGCAGAGTGCCTTCCTGCAAGAACACAGGACATTTTAAAATTACTTTTTGCAGCAAAAAGAATGAAACTCAAACACAGGAAAAACTCACCAGGTCATTTAAGAGATCAAAGAGCTTAAAAGCAATGAAATTTTTGGGTGAAATAAAATAATCCAAGGGAAAAAAAACTAGTACAGGAAGACAGAAAACATTAATGAAGAAGTGGAGTCTTATACTTTTTGACATCAAGATATTTTCACACGACGTCCAAAAGATAAAACTCAGAAAGCAGATGAGAAATATGTGCAAATTCATAATTTTATCCTAAAGGGTGGCCTCACGTTCTCAATTATCCCATTCTCATACAATACCATGAGTAGCAAAGGCATCTTAATGTCATAGATGACATCTTAATCCACAACAAAAGACCAGACTTGTAGCTCAGGTTGAGGTTCTGAATGTAAGTTTGCTTGCTGAGCTGTAAGATTTGATTTCAGATGCTTCGTCACCATACTAGGTAACATCATCAGTGAGCCTCTGGTGAAGCGCTGGTGTTATGTCCCACTTTCTATTTATGTGTTTAGGTTTCCTTGGGTTGGTGATGTCATCCGGAGGCTTACTGATAATGTTACCTAGTATGGTGATGAAACGTCCAAAAACGAACTTTCCAGCTCAGTGAGCAAACCTACATCCAAAAGACCAGTCATTTCAAGAGTCCTTAAACATTCTTCAATAGGTACATCAATGGCACTTGGGAATTACAAAGTATCATACCCTGTGTGGTGGCCAGGAATTTCACAAGCATTGGAGGAGATGATCTTGAATTGTAATATCTGCGCTAAGCTATACGATATCAAGAACAAGAACACCATTTATGATTTCTTATTTCCATCTGAGTGCTGGGAACACCATGACTGTTTGAACTTAAAGGAAGAATATTTATCATTGTTGACCATTACTTAAGAAGGTTTGAGGTTAAATATATGCATGAACTTAGATTGAAAGTTGTTATCACCTTACTCAAGGAAACTTTTGCAATGTCTGGTATCCCTGATATAGTTGTTTCTAATAATGGCCCATAGTTTGCTAATGAATGTTTCAAACAGTTGTGGAGTTTATGCGTCTATAGATAACACCAGCTCGCCTACAAACACACACGAAAGAACAGAGTGGCTGAGAAGATTGTGAAAACAATTAAAGCTGACCTCAAGATAAATGAGGACTTTGATTTATCATTACTGAGTTTAATGCCACACCATTGTAACACAGTCTCCCCTCCCCCCCAGACAAGCTTCTGACGAGCAGACCACTACACAGTCACAGGTCTCCCAAATATAGTGATACCTAGAGTTACAAACAAATATAGATTGGAAATTTACGAAAGGAAGGTACAGTAAGCCAAAGTAAGCCAAAGCCATAACCAACATAGAGAGTTTGTGCTTTACCAGAGCTCCAAACAGGAAAGTAGGTATGAATCCAGGATCAGAATCAAAATGGCACAACCCTAGAGAAAACTCAGTAACTGACATCATATCGCGTGGAGACAGAAAATAGTGCTGTCAGTAAGAAATCTCAGGATCTTTGATTATCATGAAAAAGAGACCCCCAGGGAATGGATCAGCTACCCTGAAATCCAGGAGGTCAACTTCAAAATGAAGATGACATTCTCTGATGATTCAAACAGTGTTTCAGAGTACACACAAAAACTTCAAGAAAGATATTGCCAGGGTTGGAGGGTTTGAGTTATAGGAAGAGCTTGAATAGGCTGAGATTTTTCCCCCTGGAGCTTCAGAGACTGAGGGATGACCTTATAAAAGTTTTTAAAGTCCTGAGGGGCATGGATAGGATGAACAGTCAAGGTCTTTTCCCCAGGGTAGGCAAGTCCAAAACTAGAGGGCATAGGTTTAAGTTGGCATGGGAAAGATCTAAAAGGGAACGAAGGGGCAACTTTTTCATTCAGTGGATGGTGTGTGTATGTAATAAGTGGTGGAGGTAGGTACAATTATAAAATTTAAAAAGCATCTGGATGGATATATGAATAGGAAGGATTTAGAGAGAGATGGGCCAAATGCTGGCAACTGGGACTAAATTAATTTAGGATACTGGTCGCTATGGATGAGTGAAACCAAAGGGTCTGTTACTGTACCATATATCTCAATGACTCTAGATCCTGAATCACCACCACCACAAAAACAGAAAGCAAGATCAAGCAGATTAATGAAACCACCACAGTGCTCACATCTGAGAGCCAGAGATGAGATAAAGACGAGGGGAGGTGGGTGATAGATACTCACAAATGTAAGTAGTCACTCCACATTAGAAGCAAATTTACAGATTACATGATACCAGACTCTGGAGAAAGATGATGCCATGAGCACTCTTGTGCTAAACTTAAGTGTGTAAATAATTAGCAGCATGTTAAATGAAAGAGTAATCTTACCAACAGCCCAGACTCAGCTGTCTCTCCAGTTCCCTACCCATGAGTATTTTCTAAAATGCCCCAGCATGGTATTAGAACCCCTGCCTTCCCTCTGCTGAAGACGTGTGCCTGGCTGCAGCTCTTCTCAGACTGCATGGATTAGTTGGCGTGGTAATTGGACACACTGAGGAGCACACATGAGACAGAGAGTGTGATAGACAGTATGTTCAGAGTGTAGGAGTCTCCAATTGCTATTCCCCTCTCAAACAAGTATACCATTTTGGATACTGATGGGGATGAATAGCCTCTCAGGGGAAAATAACAGCAGCAGCAGTCAGGTCTTTGGCACCACAACTGGCTTTGCTGTAAAGCAGTGTTTGTCAAAGTCCAAATAAGCAATTGTGACAGGGGAGTCTCTGGTCTAGGCTTTCTATGGCCGAGAGTGAGATTCCAGGATTGTGCCAAGCTGGTGCCAGGGTCAAAAATGTCTTGGACCAACTGCAGCAATTTCTCAAAGGCGAGTGGGAGCAGCCAGAGCTCATTGTACACATTGGAACAAACAGCAAAGGGATGAGGTCCTGCAGAGTGAACATAGGTAGCAGGAAAACAAGCAGGACCTCAATAGTAGTAATCTCTGGATTATTCCTGGTGCCATGTGCTAGTGAAAGTAGGAATAGGAGGATAGGGCAGATGAATGTGTGGCTGAGGAGCTGGTCCTGGGGGCAGGAATTCAGAATTTTGGATCATTGGGATCTGTTCTGGGGCAGAGGTGACCTGTACAAGAGGAACCTGAACTGGATGGGAGCAATATCTTGGTGGGGAGATTTGCTAGAACTACTTGGGATGGTTTAAACTAATCTGGAAGGAGGTGGGAATGGTTGGGGAACCTAAACAGTAGTGAGACAAAAGAAAAGATTGAGGCTATTATTGAAGTTAAAGGGAGCAAGTTAAAGAGACAAGAATAAGGCAGGGAATAAGGAAAGACTGATGAATTAAACTGCAATTGTTTCAATGCAAGAGGCCCAACAGATAAGGCAGATGAACTCAGAGCATGGATGAGTGCACGGGACTGGGATGTCATTGTTATTACAGAAACATAGCTGAAGGAGTGAAAAAACTGGCAGCTCAGTGTTCCAGAGTACAGATTCTATAGGAAGGATAGAATGGGAAGCAAGAGAGGAGGGGGAGTGGTGTTTTTCATTAGGGAAAACATTATGCAGTACTTAGGGAGGTTATTCCTCAGGGATCGTCCAGTGAGGCTATATGGGTAGAACTACGAAATAAGAAGGGGGTGATCACTTTGATGCGATTGTATATAAGCCCTCCAATAGTCAGCAGGAAATCGGGGAGCAAATATGTAGGGAGATTGCAGATTGTTGTTCGAATAACAGAGTTGTAAAGGTAGAGGATTTTAACTTTCCAAACATAGATTGGGACTGCATTGCATTAAAGGCTTGGATTGGGAGGAATTTGTTAAGTGTATTCAGGAAACTGTTCTTAATCAATATGTAGTTCGCTCTAGTACAGAAGGGGCAAAACCCAATCTCCTCTTGGGAAATAAGGCAGGCCAGGTGACGGAGGTGTTAGTTAGGGAGCACTTTGGGACCATTGACCATATTATTTTAGTTTTGAAATAGTAATGAAAAAGGATAGGTCTGGTCCTTAAGTTAAAGTTCTAAATTGGGCAAGGCAAATTTTGATGGTATTAGACAGGAACATTTAAAAGTTAACTGGGCGAGGCTGTTCACAGAAAAATGGGATGTTTACAAAAGTGAGATGAGAGTTCAGGGCCTGCATGTTCCTATTGGGTGATGGGCAAGGCTGGCAGGAGTAGGGATTACTAAATGATTCAAGATATTGAGGGTCTGGTCAAGAAAAAGGAGGCATATGTCAGATATAGGCCACTGGGATCAAGTGAATCCCTTGAGGAGTACAGGAGGTGTAGCAGTAAACTTAAGAGGGAAATCAGAAGAGCAAAAAAGAGACACAAGATAGTTTTGGCAGATAAGGTAAAGGAGAATCCAGAAATATTCTGCAAATATATTAAGGGCAAAAGAGTCAGTATGGAGAAAATAGAGCCTCTGAAAGATCCACAAGGTCATCAATTTATGAAAACAAAGAAGATGGGTGAGATACGAAACAAATATTTCTTGTCAATATTTACTGTGGAGAAAGACATAGAAGTGAGGGAACTCAAGAAAGTAAACAATGATGTCTTGAAAAGAGTCCACATTACAGAAAAGGAAGTGCATAAAAGGATAAATCCCTGAGACCTGATCATTGTTGGAAGCTACGGAAGAAATTGCAGGATGCCTCTATTATCGAAAACCAGGGATGAGGTGCTGGAAGACTGGAGGGTAGCTAGTGGCATTATTTAAGAAAGGCTGCAAGGAAAAGCCAGGAAACTATGGATTGGTGAGCCTCACATCAGTGATGGGTAAGTTATTCAGAAGGTTCAGAGAGTCAGGACCTACATGTATTTGGAAAGACAAGGCCCGATTAGGGTTAGCCTTGTGTGTGGGAAATTGTGTCTGACAAATTTGATTGAGTTGCTTGAAGAGGTGACCAAGAAGGCAGTGCGGTAGACCATGTCTGCATGAATTTTAGCAAGAACGTTGACATGATTCTGCCTGGTAGACTGGTTAATAAGGTTAGATCACATGGGATCCAGGGAGAGCTAGGCAACTGGATACAAAATTAGCTCGATGGTTGGAGACAGAAGGTGGTGGTTGAGTGTTGTTTTCCCAGAAAAGGGATTTTTTTTGTATTGATTTGGACCCCTTAGAAGAGCTACTGGGGACTTTAATTTATATCCTATACTATCCCTGTCCCAGATGGAGTCAGTGTGATGGAGTTTTATTTTTAATTAAACTAGAGGGTGTAGGTATAAGGTGAGAAGGCTAAGATTTAAACAAGACCTGAGAGGCAATGTTTTTACACAGAGTGGTGCATTTATGAAATGAGCTGCCAGAGGAAATTGTAGAGGCAGCATGGTTACAAAATTTAAAATATTTGGACAGGTACATAAATAGGAAAGGTTTAGTAGGACATCGGCCACATGCAGGCAAATGGGACTAGTTCAGTTTAGGAAACCTAATCAGCATGGACAAGTTGGATTGAAGGGACTGTTTCCAACTTGTGTATCTCTATGACTCTGACTCTATGGTTTTTAGTTTAGCTTGGGATTATGGTTGACAGGGACTGGTTGGGAACAAAGGGTCTGTTTCTGTGCTGTACAACTATATGACTTTATGAATCTACTCATCCACATTGAACAATATTTGCAAAAGAAATTTGGCATCATTAGTACTTGGACGGGGGACTTCAATCAACAAGAATGTTTTACATAATTATTTCTGAAGCTGGTCTAGTTCTAAAGGAGATATACTGGGCCTGTAACAGATGGTAAGACATTTGTCAAGAGGACTGGCCTTTAAATTCTGCTCTTCACCCACATCTCGTGAACGAATAAGAAGAATATTAGTAATCAGGTGCTGTGCAACATCAGGACTGGTGTTTATTTTGTAGGCTTAGGTACTTAAATCAAGGTCACATATTTAAGCCGGGCTGCAGGAATGATTTGATCAGTGTTTGGTGTGAGAGACAGTTTGGAGTTTGATCAGGTTAGTGAGTGAGTCAGTCTGCAATCAGACACATTCAGTAACTCACCAAGACCGAGTATTGGAATTTTCAACCCATTCACTAGCTCCACACTCGGAATGCTAGGCCCCGCAAACGTATCCATCCCCAGATTTACACTTGATAAATAATAGTTCATTCACTCTCTGCCCAGCAGGAATCCGCCTCTTGAGAGACAATGTCGTAAAAACGTCGTAAAAACAGGCAGACGGAAAATGGCATGCCGTAAATCGGAGTGTTGTTGCCATGGCGATGGCGGCCTGCCGCCGTGTGGAAGACATTGGCACGGACAGTTACGGTTAACGGTGTTTGTGTAGTTGTAGCCTACGGAGAATGTTGTATTTGATCGGCCTGGGCCTGGGGGACGCCCGGGACATAACAGTGAAAGGTTTGGAGATTGTGAGGAGTTGCAGCCGGGTCTACCTGGAGGCCTACACCTCCCTCCTGACTGTCGGCAAGGAAGTGCTGGTAGGTTTGTCCAGTACAGCCAGCAAATCCACATCATTCCTCACGCACTACTTCCACTGAGCTAAATGCAGTGTTCACATGGTGTACTGTGAGCAAGTGATCCCAACATAAGACGATTAAAACACACTGACGAGTTATCTTTCACTGCACGTATTTCCATAAAGGGCCAACGATGATGGGAATTGTACTTTGCACCATCTCTGCATTCATCACAGGGTTCCGTCTGGGAGAATGCTAACCATAAAATATACATTGTTCACGTTAGTAAAGGAACATTTTATTTAAAAAAAGTATTCACGTTAAGAAAGGCCACATGAATGCCACATTGTTGCTTTTACTGATTGTTAGTTATTTGGAGTCCTAAAGATATGCAGCATGAAAACAGGCCTTTTGGTCCTATATATCCATGTTGACCAGGTTCTCTAAACTGAACTAGTCTTATTTGCCTGCATGTGGCCAATATCCTTCTCAAACTTTCCTATCCATGTACCTGTCCAAAGGTCATAGAGTCAAAGAATCGTGCAGCACGGAAACAGACCCTTCAGTCCAACTCAACTATGCTGACCAGAAATCCTAAATTAATCTAGTCCCATTTGCCAGCACTTGGCCCATATCCCTCTAAACTCTTCTTATTCAGATGTCTTTTAAATGGTGCAATTGTACCAGCCTTCCTCTTCCTTTTGCACGACCCTTTGTGTGAAAAAGTTACCACTTATTTCCCTTTTAAATCTTTTCCCTCTCATCTTAAGCTGTGTCCTCTAGAACTGTACTCCCCCAACCCCGGGGAAAAGACCTTGTCTATTTATCCTACCTGTGGCCCACATGATTTTATAAACCTCTATAAGGTCACCCCTCAGTCTCGGTGATACTCCAGGGGAAAACAACATCAGCCTATTCAGCCTCTCCCTTTGGCTCAAACCCTCCAATCTTGGCAACATCCTTGTAAATATTTTCTGAACCCTTTCAAGTTTCACAACATCCTTATTTTAGAAGGGAGACCAGAATTGCACTCAATATTTGGAACTGGCTTGAAGGTAGAAGACAGAGAGTGGTGGTGAGGATTGATTTTCAGACTGGAGGCCATGACCAGTGGTGTGCCACAAGGATGGGCTCTAGGTCCACTGCATTTTGTCATTCCAAGGTCTCTTTGTTCAGCAACACCTCCCAGGGTCTTACATTAAGTGTATAAGTCCTGCTCTGATTTGCCATTCCATTTTAGATCAATTCACATTTATCTAAATTAAACTCCATCTGCTACTCCTCAGCCCATTAGCCTATCTGATCAAGTTGGATTCTGAGGTAACCTCCTTCGCTGTCCACTACACCTCCAACTTTGGTGTCCTTTGCAAATTTACTAACTATACCTCCTAGGTTCACATCCAAATCATTTATATAAATGATGAAAAGCAGTGGACCCTACACCGGTCCTTGTGGCACACCACTGGTCACAGGCCTCCAGTCTGAAAGGTAACCCTCTACCTTCAAGCCAGTTCTTTATCCAAATGGCTAGTTCTCCCTATATTCCATATGATCTAACTTTGCTAATCAGTCTACCATGAGGAACCATGTCGAATGCCTTACTGAAATCCATTTGGATCAATTCCACTATTCTGCCCTCATTAGTCCTCTTTGTTACTTCTTCAAAAAACTCACCCAGGTTGGTGAGTCATGATTTCCCATGCACAGAGCCATTTTGACTATCCCTAATCAGTCCATGCCTTTCCAAATATATGTAAATCCTGTCCCTCAGAATTCCCTCCATGTGTCAGGCTCACCGATGTCTAGTTCTTTGGCTTTCCCTTACCACCTTTCTTAAATAGTGGCACCATGTTAGCTAACCTGCAGCCTTCTGGCACCTCACCATGACTATTGATGATCCAAATATCTCAACAAGAGGCCCAACAATTACTTCCCACAGAATTCTAGTGTACACCTGATCATGTCCTGAGGATTTATCCAGCTTTAAGCATTTTAAGACATCCAGCACCACCTCCCCTAAATGTTTAATTGTACATACCTCTACCACTTTCTCTGGCAACTTGTGGGCAGCACGGTGGCACAGTGGTTAGCACTGCTGCCTCACAGCGCCAGAGACCCGGGTTCAATTCCTGTCTCGGACGACTCTCTGTTTGCACATTCTCCCCGTGTCTGCGTGGGTTTCCTCCGGGTGCTCTGGTTTCCTCCCACAATCCAAAAATGTGCAGGTTAGGTGAATTGGCCATGCCAAATTGCCCGTAGTGTTAGGTGAAAGGGTAAATGTAGGGGAATGGGTCTGGGTGGGTTGCGCTTCGGCGGGTCAGTGTGGACTTGTTAGGCCGAAGGGTCTGTTTCCACACTCTAAGTAATCTAATCTAATCTAATCTAATCTAATCTAATCTATGTACCGCCCTCTGTATGAAAAGTTACCCCCTCAGGTCCCTTTTAAATCTTGCCTCTCTCATCTTAAACTTATGCCTTCCAGTTTTGGACTTCCCTTCCTTGGAGAAAACACCTTGGCTATTCAGCTTATCTATATCCCTTGAGATTTTACAAATTTCGATAAGGTTTACAATCCTCTTACGCTCCAGCTAAAAAGGTCCCAGTCTATCTAGCCTCTCCTTAGAACTCAAACCTTCCAATCTTGGTAACATCCTTGTAAGTCTTTTTAGCATTCTTCCTCTAGTAGGGTACCAGAATTGTACTCAGTACCCCAATTGTGACCTCATCAATGTCTGAAAAGCTGTAACATGATGTCCCAACTCTTATACTTGGTGCTCTGACCAATGAAGGTGAGTGTGCCAAAGGCTTCTTCACCCTCCTTTCTACCTGTGATAACACTTCCTAGAAACTCTGTACTCCTTGGTCTCTCTGTTTGACAACACTCCCCATGGCTCCACCACTAATTGTGTAAGTCCTATCCTCGTTTGTCTTACCAAAGTGCAACTCGTCAGCATTTATCTGAATTGGACTCTCATCTGCAATTCTTCGGCCCTCTGGCCAAATGATAAAGATGTCAGAAACAGAAAGTGATAACATGAAGTAGTTCCCAAAACTGTGGTATGCAAGGAATTTTTTAAAAATCAAAGCACAAATCTGACCTGTAGGTTCTGAAAAATGGAAAGAGTAACTGAAAGCATCATGTAGTTTATAAATCTGAGACATAAGATTAACCCTCAATTTGATTAATTCATTAAAGGAAAGTGCTGGGCGAACATTTGTTGTCATCCCTAGCTGTCTTGGAGAAGGTGCTGGTCTGCTGCTTTCTTGAACTGCTGCAGACCCTTGGTGTAGGGTCAATCACAATACTCATAGGAATTGCGATCCAGAATGTTGTCTTTTAGTGTGAGAAACAACAACAATGAAAGTCCAAATCAAAAAGGTGAAGTTCTTATGCATTTGCTTCCTGACCTTTGAGGTGATAGAAATCTTGAGTTTGCATGTTAACTGTTTAGAATCATAGAGTGACACTGCATAGAAATAGACCTTCTGGTCCAACCAGTCCACACCCACCATGTTCCCAAACTAAACCAAGCCCACCAGCGTGTTCTTGGCCCACCTCTCTCCAAACCCTACCTGTCATGAATTTATCCAATTATATTTTAAATGTTGTTACTATACCTACATCCCGATTTTCTCTGGCAGTTCATTCCACACTCGAACCTTTCTCGATGTAAAAAATGTTGCCCCTCGTGTCCTTTTTAAATCTTTCTCCTCTCATCTTAAAAAAATAAGTCCCTTAGTTTTGAACTCCCCCTTCCTAGGGAAAAAAAAACCCTGTCGTTCACCTTCTCTATGCCAGTCATGATTTTATAAACTTCAGTAAAGTCATCTGTCAACCTCCTTCGCTCCAGTGAAAAAAGTCCTAGCCTTTCCAGTTTGTTTTTATATGTCAAACCCTCCACTCCTGGTAAATATTTTCTGAACCCTCTCCAGTTTAATAATAGCCTTCTGATCACAGGATGAGCAGAATTTACTCCAGAACATCCTGTATAACCTCAATATGACATTCCAACTCCTATACTCAAAGGTCTGTGTAATGAAAGCAAACATGATAAACACCTTCTTAACCACTTTGGTGAGTTGCCTCACTCCATCTTGTAGATAGAATACACTGCAGCCATGTAAATTGATTGTGAAAGGAGTGAACTTTGAAGGTCATGGTTGGGCTGTCAGTCAAGGGAACTGTTTAGAATGGTGTTAGAATTCTTGGTTGGTTTTACACCCATTCAGGCAAGTGAAGAGTATTCCATCACACTCTTGACTTGTGCTTTGTAGATGGTGGCTGGTATTTGAGAGGTAGTTGCTGAATGATTCCTAGCCCCTGACTTTCTCTTGTGGCCATAGTATTTGTATGGCTGGTCCAGTTTGTTTTCTGGTCATTGGTAAACCCCATTGTTGATCATTGATTGTAGGGATTTGGTGATTATAATGCCATTGAATGTCAAGAATGATGGTTGGAGATGGTCATTGTTTGGCCCTTGTGTGGCTGAAAGTAACTTGTTGCTTATCAGCCCAAGCATGGGTATTGTCCGAGTTTGCAGTATTTGGATACTGACTGCTTCGATATCTGAGGAGTTGCAAGTGGTGCTGTGCATTGTGCAATCATTGGCGAACAATTCCACTTTGGATCTTGTGATAAAAGGATGTTCATTGGTGAAGTAGCTGTAAATACTTGAGGCTGAGGCACAATTCTTAAGAACTCATGCAGTGATGATCTGGGCTGAGATGATTGACCACCAATCATAATGATCATCCTTTTATAATAGGTATGGTTCCAACCAACAGAATTTTCCCCTTGATTCTCATTGACTCCAGTTTTGCTAGGGTTCCTTGAAGCCATACTCAGTTGAATGTTGTTCTATGTCAACAACCCTTTCCATCACTGATGATTGAGAGTGGTCTGATGAAATCGTGATGGCCAGATTGGATTTGTCCATTTTTTAAACATACCAGTTTAATTTTCAGCTTTGGTGAGTAGCTGCCAATGTTGTAGCTGTATTGGAAAAGCTTAGTTAGGGATGTGCTAATTTTGGAGCACATCATCAGTTCTATTGTAGAGATATTGTCAGGGTCTGTGGACTTTTGAAGTGTCCAGTTTGTTGAACTATTTCATAATATCATGTATCGAACTTATTGAAGACTGGAATAAAACAATGAACTGCAATACTCAAGAACTGCAAGTGCTGCTATACCTGATGAGTTTCTCCAGCAATTTCTGATGTTATTGTAGTTGAAGATTGGTATCTGTGATGCTGGGAACCTCAAGAAGAGGCTGAGATAAATCATTCACTGGGCATCTCTGGCTCAAGATGGACACAACTACAGATGGGGAAAAATGTATAGTGTCTTTTACATAGATGTGCTAGACTCCTCCATCTTTGAGAATGGGCATTTGTAGAGTCTCCACATCCTGTAAATTGTTTAATTGCCCACCACAGTTCTTGAATAGATACAGCAGAATTGCTGAACTTAAATCTGCTTTATTGATTGTGGCAAGCCATCCTGTGTTGTCGTGTCACCAGGTTGATATACAGGGGAACCTCGATTATCCGAATGTGATGGGTGGGCACTATTTCATTCGGATAATCAATTATTCGATTAATTGATTAAATGCCTTTCCTCTGGGGCTCAGAGCTTTTAAAGTCTGCTCCCCTTGTTCAGGTGACTGCAGCAGCACACAGCGCGCGAGGCCCCGCACCCAAAATCATCCCCACCCCCAAAACTGTCATTCTACGCCCCCGCTCCAACACCATCCAACACTGCCCCCCTGACCCCAACCCTGTCCAACACCACTCCCCCTCCCCAACACCACCTCCCACTCCCAACCCCGACCAACACTGCCCCCCTGCCCCTGTCCAACACCGCCCCCCTGCCCCCAACACCGCTTCCACTTCCCCAACACCGTCCAACACTGCCCCCCACTCCCCCAACACTGCCCCTCGCTCCCAACCCCATGCAGGACCGTTACCCCCCCCCACCCCCACGGCTCAAAAACCCTGTCCAACACCACCCCCCTGCCCCCAACCCTGTCCAACATTCCCCCGTTCCCCCGTCAAACACTGCCTCCCGCCCCAATCCTGCCCCGCCCCCTCCCAGGGGCAGCTGGACTGGGCATCAACAACAATATTGCTGCTGCTGCCTTTGTGGGGTAAATCTCCAAATAGCGCGTGCACACAACTTTTTGACAGGTTCCACCTTTGCCCTGTAGCGGACAATGTTAGAGACATTATCTAGGTTCGGGGGGTTTAGGGGACATGCCTGTGTAGAACTCCAAGGAAAATGTGGAGCGAGAGAGAGGGCGGGCAGACAGTCATTTGGAGACGATGCCTCTTTAATCACTGTAAACAAAAGACACGATCACTGTTGGAAACACGTCTTTGATGTAATGTTTCCACTGGGACCTCGAGATCTCCTTCGGATAAAGTGATTTTTGGGTAATTGGTATTTGGATAATCGAGGTTCCTCGATATAATTTTTATGAATGTCTGATGCTACTCCTGGCATGCTCTCCGAATTTTCTATTGAACCAAAGTCGATCTTGCAGCTTGGTGGTAATAGTGGAGTGGGGAAAGGCCAAATCGTGAGGTTATGGATTATGGTTGAATACAATTCACTTATTCATGGTGGCCCACAACACTTCATGGTTGCTCAGTTCTGAGTTGTGAGAGCTGTTTAAGTCTGTTTCAATTAGCATGGTTGTAATGCCACAAAACGCTATGGATGAAATCCGTATTGTAAAGATGAAGCTGTCAGCACAAGGACTGAGGTGGCCACTCTTACCAGTACTATAATGAACAAAAACATCTGTGACAGGTAGATTCATAACTCAGAGAGATAAAGTAGAGATTTTCCTCTGAGTGATTCCCTCACTATTTGCTACAGATCCATTAACTTCTTTGTCCTTTTGGACTTGACAAACACAGTCAATAGTGGAGCTACCAAGCCATTCTTGGTGATTGACATTGAAGTCCTTCACTCAAAATACATTCTGTGACATAGCCACACTCAGTGCTGCTTCCCAATTTTATCAGTCTGATTTTTAATCGCTCTGAGTGAGAGAGAGAGAGAGGGAGGTAGGTGGTAGCCAGTTAGAGGTTTTCGTGCCCATATTACACCTGATACCATAAGACTTACTGGGACCCAGAGTCAATGATGTGGACTCCCAGACTTGTGATTTGTATACCACTGTACTGCCTCCTCTGGTGGAATAGGACATACTCCGGGATGCTGATGGTGATATTTGGGACATTGTAAGGGTATAAATCCACGAGTGACTATGCCAGGCAGTTGCTTAACTAGATAGCTCTTAAAATTTGGGCACACACCCCCAGTTTTGGGAAGGAAGAATATGGAGGGTCCACAGTGTTTTGTTTACGTTTATTGTTTCAGGTGCCTTGATGCTCTGACTGCTTTTATTTCTTTGGTTAAACTTCATTGCAGTTCAATACAACTAAGTGGAGATAGAAAGGGAGGCAAGAGAGGAGGGGGATGGCATTACAGGTGTGCTGAGGGAGGATATTCCAGGAAATACATCCAGGGAAGTTATTTGGATGGAACTGAGAAATAAGAAAGGGATGATGACCTTATTGGGATTATATTATAGACCCCCTAATAGTCAGAGGGAAATTGAGAAACAAACTTGTAAGGAGATCTCAGCTATCTGTAACAATAGTACGGTGGTTATGGTAAGGGATTTTAACTTTCCAAACATAGACTGGGACTGCCATAGTGTTAAGGGTAGATGGAGAGGAATTTGTTAAGTGTGTACAAGACAATTTTCTGATTCAGTATGTGGATGTACCTACTAGAGAAGGTGCAGATCGATGTTGTGCCGATCTGTGAACTATTCTCATTTCGTCCCCCTACACTATCCCAAAATCATCCATGTGCTTATCTAAGGATTGTTTAAATCTCCCTAATGTGGCTGAGTTGACTACATTAGCAGGTAGGGCATTCCACACCCTTACCACTCTCTGCATAAAGAACATTCCTCTGACATCTGTCTTAAATCTATCACCCCTCAATTTGTAGTTATGCCCTCTCGTACGAGCTGACGTCATCATCCTAAGAAAAAGTATTTCACTGTCTACCCTATCTAATCCTCTGATCATCTTGCATGTCTCTCTCAAATCCCCCCTTAGCTTTCTTGTTTCCAATGAGAACCGAACCATGTCTCTCAGCCTTTCCTCATAAGACCTTCCCTCCCAACCAAGCAACATCCTGGTAAATCTCCTCTGCATCTTTTCCAATGCTTCCACATCCTTCCTGTAATGGGGCGACCAGAACTGTACACAGTATTCCAAGTGTGGCTGCACCAGCGTTTTGTATAGTTGCAGCATGATATTGCGGATCCGGAACTCAATTCCTCTATCAATGAAACCTAACACACTGTGTGCCTTCTTCACAGCACTATCCAACTGGGTGGCAACTTTCAAGGATCTATGCACATGGACTCCAAGATCCTTCTGCACATCCACACTACCAATAACCTTTCTATTGACCCAGTACTCTGCCTTCCTGTTATTCTTCCCAAAGTGCATCACCTCACATATAGCTGCATTCAAGTCCATTTGCCACCTCTCAGCCCAATTCTGCAGTTTATCCAAGTCCCCCTGCAACCTGTAACATTCTTCCAAACTGTCAACTCCACCGACTTTAGTGTTGTCTGTAAATTTACTAATCCATCCACCTATGCCTGCGTTCAAGTCATTTATAAAAATGACAAACAGCAGTGGTCCCAAAACAGATCCTTGTGGCACACCACTAGTAACTGGACTCCAGACTGAATATTTTCCATCAACCACCACTCGCTGCCTTCTTCCAGAAAGCCAATTTCTAATCCAAACTGTTAAATCACCCTCAATTCCATGCCTCTGCATTTTATCCATCAGCCTACCATGTGGAACCTTATCAAAGGCTTTACTGAAGTCCATGTATACGACGTCAACTGCCCTACCCTCATCTACATGCTTGGTCACCTTCTCAAAAAAGCTCAATGAGGTTTGTGAGAAACGACCTGCCCTTGACCAAACTTGACCTACTCTTGGGAAATAAGGCAGGGCAGGTGACTGAGGTGTTAGTGGGGGAGCTCTTTGGGGCCAGCGACCATAATTCTATTAGATTTAAAATAATGATGGAAAAGCATAGACCAGATCTAAAAGTTGAAGTTCTAATTTGGAGAAAGGCCAATTTTGACGGTATTAGGCAAGAACTTTCAAAAGCTGATTGGGGGCAGATGTTCGCAGGGAAAGGGACGGCTGGAAAATGGGAAGCCTTCACAAATGAGATAATGAGAATCTAGAGAAAGTATATTCCTGTTAGAGTGAAAGGAAAGGCATTAGGTATAGGGAATGCTGGATGACTAAAGAAATTGAGGATTTTGTTAAGAAAAAGAAGGAAACATATGTACGGTATGGACAGGATAGATCAAGTGAATCCTTAGAAGAGTATAAAGGCAGTAGGAGTATACTTAAGAGGGAAATCAGGAGGGCAAAAAGGGGAAATGAGATAACTTTGGCAAATAGAATTAAGGAGAATCCAAAGAGTTTTTATAAATACATTAAGGACAAAAGGGTAGCAAGGGAGAGAATAGGGTCCCTCAAAGATCAACGAGGTAAAAACAATGACTGCAGATGCTGGAAACCAGATTCTGGATTAGTGGTGCTGGAAGAGCACAGCAGTTCAGGCAGCATCCAAGGAGCTTCGAAATCGACGTTTCGGGCAAAAGCCCTTCATCAGGAATAAAGGCAGTAAGCCAGAAGCATGGAGAGATAAGCTAGAGGAGGATGGGGGTGGGGAGAAAGTAGCATAGAGTACAATGGGTGAGTGGGGGAGGGGATGAAGGTGATAGGTCAGGGAGGAGAGGGTGGAGTGGATAGGTGGGAAAGGAGATAGGCAGGTAGGACAAGTCCAGACAAGTCATGGGGACAGTGCTGAGCTGGAAGTTTAGAACGAGGGTGAGGTGGGGGAAGGGGAAATGAGCAAACTGTTGAAGTCCACATTGATGCCCTGGTGTTGAAGTGTTCCGAGGCGGAAGATGAGGTGTTCTTCCCCCAGGCGTCTGGTGGTGAGGGAGCGGCGGTGAAGGAGGCCCAGGACCTCCATGTCCTCGGCAGAGTGGGAGGGGGAGACGAAATGTTGGGCCACGGGGCGATGTGGTTGATTCATGCGGGTGTCACAGAAATGTTCCCTAAAGCGCTCTGCTAGGAGGCGCCCAGTCTCCCCAATGTAGAGGAGACCGCATCGGGAGCAACGGATACAATAAATGATATTAGTGGATGTGCAAGTAAAACTTTGATGGATGTGGAAGGCTCCTTTAGGGCTCTGGATAGAGGTGAGGGAGGAGGTGTGGGCGCAGGTTTTACAGTTCCTACGGTGGCAGAGGAAAGTGCCAGGATGGGAGGGTGGGTTGTAGGGGGTCGTGGACCTGACCAGGTAGTCACAGAGGGAGCAGTCTTTGCGAAAGGCAGAATGGGGTGGGAAGGGAAATATATCCCTGGTGGTGGGGTCTGTTTGGAGCTGGCGGAAATGTTGGCGGATGATTTGGTTTATGCGAAGGTTGGTAGAATGGAAGGTGAGCATCAGGGGCGTTCTGTCCTTTTTACGGTTAGAGGGGTGGTGTCTGAGGGTGGAGGTGCGGAATGTAGACGAGATGCGTTGGAGGGCATCTTTAACCACGTGGGAAGGGAAATTGCGGTCTCGAAAGGAGGAGGCCATCTGGTGTGTTCTGTGGTGGAACTGGAACTGGTCCTCCTGGGAGCAGATCCGGCGGAGACGGAGGAATTGGGATTACGGGATGGCATTTTTGCAAGAGGTAGGGTGGGAAGAGGTGTAATCCAGGTAGCTATGGGAGTCGGTGGGTTTGTAAAAAATGTCAGTGTCAAGTCGGTCGTCATTAATTCAGTGTCAAGCCGGACCCCTTCGCCCACCTCCAACACACTACATCCACCTGGACACCCCGCGCTGGCCTATTAACTGCCCTCGACCTCTTCATTTCCAACTGCCTCCGGGACATTAACCGCCTCAACCTGTCTACCTCCCTCTCCCACTCCGACCTCTCACCCTCATAATGCGCAGCCCTCCAATCCCTCTGCTCCAATCCCAACCTCACCATCAAGCCAGCGGATAAAGGGGGCACAGTGGTAGTCTGGCGCACTGACCTCTACACTGCTGAAGCCAAACGTCAACTCGAGGATACCTCTTCCTACTGCCCCCTCGACCATGACCCCACCCCCAATCACCAAACCATCATCTCCCAGACCATACAGAACCTCATCACCTCAGGAGATCGCCCACCCACAGCTTCCAACCTCATAGTCCGCGAACCCCGCACTGCCCGGTTTTTCCTCCTTCCCTCGATCCACAAGCCTGACCACCTTGGCCGACCCATTGTCTCAGCATGCTCCTGCCCCACTGAACTCATCTCTACCTACCTCGACACTGTCCTATCCTCCCTAGTCCAGGAACTTCCCACATACGTTTGAGACATCACCCACACCCTTCACCTCCTCCAAGACTTCCGTTTCCCCGGCCCCCAACGCCTCATCTTCACCATGGATATCCAATCCCTCTACACCTCCATCCGCCATGACCAGGGCCTCCAAGCCCTCCGTTTTGTCCTCTCCAGACATCCCCAACAGTACCCTTCCACCGAAACTCTCATTCGTTTGGCCAAACTGGTCCTCACCCTTAACAATTTCTCCTTTGAATCCTCCAACTTCCTCCAGACCAAAGGGGTAGCCATGGGCACATGTATGGGCCCCAGCTATGCCTGTCTCTTTGTTGGCTACGTAGAGCAGTTGATCTTACGTAATTACACCGGCACCACTCCCCACCTCTTCCTCCGTTTCATTGATGACTGCATTGGCGCCACCTCGTGCTCCCGCGAGGAGGTTGAGCAATTCATCAACTTCACCAACACATTCCGCCCTGACCTTAAATTTACCTGGACCATCTCTGACACCTCCCTCCCCTTCCTGGACCTCTCCATCTCCATTAATGACGACCGACTTGACACTGACATTTTTTACAAACCCACCGACTCCCACAGCTACCTAGATTACACCTCTTCCCACCCTACCTCTTGCAAAAATGCCATCCCGTATTCCCAATTCCTCCGCCTCCGCCGGATCTGCTCCCGGGAGGACCAGTTCCACCACAGAACACACCAGATGGCCTCCTTCTTTCGAGACCACAATTTCCCTTCCCACGTGGTTAAAGATGCCCTCCAACGCATCTCGTCAACATCCGACACCTCCGCCCTCAGACCCCACCCCTCCAACCGTAACAAGGACAGAACGCCCCTGGTGCTCACCTTCCACCCTACCAACCTTCGCAAAAACCAAATCATCCGCCAACATTTCCGCCAGCTCCAAACAGACCCCACCACCAGGGATATATTTCCCTTCCCACCCCATTCTGCCTTTCGCAAAGACTGCTCCCTCTGTGACTACCTGGTCAGGTCCACGACCCCCTACAACCCACCCTCCCATCCTGGCACTTTCCTCTGCCACCGCAGGAACTGTAAAACCTTCGCCCACACCTCCTCCCTCACCTCTATCCAGGGCCCTAAAGGAGCCTTCCACATCCATCAAAGTTTTACTTGCACATCCACTAATATCATTTATTGTATCCGTTGCTCCCGATGCGGTCTCCTCTACATTGGGGAGACTGGGCGCCTCCTAGCAGAGTGCTTTAGGGAACATTTCTGTGACACCCACATGAATCAACCACATCGCCCCGTGGCCCAACATTTCAACTCCCCCTCCCACTCTGTTGAGGACATGGCGGTCCTGGGCCTCCTTCACCGCCGCTCCCTCACCACCAAACGCCTGGGGGAAGAACACCTCATCTTCCACCTCGGAACTCTTCAACCCCAGGGCATCAATGTGGACTTTAACAGCTTCCTCATTTCCCCTTCCCCCACCTCACCCTAGTTCTAAACTTCCAGCTCAGCACTGTCCCCATGACTTGTCCGGACTTGTCCTACCTGCCTATCTCCTTTCCCACCTATCCACTCCACCCTCTCCTCCCTGACCTATCCCCTTCATCCCCTCCCCCACTCACCCATTGTACTCTATGCTACTTTCTCCCCACCCCCACCCTCCTCTGGCTTATCTCTCCACGCTTCAGGTTCACTGCCTTTATTCCTGATGAAGGGCTTTTGCCCTAAACATCGATTTCGAAGCTCCTTGGATGCTGCCTGAACTGCTGTGTTCTTCCAGCACCACTAATCCAGAATCCCCTCAAAGATCAGCAAGGTGGCCTTTGTGTGGAGCCACAGAAAATGGGGGCGATACTAAATGAGTATTTTGCATCAGTATTTACTTTGGAAAAGGATATGGAAGATATAGACTGTAGGGAAATAGATGGTGACATCTTGCAAAATGTCCATATTACAGAGGAGGACATGCTGGATGTCTTGAAATGCATAAGAGTGGATAAATCCCCAGGACCTGATCAGGTGTACCAGAGAACTCTGGGAAGCTAGAGAAGTGATTGCTAGGCCTCTGCTGAGATATTTGTGTCATTGATAGTCACAGGTGAGGTGCCGGAAGACTGGAGGCTGGCTAACATGGTGACACTGGTAAGGACAAGCCAGGGAACTACGGTGGGCAACATGGTGGCACAGTGGTTAGCACTGTGTGGACTTTGCACATTCTCCCCCGTGTTTGCATGGGTTTCCTCCGGGTGATCTGGTTTCCTCCCACAATCCAAAAATGTGCAGGTTAGGTGAACTGGCAACGCTAAATTGCCCGTAGTGTTAGGTGAAGGGGTAAATGTCGGGGAATGGGTCTGGGTGGGTTACGCTTCGGTGGGTCATTGTGGACTTGTTGGGCCGAAGGGCCTGTTTCCACACTGTAATTATTCTAATCTGAAGATCAGTGAGCCTGACGCGGTAGTGGGCAAGTTGTTGGAGGGAATCCTGAGGGACAGGATGGTCATGTATTTGGAACGGCAAGGACTGATTAGGGATAGTCAACATGGCTTTGTGCGTGGGAAATCATGTCTCACAAACTTGATTGAGTTTTTTGAGGAAGTAACAAAGAGGATTGATGAGGGCAGAGCGGTAGATGTGATGCATATGGACCTCAGTAAGGTGTACAACAAGGTTCCCCATGGGAGACTGATTAGCAAGGTTAGAGCTCACGGAATACAGGGAGAACTAACCATTTGGATACAGAACTGGCTTAAAGGTCGAAGTCAGAGGGTGGTGGTGGAGGTTGTTTTTCAGACTAGAGGCCAGTGACCAGTGGAGTGCCACAAGGATCGGTGCTGGGTACTCTAATTTTTGTCATTTACATAAATAACTTGGATGCGAGCATAAAAGGTACGGTTAGTAAGTTTGCAGATGACACCAAAATTGGAGGTGTAGTGGACAGCGAAGAGGGTTACCTCAGATTACAACTGGCTCTTGACCAGATGGGCCAATGGGCTGAGAAGTGACAGATGGAGTTTAATTCAGAGAAATGCAACAAACTGTATTTTGGGAAAGCAAATCTTAGCAGGACTTATACACTTAATGGTAATGTCCTAGGGAGTGTTGCTGAACAAAGAGACCTTGGAGTGCAGGTTCATAGCTCCTTGAAAGTGGAGTCGCAGGTAGATAGGATAGTGAAGAAGGCATTTGATATGCTTTCCTTTCATTGGTCAGAGTATTGAGTACAGGAGTTGGGAGGTCATGTTGCAGCTCTACAGGACGTTGGTTAGGCCACTGTTGGAATATTGCTTGCAATTCTGGTCTCCTTCCTATCGTAAAGATGTTGTGAAACTTGAAAGGGTTCAGAAAAGATTTACAAGGATGTTGTTAGGGTCGGAGGATTTGAGCTATAGGGAGAGGTTGAATAGGCTAGGGCTGTTTTCCCTGGAGCGGCAGAGGCTGAGGGGTGACCTTATAGAGGTTTACAAAATTATGAGGGGCATGGATAGGGTAAATAGGCAAAGTCTTTTCCAGAACTAGAGGGCATATGTTTAGGGTGAGAGGGGAAAGATATAAAAGAGACCTACGGGGCTACCTTTTCGCACACAGGGTGGTATGTGTATGGAATGAGCTGCCAGAGGAAGTGGTGGGGGCTGGTGCAATTGCAACATTTAAGAAGCATTGGGATGGGTATATGAATAGGAAGGGTTTGGAGGGATATGGGCCGGGTGCTGGCAGGTGGGACTAGATTGGGTTGGGATATCTGGTCGGCATGGACAAGTTGGACCAAAGGGTGTTTCCATGCTGTACATCTCTGTGACTCTATGATTATAAGTGGCTTGCTATGCCCTATCAGAGGGCAGTTAAAAGCCTGTTGCTGTTGATCTGGACTCAAAGGTAGACCTGACAGATAAAGATGACAGATTTCTTTCCTGAAAGGGCATTAGTGAACAACAGGATTTAATTTCCAATTCTGCCATTATGGCATTTGAACCCGTGTCACTAGAATGTTAATCTGTGGTTCTGACTTGCTAGTTCAGAAAGATTACCACCACCTCCCTTTCCTGATATTCCTTGTAATAGTACTTAATTAAATAATAGTTTTGAAATTAAGATGTATTGTACTAGCGATTTTGGAGAAGATTTGTAGCTCAGGTTGTGGATCAGGGTGTAAGTTTGCTCATTGAGTTGGTAGATTTGTTCTCAGACATTTCATCACCATGTTAGGTAACATCATCAGTGAGCCTCCAGTGAAGCACTGGTGTTCTGTCCTGCTTGCTATTTGTCTGTCTTGGTCTGTTGTGGTGGGTGATATTACTTCCAGTTCTTTTTCTGAGAGCTTGGTAAATGGGGTCCAAATCGATATGTTTGTTCATGAAGTTCTGGTTTGAATGCCAGGCCTTTAGGAATTCCTGTGAATGTCTTTGTTTAGCCTGTCCAAAGGATGGATGTATTGTCCCAATTGAACTGGTGTTCCTCTTCGTCTGTGTATATGGATACTAGTGGTAGTTGGTGATGTCTTTTGGTGGGAAGCTAGTGCTCATATATCCTGGTGGCTAGTTTCCGGCCCGCCTGTCCAACGTAATTTTTGTTGCAGTCCTTGCAGGGTATTTCGTGTATGATGTTCATTCTGTGGTTGTTAGTTGGGATCCTTTAAATTCATTAGGAGCTGATTCAGTGTGGACTGCCATGATGCCTAGGGGCCGGAGTAGTCTGGTTATCATCTCTGAGATGTCTTTAACGTATGGCAGGGTGGCTAGAGTTTCTGGGCATGTTGTTTAGGTCTGTTGTGGAGGAATTGGTGGACCAAGCTTATCTGGTACCTGTTATTCCTGAATACATTGTACAGGTGTTTTTCCTTGGCTGCTTTTAGTTCCTGGGTGCTGCTGTGTGTTATGGCTCATTTAAATTGTGTGTATGCCAGTTACAAGAGTCCTTAAACAAGTGCTGTTCCAGCTCCACAGTAGTAAGTGACCACGAGGTGGGCAGAAGAAATACTACGAGGACACGCTGAAAGATTCCTGAAATATCATTTGCCTTAGAACTTAGAGACCGGAGAAGAAGATCTGACCATATTTGTGTATCACTGAGTGGAGCACATGGAGACTAAGGGGAAAGCGCGCACAGAATACGGAAATCCCCCACCCCCATCGTACACCATCTGCCCTGCCTGTGGCAGTGTCTACACTACTCAGCCATTACAGAACATCCCAACCCCCACCCCAAGTCCCAACCATTAGAGTGGAAGCGAGTTTTTCCTCAATCCTGAGGCACTGCCAAAGAATGTAATGGACTTCTTGCGGATTCCTTCCCATTTTATTAATTGAAAGATTTCTCTTCGGAATATGATTTTTAAACTGTTTGAAAATTACCTCCCAATTGGAGCAGGCTTCTCTTAAGGTCGTGCCAAACTCTACTCTTTGGTTAGCAGGGTGCTTGGAATGCTGGAAAATCAGCTCATTTTCAAGAAACACCACATAAATAACCATTTCACATCCTAAGAAAGGAACAACTTAAAAGTAGTATTTTTTTTCTTTTAACTGCTACTTATGTCTTTGAGTGCCAAATCACAAGAGATGAGAAATGATCATTTGTCATTCCATGCTGAGTAAATTGATATTCCCCAGTATGTTTTAAGAGAATGGAAAATTGCTTTTTTTCTGTCTGGTTTAGGGAGAGTAAAATTCAACAACATTCTCAATCCTGGTTGCTTTTTAGCTGGAGGTTGCACAATATCCCTGATTGCTATCACATTAGACCAGAGTCGACAGTTTTTAAACTACACCATTGCCTGTCATCCAGAAATCACTGGAGAAACTGTGACCAATGGTTCTTTACTGAAATGTGCCTGATATTACACCAGAATTTTGATTACCTGTTTCATTGTGAGAAATAGACACCAATTCATATTTTATAAGACATTTTAATAAACAAGATGATATTGGATTGTTTATAGTCTATTTAGCTTCTTATAAGTGTGTGTATTTTGAGGCAGTAGGCTGTAAATGTAAGCACTTTGATAACTAAAATGGAGATTACATGAGTCTCTTTCATTTTATCCTGAACTCAGCTATCTGAAGGGATAAATTGCAGCTAATTAGAATTGAATTCTCTTTTTACTACAGGAGGAATTTTATGGCCGTGAACTCATCATTGCAGAAAGAGAGATGGTCGAACAAGAAGCTGATGAAATTTTGAAAGATGCTGCTGATAATGACATTGCCTTTCTTGTGGTAGGAGACCCCTTTGGGTAGGCATTAGCTATTGAAGTTTTCTCCTATATGTCTATAATTTATCCATCATCTTCACTTACGTTCAGTGGAAAACAATATGGCTAATTGCTGGGTCAGAAAAGAGAGCTATATGGTAAGGTTAAGCTGTACTTTCCATCGTTAATATGAGAAAAAATTGATGGCTTCACTCTGTTTCAAGTTGATTCCTATCTGTGCATTTTGCACACTAATCCACTGAAATAAATGGAATTACGTTTCAATTCATAAGTGAACTAGAGCATGACATTTTAAAGTAGAAATTAGTCCATGTTTAGAAAGTGGTTCAGTCCATTAGTTAATGTCTTCCCTTTATGAAATTGGTGCAGGCAATAACAACCATTCAACCTACTTTGTTCCAAAATATCTTTCCTTCTGTACTCCCAATTCTGCATATATATTTTAAAATTTGTGTGGCCATAAAAACAGTTACTGGTGCTGTTATAGATATTAATCATTCTATGTACATAAAAGTGGTGTTGTCTGCCCTTTATAACCCTGAACCTATGATCTCCAGTCCTCCTATCCTGAAAGCATTGTTTTGGGAATTTTACTTCCTGTACTCCATTAATTATTTTAAATCTCTGAATGGGAGCTGGTACAGACACATAGGGCTGATTGGCCTCCTTCCATATTGTAAATTTCTATGATTCTTTGGTCCCCTTCTGAAACATCAGTTTTTTAAGCAGAAGAAATATAGGATATTGTACAAGTCCATATAACTCTTGTTAATTTTGTGTTTAAAAATTGACTTTAAACTGATTTTCTAATGCTACAATAATCTGGAATGGGCTATCATTGTAGTCCCTACAGATACAAGTCACACAAAAATAAATAATTGATTAAAGTTGTATTTTCAGTATTGAAAGAAAGATTTCACTAAAATTTTCAAATTGTTCCCTTCCATGCGGTAGTTGTTTCTGATCAAGAAATGAATATTCTCACTGCGCCACTACAATGGTCTCACAAGAACCACGTACATTTGAAGTTATTTGTATAACTCAAACTGATCCAGATTTAATGGTTACTGAGTTGTCTGGAAAGGACAACTTTGAATTGTTTCAGTGAAAATTCCATTGGAGTACAATAAACTGAGAACAGTTGCTTATGTTTGGGTAAATGGTATCTCTTGGATTTTAATGTACACTCATTACCCAGAACATAATGGCTGCAAGACAGTACTAATTAAAAGCCAAGGTTTAAACACAAAGCTAACAAGTGTTTGTGTGAAGCTTCATTCCCTCGACTGTGTAAACAGGTATGGCTTGTACATGAAGGCCCACATTTTTACATAAAAAGAATCTGACCTGTAGTTCTGAAAAAGGAAATTATGCACTAAATGATGCAATTGATTATGTAAAAAGAAAATTGCCAAACTCTTTATTTTGGTCAATGAAATACTGCTCGTACTAATACTCATGAATGGGATGGCTGCAAGAATGCTTACTCATTTGTATGAATGAAGTGCAGTTATCTTTGTGCATCTGTCCAGGATGTGTCTGGTCTAGCCCCAGTTACTGAAATGAAATTAGAGTTTGAAACTGATTGTGCACCTGTCAGTTACAAGTTGTGAAACTGACTTGGGCAATAAATTTTCACATACTTTGGAAACTCATGTGTTTTATTATCCACCATAAATTAGTATTAACATCAGAAAGGTTTTAGTTAAAATCAGTGGAAGCCTTTCTGTGAAAATAGATACCATGCTCTCCTGACAAACTATCAAATTAAGTTCAATATTGAAGTCATCCCTGTACATGTTTTGTTGATTTCCCTCATCTTATCCATTAATTATATTGCCATAATAGTGTCCTGTGTTATGGTCCTTGGGCTTTTGCTTAGGTTTCTGAGTTTTAGACAAAATGGAATGAGATAAGGCAGTTTCTGCTCCTTCCATTTCTGTAGAAATTTCCTCGTTTTTCAAAGATAATTAAAGCAAAAGTGCATGATATACAATGTACTATTCAACCTAACCCAGAACAACAAAATTCTGCACAAGCAAATGTAGGAGTTAACTTGAATTCATCCTGTCACCTGGGAGAAGACACTGTGCATGCCCACAGAAATTTCCAAAAGGAAGGTAGAAAAATCAACGCTGCTGCTGATTTTGAAATAGCAGAGGGAAAAAGCTTAGAAGAGATTGCCTGCTGTACTCTGTGTAACAGAGGGGGGCAGTCAGCAAGGAAAGGAGGAAACAAAATAGTAGTGTAAAACCTTCAAAGTGGGAAGTGTCACCTTCTATTTATGAAGGAATTATATGGAACCATGCAGCAGATTATTGCTGAAGGATGAATTAGATCAGGGATAGAGTATGCAATCTTTTGTAAGTTTAATTGCACCACAATTGTACTGCTTAATTTCCAACATTCTTAATGATTTCCTGTAGGGCGACAACACATAGTGACCTCATTCTGCGAGCTGTAAAAGCAGGCATTCAGTACCATGTTGTACACAATGCTTCCATATTAAATGCAGTTGGATGTTGCGGTCTACAGGTAAAGCATTCTTCACTTTGCTTTCTCAGTTTAAAAGGTGCAGCCATATTTAATGACATTCTGGATTGTTTATGTCACAGGTCAACTTTCTTATTAACATAGAAACATAGGAGGTCATTCAACCCTTCCTGTCTGTTGTAGGTATCTATTTTGCACTTAAGTACTGCAAAGCTGAGATGATAGATAGTCTAGCTGTTTTACTGAATAGCGTTGTATTAAAAACCGTGTTTTTTAATGAGTTTCAATCATACTACTACTCTACCCACCATGCAATAAAACATTTTTATTAATCCTGCCATTTGCTGATGATGCAAGAAACACTGATAAAATTCTTTATTGAATAACATCTGAATGCAGGATTTCCGAGTACCAGACTCACATCAGAGTTGTTTATGTGTTTGTATCTTGCCTATAAACATTAACGTAAAAGCTCAGTAAAGTATCAGAGCTTTTAATCACACAAGAGATTCCTTTTTTCAAACAACAAATTAATTTCACAAGCTGGCATGCAGTGGTCAATGTGTTTATGTCTTCTCTGACATTAATATGGCACTTCAATAATCTAAATGTTTTCTCATGATAGATTATCTTGATTAGTTAAATTGTGTTTTTTTTGCTGGAGGGTGTGTCTTAATGCTCGGTCTTGAGGTCATTTAAAAGACATCTTGATGGGTATGTAAATAGGAAGGATTTAGAGGGATATAGACCAAAAGCTGGCAAATAGCACTAGGTTAATTTAGGATATCTGGTTGGCATGGACAAGTTGGACCAAAGGGTCTGTTTGTGTGCTGTACACTATGACTATGAGTCTGTGATGTCCGATCCCCAATACAATCTGTAAAATGGTAAGTGTTTGTTTATTTTATATAACTTGTATATTTAAATCCCACTTCATCCCATCCTATCCTGCTCCACCCCATACCATAGTTGGATTGAGTTGTTAGTTTTTTTGATTTAAATGTTATAATTCCACTGGCATAAAAATTGAATGGTTCTTGCATGTTCAATTTTCAACCTGTTTCAGGAATTTACTGCAACACACTGATGGACAACGGGACCACTTTGGAAAGGAAATGAATTGAGTAACCACTGGAGCCAGTAAACTGGCCACATTTTATGGGCCTAATAGCCATAAAGATGATGGAAGAATCCATCCTTCCTCATTCCCATCAAGAAAGCGACAATAGTGCTAAGTTGACTTTAGCAGAATTAGAGGGCATAGGTTTAAGGTGAGAGGGGAAAGATATAAAAGAGACCTAAGGGGCAACCTTTTCACACACAGGGTGGTATGTGTATGGAATGGGCTACCAGAGGAAGTGGTGGAAGCTGGTACAATTGCAACATTTAAAAGGCGTTTGAATGGGTATATGAATAGGAAGGGTTTGGAGGGATATGGGCCGGGTGCTGGCAGGTGGGATTAGATTGGGTTGGGATATCTGGTCGGCATGGACGGATTGGACCGAAGGGTCTGTTTCTATGCTGTACATCTCTATGACTCGAAGTGCCTGTATTCCGAATCAACATATTGTTGTCTTTACCATATCAGAATTCAAATCTGCCCAAAATCTTTTATCAGTTTTCCTCAGGTTTTGAGTTTCTCCCAGATTCTGGCTATTGATCTGCTTGCATTTTTTTGTATTTTCTTCACACTAATAATAATAATTTTTTATCAGAGTTTGTAGGTAATTACATCTCAGATTGTTTATTTGACAGCCATAGATGTACAGTTTAATTCCTGATGTGTTTCCAAAATAAATGTAAAGAACCCGAAAGGTAGGGTTCCTCTGAGTACTAGATTTAGCAAAATAATTAACAAGTTTTTGATTTTGCTAGAACATCAAGCAAGTCCTTCACACTATTTGGTCTAGTTGATGTAAAAGTATGCCGCTCAACATAATTTGGGTTTTAGGAAATGCATCTCCTATCCTGTAGAAATTTGTCTTTTAAGTGCTATGACTTAAGATTTGCTTGTTAATAGTTCCATTAATTATGTCATTAGGATTAAGATAACGGAGAACATCTTTTACTGACTTTTGTGACCAAATCTCGATAATTAAACAATTTTGGTTATCTTTAAGGGCAGCACAGTGGCTCAGTGGTTAGCATTGTTGCCTCTCAATGCCAGGGACCAAGGCTTGATTTCAGCCTTGGATGACTGTCTGTGTAGAGTTTGCTCATTCTCTTCACGAGCATGGGTTTCCTCTGGATGCTTTGGTTTCCTCCCACAGTCAAAATATGTGCAGACTAGATGGATTGGCCATGCCACATTGCCCAGAGTGTCCAGGGATGTGCAGCCTAGGTAGATTAGCCAGGGCGAATGTGGGGTTATAGTGGGATGCTCTTCCGGAGGGTTGGTGCAGACTCAATGAGACAAATTGCCTTTTTCTGCACGGTAGGGACTCTGTGATTTTATGATTTTACTTTGTGCCTGTTTACTGAGATGAACAAATGGAGGAAAGTACAGGCTGTTGTGAGGGCTTGTTTACTTTATCTTGGATAAAATGTTAGGATTATAGTTACCTGTAATTGTCTGTCTGGACTGGTCAAAATGCTTGGCATTGGCATGGCATGGCAGTGTAGATTTTGTGATTATCTAGAGTTTGTCCTTTAGGACGGGGCAATCTGAAGGATATGTAAATTAGACCAATCATGCTTTTTTTTCACTGCATTAATTTATTAGTTTTGTTTCAGTCGAGAGCACCTCATATGTTGCTAAACAATGCTTTTCTCTCTGCTTGTAACATTTGTAAACATTTATCAAAGTATTGATTTTGATAGGTCAAACATTAGAGGAAAAAAGGATGGGGATGGGTAACAACTGTATAATATTAGGATTGAGACTGGGTAACACTTGAATAAAGGAACCTTCATCCTGGCAGTGTTCCCAGTTGGGAAGCAGTTACTAACACTGATTTATTTAAAGGTCTGTTAAGAAAAATGTTTGATCCATAGTAGAGAGGTGGTTACTTTTTTGTTGATTAGACAAATAGTCATGTCACTGAAAGTACCACAGAAGATCCAAACCTTGAATGTAAAATTATATCCTGTAGTTAATGTAGCTGCTCAGTAATATTTGCTTTTCTGTTAGGATTCATTTGTGCAGCAATCAGATCCTGGTGAAGTACTAAACTCCTCTAATAGCTGATACTGCATTTCCTGTTACCTTAGGAGTTGCAAGTTCTTAATTTGTATCCTGAAACTCAAGTCGAGCTGTTTTGTGCAGTACTGCAGCGTAAGTAGTAGGAGCAAGAGTCCATAGCAACAGTCTAATACACTTTATCAAATTTCCTTCATTAAACATTTTCTTTCTTCTCCCCTCCATCCATAAAGTTTTTTTCCCTTCTCAATACCATTTTTTATTTCAAAGCACCTTCAAATAGCAGTCCTAAGTGACCAGCCTGTATTGTGAACCTAAACAATAAATGATGCCAAGTTGCCGGCTTTATACTGATTAGGATCAGGAATTTTAGTTGATTAACTTTCTCTTAACGAATGGCGTTGCAGTGAACTAAAGAAATCCTACCATGCTCAGATTCAGATCTACTAAATCAGGACCAACCAAGGATTAATAGAAATGATCTGATCTTTATGATGCACTTATTTCCAGTTCTTTGAAGTCTTAACTTTGAAGTCTTAGCTGTTCATATTTAAGAAGACATAAATACACATTCGATGTCTTGTTCCCTCAAATAGTAGACAGGCTGCTAACTTATCTAGATAAAAACAATGACTGCAGATGCTGGAAACCAGATTTTGGATTAGTGGTGCTGGAAGAGCACAGCAGTTCAGGCAGCATCCGAGGAGCAGCAAAATCGACGTTTCGGGCAAAAGCCCTTCATCAGGAATAAAGCTAGAGAGACGAGGAAAACTTGTTCAAGGCAGGCATCCTTGCAAGAGGATTCGCAGTATCTGTTAATCTTGTAGCGATTTTCTATTGTGATCATCCATTAAATACAGGGACACAGTCTCCTGGCAGATTTTCCTCTGAGCCATTCTGCCTCTTCAGCGTGGTAGCCTCTACCTTGGATATTTTTGTGCTTTTTTTGTTTGCTTGTACAAATGTTGTGCTTTAACTTGTTAAATTATGCTTGAGTGCATCATGATGAACTCCTTTTCCATTTATAAGTTCTTCAAATATCTTTTCAAACAAGCTTTATATCATCCCATCCAAATTTCTCTAGTTTCCTGATATGTTCCTGAAAAGTGTTGAGGATCAATTATCATGCTTAAAGATAATATGTAAAAATAAGTTGCTCCTTAGAGATGACTGAGTCTCCTTTGCAGTGTTCGTTAAGTGTTGCTATTTTGAAAAATCTGAAAGTTACTTTCAGATATCAGTTAAGTGGTTGTGACATTGTAGTGTGAGTTCTGATAACCAGAGCACAATCAGGTTCAGAGAGGCATCCTGTCTCGCAGAGCTGGCGGAGGATGTTAAATGCATAGTGGAGGAGGTCACGATAAATCTTTTGTATTTCTACAAATTGAAACTGAATGGGTTTTAATAGCCTCAGTACTTCATGTTGGGATTTGCTGTTTTTGTATGTTAGTTCCTTGCATTTTATTTTCAGTGTCTCTCACCTGTTCCCAGTGCTTTTACAGGATGGAGAATATGCAGGCTGGCAAACACTTAAACACTTCTGTTTGCATATCTAACCACCGTAGAGCAAAAATAAACTGATCAAGTAGAGCGCCGACTGTGTTCAATCAGACATGTATAAATCTAGAGCATTGCAGACTGAAACTATACAGTATTGTGGTCAGACTACATCCAAGCATGTCTATCTGGTTTTGTATTGAAGCATAAGGTTTGGTCCTTATCAGCACATGATTAATTTATGAATGAAATCTGGAAAAATTGAGCATTTTATCTATGGAATTAGGTGTTTGAGAATGGATCTATTAAATTCCAGATAGTTTAATCTGGTGCATTAGTTCAAGGTAAATATGAGCTCCAAGAGAAGTTCTTCCAAGCTAATGAGAGGAAAATTTAGGACTGATGTCAGGAACATGAGTAGAGTAGCTTTTATTTATCATTTCTACCATTTACAGCTGATACAGTAAAGGTGAGACAGTGTTCCTCTAGGACCAAGGGTGTTACATTAGCAGGGAGAAAGTGAGGACTGCAGATGCTGGAGATCAGAGCTAAAAATGTGTTGCTGGAAAAGCGCAGCAGGTCAGGCAGCATCAAAGGAGCAGGAGAATCGACGTTTCGGGCATAAGCCCTTCCTAAAGAAGGGCTTATGCCTGAAACGTCAATTCTCCTGCTCCTTTGATGCTGCCTGACCTGCTGTGCTTTTCCAGCAACACATTCTTCAGCACTGTTACATTAGCAGCACAAACCACACAATCGTACATGGCATAAAGTCATAAGAAATGCAAAACACACAAGTTACAGTGTAATAGAAGAATGGCGAGTAATTCTGAAACCATTTTGAAAGAATATTTTGGTCGAACAGTGGAGGAAAAAGATCCTGAAAGGCATTTAAGGGATAGCTAGGAGCTGTAATCAAGAGCTTATTAGTTTCCTTAGACTGTAGGACAGATTGCCTACTTCCTTTGTATCCCAATCTCCAACTGGCATCTGTAGATATTTTTCAAGCGTCTACAAAATAATTTAAACATGCTTACCAAACAAGCAAAAACTTCTGGCTCGCAAATACCCAGAACATCCTGATCAGACTTTGTTCTTGCCATGACATGACCACTCCAGACTACTTACCCCTCCATTAGATTCTGAGTTTTCTGGTTAAAGCACTTTGTGGAGTGACATGGTAAAATGCTTTGAAAAATGTGATTATAAAATGGCCTTCCGTGATCATTGGCTGTAAAGCACTTTGTCCCCTATGAAATACTTTCTGAAGTATTCTTGTAGCGAACATCACAGCCAATTTGGACACAGCACGATACCACATAGTGTAAAGATCATCTCCTCTTGTGATGTTGTTTAAGAAATAAATATTGGTCTTGACAATAGGGAAAACTCCCCATTTGAATAGTGACAATAAGTTCTTTTACATCCACCTTGTATTTTAGAACTGTACATAATGTCAGGCTTAATTTTGTGATGGTCGTTGGAGAGAGACTTGAAGCCACAATTTCTGACTCAGAGGTGAGAGTGCTGTCACTGAGCCATACTTAAAACTGTGAGGTTTACTTTATGTACTTCAAATTTTGATTATGATCCGGGCTGTCCCACAACTGCTTTGATACCACTAACTGCAACTTAAAGTCTTCAAAGAGATAGTTCAACAACCCCATTGTGCTCAGCACAGTTTTATTGGAAATGAAAAACATGGAATAACTAATTTAGTTCCAATAAAAGCAACAATGCTGCAGTTTGAACATTTACTGTGTTGAATACACTTAAGTTGTCACCAAATGTGTTGTGGTTCACAGTAACCAATAATCTACAGAAATTACTTTTTTTTTGATAACAGAGCAGTAACCACACCAGGAAAGAAAAGTCTGTTCCACTTTCATGGTTAATTTTATGGGCTCTGTTGTCAGTGTGAAGTTCCTGTTCTTTAATTTTACCTTGACCGTGTTTGTAAAACACATCTGTTTCACTTCATTGCATTATAAACAGCTGTAGTCTCTTTGTGGTAATCAGTACTATTATTTATATAGTTTGACGTGATGAACTACGTATTTAGTATCATGGTGTTTACAGTCAGCACAGTAACATTCTATTACAGCCAGCCTTTGCACTGTTTAAATCCTGCATGGTGAGATTTAGAATTTTTGTTTAGGATATTTTGGGGTACGTTTCCCTGCTGAAGATTAGTTTTCTCCTGTAATGCTTTGTGCAACCTTAAATCCCAGTATAAAAAACATGTCATTGTAAATGTTACTGTTGGGACTGGTTATTCAGGTGATAATATATATGGACAAATGAATGTCATTGAACTGAGAACAGTTTTTAAAAGGAAAAGTGACATTAAAAACCTGGTCAAAATTATTTGGCAAGACTGATTTAATGGACAGTGTTTTGAATCTATTAGTTTCTTTTTCACCTTTGAAGTGGCCCTTGAATAAAGCGCACATGAAATTTTTCCAAATGATGTGTACAAAGAGCATCATTCACATTTGCACATTCGAAGAAACAGATTTTTGAAGTCCCTATTCTGAAACCCTCTGAATGGAAGAAAGAATCATTTTTATGTGTGCTTTATAATGGACACGAAAAACCGTAATTATTGATGCATGATCTTTATGAAAGACCGGCTCTGTACTTCAAACTGAAAGCCTCAAAAGATATTTGACGACTACATAATTGACCAAATCGTATCAAGCCTCAACTTCCCATATTTTCAAAGTGAAAAGGTTGATTCCTTATTAACATTGTAACTTGGAAAATATAAAATATTTCAAACATGCTCTGCCAAAAACTGCACATACTTAGAGGTATAGAAAATTGTGTCCAATGTGGCAGGCGGCTTGTACGCACACATTCCACATCAGAAAATGGTGCTCCCATGGCTGCACAAGCAAATTAGAAAAGTAGGTTCCTCACATATATTCAAAACTCCCTTTGCAAGATTTATCTCCCTCCAATGTAACCCAAAGCCAGCTAAACAGCAGGTTGCTTGAAGCATCCAACATGCAACTTGCTGGTTTCTTGTAAGTGAGCCCTAAGGCCATTTTTCAGTACTCTGTGTCTCATATTTAGCTGACCTCATGAACCTCCTTACCTCATTTTATGCCTCCATAAAACTAAAATTCCTAACACAAACACTAACAAACAAGCAGGAAACATGCCACCAAGATAGATGAACACCAACTCGCCACCAAAAGACGTGACCCACTATCACTAGTTTCTATACATACAGACAAATAAGGACACCACTTTGACTGGGGCAACACACACATCTTCGGACAAGCGAAACAAAGACACGCACGAGAATTCCTAGAGGCCTGGCATTCTAACCAGAATTCCATCAATAAACACATTGATTTTAGACCCCATCTACCTTCTCTTGAAAAAAAGAACCAGAAATAACATCACCCACCTTAAGAAACCAAGATATATAAATAGAGAGCCGGGACATACCAACAACCCTTCACCGGAGGCTCTCACTGATGATGTTACCTAGTCATGTTGATGAAACATCTGAAAATAAACCTTCCAGCTCAGCAAACTAATTTGCATTCCAAATCATCGACCTGAGCTACAAGTCTTCTAAAAAATCGTTAACTAATTTTTTTCCCTCTAACACTTAACTTTTTGCAGTCTTTTTACGACATCCCATTGTGGAATGTTAGATTCTTAATGTTAAGCCTGGAAGTCCAAAACCACAGATTCTGTTCCAGATATAGTTATGGCAAATATTTGTGAAGGGTTAGGAAAATGAGTTTTAGTTTGTAGCTAAATGCTGCTCAAGATCCTGTATTGGGCCAGGATTTGATTGGCCTTACTGTTATCGTGCTCATTGGTTGGAACTTTTCGTTGACTTAAACTCCTTTTTTGTGATTATAGTAACAGCATGCACAACATACTGGAATTTTGCTTGGCCACATTTGATAACAGTATGAAATCACGAGAACTTTGTCTGTCTGCAAACATGGTTGAGTGGCCACAAATAGTTAAATATTAAAGCAAAGTCAAGAATTCCATGCAAATGTAAGACTGGAGTTCTGCCCTACCTGCTCTCAGGCTTTGCATTCCTCCCCTCCCTCCCTGGCATTTATCCAATTCCAGCCGGGGCCTCAGGTTCTGCCTTGCCTCCCTGACCCTTCTTCAGTGGTGTATGCACTTGTGATAATGTCACCACACATGCAACGTAATGATATCAACAGCATATGTAGACGCTTCCTGCAGCCCATTCTGTCAAGGTCAGGTGATATCTCTGGCTATGTTTGTGCATGTGCAGTAGCTACATTGTGTTATAGATAATCATGCTGAATTTTAAATGTGCTCTAATCCATCTCTCCTATTTTCATATTCCAAGTGCAAATGCAAGCTTTCTCTGCTACCTTTAAAATCCATCTATATGCAAAATTCATCTCTATTATCTTCAACCAATTACACATACAGTCCCTTTTAGCTGACTTCTTTATTTGCTCATGAAATGGACACAGCGACAAGGCCAGCACTTATTACACACATTGTGTTGGTACACCTATGGTGCTCTTCGGCCTAGAGTATACAAAGTGATACATACAGCAATGTGTGCAAGAATGACATCTACCCCTAACTCCCTGTTTATTGTTGAGAAAATTGTTTTCACTGCTGCTCATACTACAAGTTAAAAGCATTGGAAAATAAGGGAATACTTTCCCACTACTGCACTAAAATTCCAGGCCTTTGTTCTAAGTTGTGTAATTCAGTTTGGATCTTTGGAGGGTCAGTGTGGACTGGTTGGGCTGAAGGGCCTGTTTCCACATATAGGAATCTAATCATAATCATAATATAAACATATAAACCATGTTCAGAACATACCAATGAGGAAATGAATTTCTAATAGCACAAAGTTTTTTTTCCCTTCCATCATAACAGGAAACATCTTTGCCTTTTCTTGAAGTTGATATTCTATCTGATCAGGGTATGCACCAGATAATATGAGCTGACAGATGATGCAGGATGCTGAATTATGTTTGTCAGAATTGTAATTTTAATTTTGAGAAAATCTTCTTTTCTTATGTGATAGCTTTTGTCTATGATATATTTTAAATCACCGCTGAAACTCTTTGTTTTCCGTTTCCATAATTACTCATTTGCTAATATGTAACATTTAGTTTTAATAGTTTTGAAGATTAGAATAATATCTCTGTACTGAAACAAGATGTCTTGTTTCAAGAATATATTCATGGATTATGGTGGAGAGCACAGGGAGGTGTCTTGCTGACTACCAGTTGAAAATAATCTGTACTCCTGTTGAAGAGTAAAGATAAAATAACTTGCCTTTTGCATCCCCAAAGGTCTAAAATACTTTTGAGTCAATAAGTTGTTTTAAAGATATCATAACTGCTACTTGTAGCCAAACGTGACCACTTTATGCACAACAGAATTCTACAGCCAGCAATGAGATAAATGACCAGTTAATCTACTTCGGTGGTGTGGTTCCATTGTAAACTTTCGTAAAACTAGTGTATTCCTGCTCCTCTTCAAACTCCATTTTGGGGTCTTTTGCAAGTATCTGAAAAGGAAGATTTGCAGTAACAGTTGCATTGATATTTGTTCTAGATATGTGCTTAAATCCATGATCTGGTCAAGTGTTACCACACTTCAGACTGACCGATACAATTTTAGAGCCTGTGTGGGTGTGTCCTATCAGCATGTAAAACAAAGTCAGGGCATCATCCCAGGAGTTGTGAACTGCACTAAATCATTTAATCAAAAAATACAATCGCTACAAAAGTGCAAATTGGTTATGACCTTCTCAAGCTATAATTTCTATAAAGAAAGAAAAATAGAAAAATGAACATGTTAAAACTAATTTATCTTTATCTCGTTATTGAATTAGATCATTTCCAAATTACAGATGATTTGCCCATACAGGAAGATATTGTTACTTGTTTAATTACCAAATGCTAAATGATTTTAGCTTACAAAAGCTATATTTGGACTCATTGTCAAGTGGGAAACATAGTTTCAAATGTATCTCAGTTTTCTAATGATAAGTGTTCAAAATATTCTCATGAAGGATGCTGTTTCACCACACATTCTTTGCAAACTAGCTATATGGCAATGAATTCAGGCTATAAATATAAATTAATTAAAGTTTGTTGTCTCATTGTCTTGCACACTGTTGTCACTTTCAGTTTGTTATCTGTGATCTGATTTTCTTTATCCCTTGTGAGAAATTTCAGAGTTCTGTTTCTTTTCCAACTCCTTTCTTTTGCCATTACCAGTGAGCTTCTCTAAACATCTTTCAACCCTCTGTATATTCTTGACTGTGATTCTGCTAGACATTAATCAATATCCATTAGATTGCACACCATATTCATTTCCCAGTTATTGAGCCACTACAATCTGAACTCTGCAACCATCGGTAAATTGAAACCCTGTTTCTTTGAAATCTTAAGTTTTTTCACAGTTCTCTTGATTTCAATCAAATACTTTTTCCTTTGTCACTGTCACTACTGTTACTTCCATTAATGGTCATTGCTTTAGCTGCTTTCAGTACCATTTCTCTGTCTCTGTTGTTAAACCTGTTTCCAAGAAGTATATATTTCTCCTTTTATCCTATTTCTCTTCAACAACTCTGAGTCCAAGATTGCCAAATTGATAGCATAACCTCTCTCGTGTGCCTGGAGAGAATACAAGAAGAACATTATCACCTATCAGGAAAACTTGTTGTTTCTAGCCCCAAATTGATTCTCATTTCTCCTGATTATAATCAGTGGTGGCTCCTTCTTTGAACTTTCTTGGTCTGCTAAGTTGCAAGGTGTCGCTGAGTGTTGCTAAGTTGAGGATAAATAAAATGCTTTTCAAAATTTACTAAATAAACAAGATTAGCATATATCCAGGAAACATAAAAATAAGTTAAAGAAGTCAGCCATAAAATGTGTGAATGAGTCTACACACTGTGCAAGTATCATGACCACTAGAATTGCAATGGTCAGGGAGAAGGCACATCACTGCTTCAGGTCAATGAGGATGTGCGTTAGATGTAGTCCCCGTGTCCCAAAAAATTAAAATGAAAATAAGCTGATCTGTACAAAACCTACGGGGATAAAATGATAAACTTTCAGAGGAGTTAGGAAGCTAAAATTCTAAAGGATAACGTAATGAAGAATTCTCAACTGTGAGTCAAATAATAAATATTCCTTACTGGTTTCTTGAGATACTTGAACATTGATTCTAAGATATAGAAACAAAAGTAAGCTATTTGGCCCATTGTGTCTGCTGCATTATTCAATAAGATTATGGTTGATATGCTAAGCTTCAACTCTGCTTTCTCGTCTTATCCACACAACCCTTGATCCCTTCCTGTTTAAAAAAATCTGTCTATCATGGCCTTGATTATGCTTAACACCTGGACTCTACACATTCTGCCGTAAAGCATTCCATAGATTCATTACTCTCAAAAGAAATTCCTCCTGATCACTGTCTTAAATATGTGATCCCTTACTCTGAAAATAAGCCTTCTGCTTCTAGACTCTTCCACAAGGGGAAAACAAACTTTCTGCATCCTGTTAAACCCCCTTAAGATTTTGTATCTTCCAATAAGTACTGGCTCAACCATTTCAACCTCTCTTCATAGGGAAATTATTGCATGCCCAGTATCAACTTGGTGAACCCTGTCTGAACTGCTTCAAATGCCAGTAAATAATCCCTCAGACAAGGGATTGAAAACTGTTCATGGTATTCTAACATGAGGGGTCATAGTTTTAAGCTGGTTGGAGGAGGGGTCATAGTTTTAAGCTGGTTGGAGGAAAGTATAGAGGGGATGTCAGAGGCGGGTTCTTTACACAAAGAGTTGTGAGAGCATGGAATGCGTTGCCAGCAGCAGTTGTGGAGGCAGGGTCATTGGGGACATTTAAGAGACTCCTGGACATGCATATGGTCACAGAAATTTAAGGGTGCATACATGAGGATCAGTGGTCGGCACAACATCGTGGGCTGAAGGGCCTGTTCTGTGCTGTACTGTTCTATGTTGTATAGTTTTAGCAAGACGTCCCTATTATTATATGCCATTGACTTTGAAATTAAGGCAACATTCCATTTGCTTTCTCTATTACCTACTGAACTTGTCTGCTAGTTTTTTGTGATTTATGGATGAGGACCCCCAAATCCTTCTACACTGTAGCTTTATGCAGTCTTTATCCATTTAAATAATATTCACATCCTCTATTTTTCCCACCAAAGTGCATAACCTTGCATGCCCCAAAATTATATTCCTTTTGGCAGTTTTTCCTCCACTCTCTTAACCTATCTGAATTCTTCCACCATACCCTTCTATTACTTAGCAAATCTTTTATTCATGCTAATATGCTATCAACAACACCATGGATTTTTATATTATTAATTGACCTATCAAATGCCTTCTGGAGATCCAAATGCATTACATATGTTCCCTTTTATCTGTTCCCTTGTTAATCCTCAAACAATTCTAATATATTAAAGTCATAGAGTCATACAGCGTGGAAACAGGCCCTTCGGTCCAAACAGTCCATGCTGACCAGAATCCCAAACTAGGTTCTGGATTAATGGTGTTGGAAAAGCACAGCAGTTCAGGCAGCGTCTGAGGAGCAGGAAAATCTATGTTTCAGGCAAAAGCCCTTCATGAGTGCATGCCTGCACTCTGCCTCTCTTCCTGATTTTCCTGCTCCTCGGATGCTGCCTGAACTGCTGTGCTTTTCCAGCACCACTCTAATCCAGAATCTGGTTTCCATCATCTGCAGCCCTTGTTTTTACCCTATAATTCCAAACTAAACTAGTCTCACCTGCCTGGCCCATAACCCTCCAAGCATTTTCTATATTTGTACTTATCTAAATGTCTGTTAAACAATGTGACAATAGCCATATCCACTACATTCTCTGGAAGTTCATTCCATACACGAACCATTACCTGTCTTCAAAAAAATAAAATTGCCTCTCAAGTCTTTTTCAGATCTTTCTCCTGTCACATTAAAAATATGCCCCCTAGTCTTGAAATTCCCCCACCCCAGGGATAAGACACCTGCTGTTCACCTTATGTAAACCAACATTATTTTATAAACCCCTATACAGTCACCTCTCAGCCTCCTGTGCTGCAGTGAAAAAAGTCTCAGCCCTTCCAGCCTCTCTTAACTCAAAGCTTCCATTCCCAGCAACATCCTGATAAATCTCTTCTGAATAGTAATATCCTTCAGATAACAGGGTGACCAGAACTAGATGCAGTACTCCAGAAGAGGCCTCACCAACATCTTGTACAACCTCAACATAATGTTCCAACTCTTATGAGCAATGCAGGCAAAATGTTGAATGCCTTTTTAATCACCTAATCCCTTTGGTTATCCTTAATCTTATTTGTCAAGGCTATCTCATATCCTGTGTTTGCCTTACTGATCTCCCTTTTAAGAATGCCCCTACTCTCTTTATTCTGTTCAAGAGATTCATTTGAAACCAGTTGTTTACATCTAATATATGATTCTTTTTTATTTTTGACTAGAACTTCAATATCTTTATTCATCCACTGTTCTCTAATCCTACCAGCCCTCCCTTGTGCTCTAATAGAAACATAATGATTCTGAACTCTCGTTATCATACTTCTGAAAGCTCCCAACTTGTCAGACTTGCCTTTATTTCTGAGCAATCTACTCCAACCAATTTTTGGGAATTCTTGTCTCATACCATTAAAATTTGCCTTACTCCAATTAAAACATATTTTGGCATGATTTCCCATTCATGAAGGCATGCTGACTCTTATCCATGTGTGATGCAAACTTCAAATAATTCTGAATCTGAATCCCTAGATCTCTCTGTTCTACAACACTGTCCAAAGTCCTACTTTGAATTGTATAAGTCTTGTCTTCCTTTGCTTTACCAAAATGTAATACCTCGCATTTATCCAAATTAAACTATTTGCCACTCTTCAACCCATTAACCCAATTGATCAAGATCTCTTTGTAATATTAGGTAACCTTATTCACTGTCCGAAACTCAATCAAGTTTGTGGGACATGATTTCCCTCACACCAAACCATACTGACTATCCCTAATTATTCCTTGCCTCGTCAAATGCATGTAAATGCTATCTTTCAAAATCACCTCCACCAAAGTCAGACTCACAGGTGTACAGTTCTCCTTACATCCCTTCTTAAACAAATGGACAACAGTAGCCACTCTGAAATGAAAGGTCCTGACCTGAAGTGCTGACTCTTCTGCTCCTCTGCTGCTTGAACTGATCTGCTTTTTTCCAGTTCTACACTTTATCGACTTCAACATTAGCCACTCTTCAATCATTCAGCACCTCACCCGTATTTACAGATGATACAAATATTTCTGTACGGAGCTCCACCATTTCCTCCCTTACCTCCCACAAAGTCCTAGGGTATACCAGGTCAGGTTCTGGAGATTTATCAACTATTATATTTTCTAAGATCTCCAGCACTTCCTGTTCTGTAATGTGAACTGTTTTCAAAACACCAGTAGTTATTTCCCTGAGTTCTCTAGCCTCCATTTCTTTCTCCATGGTAAAATCTGATGCAAAATATTCATTTAACATCTCTCCCATCTCCTGAGGTTCGACACAAAGGTGACCTCGTTGATCTTTAAGGGGCCCTATGCTCCTGCTGTCTTTCCCTTTCTCCCTCTCATTGCTGTCTGGCTCTTGATATACTTGTAGAATCCCTTTGGATTATCCTTAATCTTATTTGTCAAGGCTATCACATATCCTGTGTTTGCCTTACTGATCTCCCTTTTAAGAATGCCCCTACTCTCTTTATTCTGTTCAAGAGATTCATTTGAAACCAGTTGTTTACATCTAATATATGATTCTTTTTTATTTTTGACTAGAACTTCAATATCTTTATTCATCTCTAATCCTACCAGCCTTCCCTTGTGCTCTAATAGAAACATAATGACTCTGAACTCTTGTTATCATACTTCTGAAAGCTCCCAACTTGTCAGACTTTCCTTTATTTCTGAGCAATCTACTCCAATCAATTTTTGGGAATTCTTGTCTCATACCATTAAAATTTGCCTTACTCCAATTAAAACATATTTTGGCACGATTTCCCGTTCATGAAGGCATGCTGACTCTATTTGATTATATAATGTATTTTTAAAAACTCTATCAAATTACAACCTTTTTAATAGATTCTAATGTTTTTTGTTACCAGGTTCCCAATCCTCTGAGTCTTTTCCAGAATCTAAGGATTATTACCAACGCATTCCTTATGTTTGTAGCTACTTGCTTTGATATCCTATGTCAGAACCCATCAAGTCAATTTTGCTATTAATTTGTTTTCTTCTTTACATATATTACTTCCTAATATCTCTTGAAAGTTTATTTTCTCACTTTTTTCTTTGGTATTTTGTTGTTCAAACTTTCCTACTGGTTTATCATTAGTCTTGACCATATTTTGTGTCTTTTCTGTCAACTTGATGCATGGTTGTTTTATCTCCTTCCTTCATAAAATCTTCCTTCCTTGTTGGGATAAATCTGTTTTCTAAAAAGTCTACTATTGTTAATCAACCGTTATAATGACAGACTAATAAATCAAGAACAGATGGGATACAGCAGCATCCTATTTATCTCAGCTTTGTACATCTTCAAATTGTTAAAGTAAACATCATCAGTCCACTTTAGATTTTCCGAGCAGCTTGAAGGCATCATTGTCACTGACAATGTTCCAGTGGAACCAACCTGACCCAGGTAACAAAAAGTGAGTTAGTCTTGCATCAGTAAACAGTAAAAGAATTTTTTAAAAATTACATAGTCATCCAAAAGTGACTTGAGATGGTAATTGAAAAGAAAAACTTGCAAGGCAATATGAAAAGAATAGGAAGCAGGACTAACACCTCTTTCAATGATTATGGGTCAAATGATGAATGCATACACTGAATGTTTCTTAGGTCATACATTTTAAGAATTAAGAGTGGAGAAGTTTACCTGTATGACCATAGTTGAATGACAAACAGCAAACAAGGATTTAGAAGGGGAAAATTCTGCCTAAACAATAAAAATGTGTTTATTATTCTCTCTAAATTAGACCCAGGCACAATCTAGTAAACACATCACTGACATATGTCTGCAGATGTCTGTGTCTGGCACCCTGAGGATTGCTGCATACTTTGTAGCTGCCCAGGCCATGCAAAAGACCTGCCTGTTATCATCGCCATAAGTGACATCCTCAATCAGCAGCGACAGGCACGGTGTCATCAGGCAGGTCTGCCAAAGGCCGTCAACAGGCTAGAGTGAAAGAGAGATGAATCGTTAAATGTCCTCACTGCAGTGCTTCTGGCATATCAATGCATGGTGTTCTCCATGTAAAAGTTGGCAGCCATCTTGGAGACCCTGGTGCGGCATACCACTTTCTGGCTCCAGATATTGACTTGCATTTCATTATTTCAACTACGGTTGTTCAGCATCAATGGCAGGAGGAGAGAGGGGTAAGGGATCGTGACCTCACTCCAGTTGCATCTTCTGCCTAGGAAAAGATTGGTACCAGTTGACATCACAACACCCCAGAGGTGGCCTGCTTTCAGTTGTAATGTCAAGAGCATAGAGCAGCTGAAAGGATATATGAATCCTCACGTCCTTAACTGAATACTCAAGCTGAATGTTCTGCCCTAACACAGTGTGACATGCAGGTTTATTAGGAAAGTGGTTGTCCCCATCGCAATAAGAGGCCTTGAGGTATATTGTCTTACCAAACGCAAAATGTACCAACAAACGTGTCTGTGCTCTGTTGGGAGTAGGCTTCACCAGGAAGCTACCATGAAATGTGACCAACCCCTCCCAAAAAACCCCTCACATCACAGCCCATTTCTTTACAGATTAACTTGTCTATGAGAGGAGATGGTAGCTACAGTGTGTCCTATTACTTGCTTTAGATAATTTAAATAAACCTGTTCAGACCCTAGAGCAGTTGGAACTTGAACTCAGGCCTTCCGGCCCAGAGGTAGGAACGCTGCCACTGAACCAAAGGAGCTGCCATTATTTTAGATATTTTATAATCAGCCTGTTTAAAGATGCCATTATACACTCAGGAGCAGGTGGTTCTTGAAGCCCAGAGGTAAAGACACGTGCTACAACAGCTAATTTCCTTGATTGAGCTTATAAAGAGGTGATCTGTAGACACAATTTACTGCTTATGATTGCTTGAAGCCATAATTTGTTATTTGGATTCATTGACAATTACTGCTCTCCAGAAGAAGTTACTTTGAACATCGATGGGTAGCACTGCTTTATTAGTCAAGGCATGCTTATTGTATTTGCTCCTTGCTAGACACCTCAGTGAATTTTGCAAATTCTACCCCATAGAGGAAAATAGTAACTTACTCCTTCCACTTTGCATCTGATCCCAGCCATTTTGTGCACTTGTTGCACAGATGATGTTCAGTCCATATGGCAAAGTTCCAGCTGTGTTCACGAGTTACTTGAAGCTCTGCATGTCACCCGACGATTTCCTCCAAATCATCACGTTCCCTTTTGCAATGCTGTCCCTGTGGCCCCAATGTCTTATCAAACCACCAGCTCCCACCACACCCTTTTCAACCACTGTTAATGATATTGATGTAGCACCATGCTGTGCAGTTACTTCTCCATTTCCTCTCTGTTTGAAATGTTTACTCTTTGATGCAACCCACTGCCACAAGCAGCCTTCTTCTCACTTAAGCTAAAAGAACATACTAAACCACATAGACTGTTTGTGTACTAAGTTAGTGCCAAAGACAGATGCACTAAAAATCAGGCTAAGACCTCCGATGTCTAATTCCACGTCAGTGCTAAAATTCTGCATGGGTACATAGATGCCTGATTCCCTCAGCACAAACTGACCTGCCACAATCTTGCAAGTCATGGCTGTCCCTTACCTCAAAATACACGCTTGAAGTCCTGAAATTGTGGCGAAGAATGACTGAAAGCAAGCATAATGTTTTGAAGCTGATGCTTTGCCAAAGCTAAATAGCAAGGATGAATGGCCAGCAGAGCATGACCATTGACCAAGGAAGTGCCTTATGGAAGAGAAGCAATTCTATGTAGGGAGAGGTTAGATGGCTGACAGCCATTCTGAGAGCTGCAGTGACCAGGTTTTCCCTGTCAAGTTGTTATACTGTCACATTTCTCGTTGCAGAGAACAAAATTGGAAATGCAGTGTTAATGCAGTAGTTGTGCTCATAGTGAGAATGTGAATACATTGAAATAAACTTCTTGCCACCCAGCGGCAAAATCCTGAACTTGCTGTCTAAGGCTTGAGAACTTAGTGGGGTGAAATTTTCTCTATGGGGAGAAAGTGAGAACTGCGGATGCTGGAGATCAGAGCTGAAAATGTGTTGCTGGAAAAGCACAGCAGGTCAGGCAACATCCAAGGAACAGGAGAATCGATGTTTCGGGCATGAGCCCTTCTGCCGAAACGTCGATTCTCCTGTTCCTTGGATGCTGCCTGACCTGTGCTTTTCCAGCAACACATTTTCAGCGCTGAAATTTTCTCTATGTCAAGAATTGGATTTTTGGATTCTTGTCCAATTTGAGTTATTGTGCTCACCATCATCATGCCACCTCAGAGAGGGGAATATTCTACCCTTGGTTATGAGTAGATAGAAAAGAACACAACCAGATTTGGAACTATCTGAGGACACTGCATTTACACTAAATGGTAGATACAAGGGTGTACCTGGATGTTTTGCGAAGTTTTAATATTTTACATAAAATATTTCTAACTAATCTAAAAGCCTGAGGAATTCAGAATAGAGCAGAGTGCCGGAGACAAATTTGATAAAAGATACCAGTCACAAAAACCTTGAAGGAAGTGATGCCAGATTAGAAGTGCTGTGGGGAATTCCAACCTGTCCTTTTTTTAATCAGCACACATTAAACACTGTAAATTTGACAATTTGTAGATAAGACTGAAATAGGAAGAATCTTAGAAATTAACATTGTAGTTAGTGATTTTCAAGTAAATAATAAACTGTAAATGCTTGTTAGATATGAAATATTGTTCATTGGGTGAATTATTGTGCAACATAAGCTTTGTTGCAGGAATCTTTGAAAGGTACTCAGGAGTGATGTGGTGGGAACATTAGTAAAGTTAATACTATTTTGGAATATATAAGCAGGTATAAAAATCGAATGAAAGAGTTATGTAAAGACTTGATACTGACCCTAAATCATCTGAACGGCAAAATTCAACTGTAATTGTCACCTACAAAAGAGGTTAAGATACAGTGGAGAAACAGGATAGGAAAGAACAACAGGGGAGTTGTGTGTAAAAGGGATGATATAGGACAAAGGTTAAGGGCTTTATTATTACTTAATGGAACATGGACATTGCTGGCTAGGCCAGCATTAATTGTCAGTCCCTAATTGCCATCAAAGGTGATAATATGTTTTCTTAAATCACTACAGGTGCAAGGATTTAGAGATTAGGAGATTAATCGCAGATTCTGCCCCTTTATGTTGGATGGATGCTGAGAAAGTATGCCAGAGCAGCGCGCACACAGGCAGTTGATCTTATGCTTGAGTCCTTTATTTTTGGCACATGTCCAAATTAGCATTGATTCTTTTCAGATTCACTCCCATGTCTGCTCGGACTGTCCTTGGGTGTGCAGAATACACGAGGCCCCATTTACTCACTCGTAGAGACAAGGAGATTGAAAATCTTTGTAAGAGATCCTTTGTCACAGACCTCAGAACACATCCTTGAAGAAGGAGATAGAGATAGCAGTGAAAATATGTTACCACTATAGGTGAACTAGTATAATGATGGAGTCTCATTTCTTTAGATTTTAGTTATTGAAGGTTTTAAAAATGTAATGTTTAAAATGTTTTCCCTTAAGACAATAGGTGCCAGAGAAGACTGTATGGTTTGTTAAGCCTTTTCTTACATTCAGTATGATTGTAGGCTTCAATTCCGCTCTCTTCAGATACTGACTACCTTGAATATCTCCAATGCTTTTTTTTTATTTGTCTTTGCCATTTTCAAATATTTCGTATCCTGAAATTAAAAACTTTCTTTTGGTGTTGGAGTATTCTGTATTCTGGAAATAATTCTTCTTTTAAAACTCTAACTCTGTTTAAAAAAGATTTCTGTAGACACAAATTTGCCTGTGATAATTAAGCATTACAAATTCATCTCAAAACTTGTTATAGAATTTGTGCAGTAAAAGTATGTACTTCTACATATCTTGCGTAAAACTATGGTATCCAATGGCTTAGCATAATACAGAGCACCTTAGGTATGAAAAAATGACATCTTGTAGAATAAGGGCTGATGGATATTGCATCGTGGTATGTTCAGAAAAATAATTGAAGATTTAAACTTTACTCTTTTAATTCCTTTTTCTCTTTTGAACGAAGACTGGCTGAAATTGAATGTGTATGAGCATCTTTGGCTGTTTCATCTAAGTGATTGTTCTTCATTGGTGAATCTAGTTTGTAGAGGGCACTGCAACTGTACACAATTCAAACTTCTCTCTATCCATTTATGTTTTGCAATGGATTCTTGCTGATTAAAAGCAAGAATTATGACTTGTTTCTGTCCAAGCTGAGATCAGGAGCCTCCATGAAGATTTGGAATCAAATTTGGGACCATTTTACTGTGTAGTTTAATATTGGGTTCTATTAAATACTTTTAAGAGTATACTTATAATTTAAAAGTGTCTTTGCTCGTGAAATGAAATTAGTCAAGCCTTTACTACTGAGATTAGATCTGAAATATAATGAATCAAAGATTACATTATTGTTGCTTAAAGATCTGTGGAGAATACATTCAGCAAAAGCCAAATTAAAGAAAGTGTAATAGTAGTTGCTGCTTGGTAGTTTCATCTTCCTTTAGTGGCCACTTCTTAGTTTACAAAAATGTAAATATTCAGTTTTTGTCTGGTATGTGTTCTAACAATGAAGTTAGTTTTGATTAGAGTGTTCCATAAAGGTGGTGATAATTAACTTGGTTTGTCTCTTCTGGCTTATTTCTAAAGTTGAAAATCACACAACACCAGGTTATAGTCTAACAAGTTTATTTGGAAGTACTGGCTTTTGGAGCAGTGCTCCTTCATTGAGTACTTGTGGAGAAGGATCATGAGTCACAGAATTTATAGCAAAAGAATGCAGTGTCAAGCAACTGTTATGATATATTGATCAAACCTAGGTTGCTGTTAAGTCTTTCATCTTTTAGAATGGGTTGCAGGTTTCGGTTCATTAATATGTAAATCCCAGAACTTCTTTCAAGTCACGTTCTCAAGATAATTTAAGGTTTTATTTAAAAAACTGACATCTCAGCTCAGTCAATGCATTAAAGGTATGAGGTTAGAGTCTGTCTGCATCCCAGTCTTGAGTAAGACTGGTTCAATTTCCAAAGTAGGAATTTATAAAATGTTACATGGATTGACTGTGTGCGTTTTAAACAAAATAGAATACATTTGCAATTATAATTCTGCAAATGCATATTCATCCCATAGACTTATGTGTGTGTGCTTGTGAGAGGGAGAGCGTGTGGATGAGTGTGTGTGTGCATGGTAGAGTCTATGTACGATAGAATATAAGCCAGTGAGAGGTTTGTGCGTGGGTGAGTGTGTAGGGGGTGTGTGTGTGTCTGAAAGAGAGAGCGTGTGTGTGAGAGAGGTTATGTATGAGTGTGAGTATGTAAGAGAGAGTGTGTGTGTGAGAGAGAGAGAGAGAGTGTGTGTATAGTGTAGTGGGGTCACCTGGAGTGTGAAATGAACCCAAAGTCCCAGTTGAGACCATCCTCATTTCCAGTTTGACTGTTCTGTGTTTTGTGCAATTACGTAGAATGGGATTTCTTTTGGTAAGCTGGAGTTTTCTGCATAGATCTGGCATATATCTTGTGGTTAATGCATTGATGTTGAGTCCTCACTACACATGTTACACTTTCAGTAGCAATATCTGGGTAATATTCGGATTATTACTAAAAATAAAAATTAAATCGTTCTGAGATTTGGGGCATCTGAATATGGCATGAGCAATATATTGAGATGTTAATGTAGAAAAGCTATGCTCCTTTTAAGCAGACATCTGGGAGTGCCAGACCCGTTAATGTGGTCTCTGCTCTGTCTTCCTTCTATATTTCTTTTTCATACGGATTGTCCGAGAGGAAAACATATGGTAAAATTATGGGCACTTCATGCATTGGATTAGACTTTATTTTTAAATTGAAATCATTATTTCCTCTATCGAATCTCTACATTTGTGCTCTGGGTTAGCACTTCTGAGAATTTTGTGAACTTTGTGAAAAATTACTTACCATAACCGATGTGATTTTAATTTGGATTTTACGGGATTCCAATCCTTTTCTTCCCATTGCTTTTCAACAGGAAGTGAATTAAGGACAATTTGATATAAAACAGAAAATGCTGGAAGTACTCAGCAAGGCAGACAGTCTTTGTTTCTGTTGAGTTAACCTTTCTGAAGAGTTATCACAACCTGAAAATTTAACTGTGTGCCTTTGCAAATATTCTGTCCGACTTGCTTGGCATTTCCAACATTTTCTGTTTTTGCTTCAAATTTCCAACATCTGTAGTATTTGTGTTTCTAATGTGGAAATTTTTGTTTTGATGGAGTGTCAAGTTGGCCGAATGTCTGATTTAGGCCAGTAGAGAACACACTTTGTGTGTATAATTTCTGAAACTGTAGGCCATTGATGAATTTTGCATGCTTTGCACCTCTCAAAAACAGCTTGCATTTATATCATAGAATCATTAGACTCTCTAGAGTGTGGAAACAGGCCATTCGGCCCAACAAGTCATTGCCAACCCTCTGAACAGTATTCCACCCAGACCCATTCCCCTACCCTATTACTTTACATTTTCCTGACTAATGCATCTAACCTACACATCCCTGAAAACTATAGGCAATTTACCATGGCCAATTCACCTAACCTGCACATCTTTGGACTGTGGGAGGAAACTGGAGCACCCAGTGAAAACCATGTAGTACCTTCGTAGTCATTAAACATCCCAAGTTGCTCCACACAGGAGCATTACCAAATGAAATTTGACAATGGGTCATATAACATGATATTAGAACAACAAGAGGTCAATTTTCTAAAGGATTGAGTGGCACAGCAGGTTACTAGATGAACTCCAAAGCATACACCTCGGCTGCTGAAGGTATAGCTGCCAGTGGTGGAGCCATTGACATTGAAAATGCATAAAGAATCCAGAATTGGAGGAGTGAGGAAGTCTTTGAGTTGTAGGGCAGGAGGAGGTTACAGAGGTATAATATGGGCAGTTTGACGTTTTGTGTTTGCATGGTGTCATCAAGTAACTGCATGTAGTAGAGAAATGGGAAGGATCCAGGGATATAACGTTGGATCTCCTTGACTTCTCGTTTAAAGTTTGAGAGTGATGTCTGTCCTTAGCTCACCCTTCAACCTTTCAACAGCAGCAAATGTGTGCCTTAATAGTGTGTTTTTGGGCTATTTGATTTTAGGGGCATGCTAGCCTTGTTTTCCCCAGTTCTTGTCCGATGCCCATATCTTTACAGTTATGCTGGAAGTTTTGAATGTCAGTTCAGAATAGCAATGATACCCGTGATTTCTCATCCTAATGTGAGGCCTGAGGCTAATTATAGGTACCTAATTGCAATGAATTAACTCAGCAGATACAGAGATAAAAGTGGCTTTTGTAGCCTGTGTAGTCCGATTACTTGCAGGATAAACTCACTGTCGCTGAAATGTCAGTGAAATGATGGATCAGAGTGTGTAGATACTGTTTCTTGGCCTCCTGTGGAAATATAGTGAGTCTGTGTTAACAAGGTTTGTAGATAGAATCTGAACATATTAATTCTTCTTACAGACTAGGAACAGAAAAGCACCAGAAACTGTTTCAACTATTTAATATAAATTATTATTTAACAGCTATTCTTTGTGCAAAAAGTGGACACTGAGTAGATTCATTTAAACTGTCAGAAAATTCAAAGAATACATCAACATTGATTCAGTAGACTGAGATGATGGTAATGTTCCGGACCGTTCTGAGTCTCTGTATGGTGTAGCTCCAGTGGGCTTACTGGCTTCGAAACTTAGGTTGAAGGAAAGAACAGTTATAATGTTGCTTTAAAACATAAATCCTATAGAAGGACATTGTAGTGGAACAAAATTACTGTTAAAATGTTGCTTTTTCCAATCTTCCTGAAGTTGTAACACACAAATTTCAACATAAAGTACTTATTTCTCAAATAACACTGAGCCCATTGATCTAAGCATGTCTTTTAATTTCAGAAGAAACAGTTAGCAATTAGATTTTCATCTTGTATGACTATTAACAAGCCAGAAAGCTGAACTCTTGACAAGTATGTATTTATATTTCTAGGCCTGCTTTTACTCCTTGACAGCTTTATGTAGCTTTTTTCCAAAATGCAAAGTTTTGATTCTCAAAATCCGTAGTGAAAGAATAGTTAGAAATCCTGTATTTAAAGAAGTACTGTTGCAAGAAAGATTATTTGACCACAATATTTTGCAGGTCTCTCTTAGTTTAGATTAGAATACTTTGTGGCTTTGAATGTGTTACTTTTAAAAGGACATTGATATAGTCAAAAGAAGTTTTTGTTGCAACAAAAACTTCCAGCTCGGCGAACAGAACCACAGCAACGAGCACCCGAGCTACAAATCTTCACACAAACTTTGAATAGTCAAAAGAGTTTGTAAAATAATAAGAAAAATGATTCTGTGTCATAAAAATTTGATTGTGCTACTTAACCTGTTCTATTGAGGGGAGGGAGAGAATGAGCAAAGATATGATCTACTTTCCTAAAATACATGGAAAGAGGCTAACCAAGAATTGACATTTCCTCCACTAAAAAAGGGAAAGACAGAGACAACCCCAGTGTTATGTAATTGACATTTCTGAACCACTTTAGAGAGTAACAGACAAATACTCACCTGTTTCCTCAGTTGAGGTGTTGCACCAAAAATAAATTTGATTTTTCTAGCACCTTAAATGTAGTCGGAAATCTCTGGGCACTTCAGAGGTTTAAAGGGATAAACGGATGCTGAGCCATTAGGGATGTTAGGAAGAATGAACAAAAGTTTAGTGGAAAAAAGTGATCTTGAGGTGGTAAAGAGGGATAGAGAGACAGAAAGTTCCCATTGGCAAACAGATCAAGAATGAGAGGGATTAAATTTAAAGTAATTTGCAAAAAAAGTAAATGCGATGAATAGATATAAATTTTATGTGTAAAAAGTAAATATCCACATAGCAAGTGGTTGAGTTCTAGAATGCACTGTTTGGAAGTGTGGTGGAGGCAGGTTCAATCGGAGCATTGCAGAGGGTTTTAGATAATTACTTAAGGAGAAACAATGTGCAGGGTTGTGGGTTAAGAGTGGAAGAAGTGCATTAAGTCATGCTGTTCTTTCAAAGAGGCTGCAGGTGTGATGGGCCAAATGGCTGCCTTCTGCAGCATTACAATTCTGTGATAGAGGGATTTCGGACAGGAATTCTGAAGTATTGGACCTGACGGGCTTTAAACATAACTATTATTGAATTTGGTTGGTGAAGTGGGGAATGCACAAAAGACTAGATTAAGAGGAACTGAGAGTTTGAACTGCAGTAAGGATCACTTCAGACCATAAGAAGTAAGAATGGGAATAGGACATTTGGCTCCACAAGACGTCACTGCCATTCAAGAGGATTATGGCAGATCTGAACCTGTTCACATCCATTTTCCTTTCCTTTCTTCATACGGCTTGATTTGCCTACTGATCAAGAGTCTTACGTATCTTAGCCTTAAATATACATAAGGACTCTGCTGTCACAGCTCTCTGTGGCAAGGAGTTCCAAAGACACTTAACCATCAAGAGAAGTTCCTCTTCATCTCAGTCTTAAATTTAAACTTGTAGCACTGGAAGACATTACAGTATGAGGAAGGACTTGGCTATTGAGTGACTGTAAATTTCCTTTTACAAGTTATAAGTGAAATTAATGGCATGGATAATGTGGGTTTCAATTATTTAATTTAAATGTCGATTGCAGGAATAGCACACTTGAGTGTAAAATTTGCAAGTTGCCGTGAGTCTAGTATAACTTTGTGTGGAACAGACATTTATCACAGTGATTGTGACACTTAAAGAAAAATGAGCAGCAAAGTATCTAGTATCAGACATTCAAGAAGCATATCCCAATCTGTGCATTTTGAATCAGTGAGACTTCCATTGTAGGAATAGTTCCTAAGAGCAGATTGTTCTCTCTTCGCCTGCAGAACTGAAACAAAAAGTTGGAGTCTCTGTAAATAACCTGAAACATGATTGTGTATTCATTCACAAGAGTGGGTCATGTTGATTTTGATGGTGTGTTTTGTTGATTTTCTTTCTCTAGTTGTACAATTTTGGAGAAACTGTATCTATCGTTTTCTGGACACAGACCTGGAAGCCTGAAAGTTTCTATGATAAGATCAAAAGGAATCGGCAGACAGGAGTTCATACACTATGCTTACTTGGTGAGTAATACTTCCACCTTTTGCTCTCAGCATGCTCCAGTACAGGACACAGGAAATGGAAAAACATTGGTTTAGGACATTGGTTAGGCCACTTTTGGAATATTGTGTGCAATTCTGGTGAAACTTGAAAGGGTTCAGAAAAGATTTACAAAGATGTTGCCAGGGTTGGAGAATTTGAGCTATAGTGAGAGTTGAATAGGCTAAGGCTGTTGAGAACATAGAACAGTACAGTGCAGAACCAATGTTGCACCGACCTGTGAACTATTCTCAGCTCGTCCCCCTACACTATCCCATCATTATCCATGTGCTTATCCAAGGATTGTTTAAATCTCCCTAATGTGGCTGAGTTAACTACATTGACAGGTAGGGCATTCCACATCCTTAGCACTTTGAGTGAAGAAACTGCCTCTGACATCTGTCTTAAATCTATCACCCCTCAATTTGTAGTTTTTCCCCTCTCGTACAAGCTGACGTCATCATCCTAGGAAAAAGACTTTCACTGTATATCCTATCTAATCCTCTGATGATCTTGTATGTCTCTATCAAGTCCCCTCTTAGCCTTCTTTTTTCTAATGAGAACAGACCCAAGTGTCTCAGCCTTTCCTCATAAGACCTTCCCACCAGACCAGGCAACATCCTGGTAAATCTCCTCTGCAACTTTTCCAATGCTTCCATATCGTTCCCGAAATATGCCAACCAGAACTGTACGCAATACTCCAGGTGCAGCCGCACTAGCGTTTGTATAGTTGTAGCATGATATTGCGGCTCCGGAACTCAATTCCCCTACCAACCACCTGATGAAGGAGCAGCGCTGTGAAAGCTAGTGCTTCCAAATATACCTGTTGGATTATAACCTGGTGTTGTGTGATTTTTAACTTAATCTTGGGTCGGCATGGATGAGTTAGACTGAAGTGTCTGTTTCCATGCCGTACATCTCTATGACTCTATTATTACTGTGCATATCATAATAAGCTCTGAGATATTTGTATGTTGATTTGCCAAAATACTTTACTTCCCTGGAGTGTCAGAGGCTGAGGAGTGAACTTATAGAGGTTTATAAAATCATGAGAGGCATGGATAGGATAAATAGACCAGTCTTTTTCCTGTGATGGGGAGTCCAGAACTAGAGGGCATAGGTTAGGGTGAGAGGGGAAAGATATAAAAGGGACCTAAGGGGAAAATGTTTCTCACACAGGGTGGTGTGTGTATGGAATGAGCTGCCAGAGGAAGTGGTGGAGGCTGGTACAATACAGCATTTAAAAGGCATCTAAATGGGTATATGAAGAGGAAATGTTTAGAGGGATATGGGCCAAGTGCTGGCAAATGGGGTTAAGATTAAGTTAAAAATCACACAGCACAAGGTTATAATCCTTCAGGTGGTTGACAACATTCTGAAATCTAGTTTGTGTATTGCACCTTCACTTGTAGTTGTTTGCCAAAGCACGTTTTGTTCAGCTTTGTCTGCAAAATACAAGTGTATGGGTGCATTATAACTTGCTCATCCTTCCTTCAGTGATCCTCCTCTTCTTCCTAGTGGCTTTCAAAGTAGATTCCAGTAGGAAATCCAATATACAGCATTGTAATTATAGAGACATAAACTGCAAAGGCTCCTGAAAACCCAAAACCAGGAATCAAAAAAACAACAAATGGGCTGCTAGTGGCTTCCATTATGTTCTGTTTCTTTTTTTTACATTAATCATACTTTGTTTTATAATGCCTCTTGAGCTCTTTTATTATGCTTGGGTTTCAAAATTGCTGTTCAGAATCTTGGAATCCTGGATACTCAGTTGCTGAAGATTATTTTCAATTGCTATAAGAGATTGGAAAAAAGAGACAGCAATGATCAGAATGATATTCATAAATATATTATCAGAACTTTGCATATGGAATAGCCCATTAATCAAGTATGTATCAATTGGAAAATTGCATTCATACAAATGAATCAAAGACATAGGGTTATGGTTATTTGTTCTTTCCTTTTCCTCAATTCCACATTCTCCTGGAACCTTTAAAATCATGGAGTTGGATGAAGGAAAATCAGCTCTGGTATCTCTCATTTTATTCATTTTGCATTTGTGCTTCACTCACTCATTGCTGACATTTATCAAAATCAAACTATTGCAACAATAAGGTTTTTCCGTATGGTTTCACATTTTTTCTATGGTTTGCAAATACTTGGTGAGGTATGTCACAGAGTCATAGAGATGTACAGCATGGAAACATACTCTTTGGTTCAACTCGTCCATACTGACCAGATATCCTAGATAAATCTAGTCCAATTTGCCAGCATTTGGACCATGTACCTCTAAACCCTTCCTATTCATGTATCCATTCAGATGCCTTTTAAATGTTGTAATTGTACCAGCCTCCACCACTTCCTCTGGCAGCTCATTCCATACACGCACCACCTACTTGTGAAAAAGTTGTCCCTTAGTTCACTTTTGAATCTTTCCCCTTTCACCTTAAACCTATACCCAAAAGTTTTGGACTCCCCCACCCTGGGGAAAAGACCTTGTCTACTTCCCCTATCTATGCCCCTCATAGAGTCATACAGACATACATCATGGAAACAGACCTTTTGGTCCAACCCATCCATGTCAACCAGATATCCCAATCTAATCAACCAATCTAATCCCACCTACCAGTATCCGGCCCATATCCCTCCAAACCCTTCCTATTCATATACCCATCCAAATATCTCTTAAATGTTGCAATTGTACCAACCTCCACCACTTCCTCCGGCAGCTCATTCCATACCCGTACTACCCTCTGTGTGGAAAAAGTTGCCCCTTTTATATCTTTCCCCTCTCACCCTAAACCTATGCCCTCTAGTTCTGGACTCCCTGACCCCAGGGAAAAGACTTTGCCTATTTACCCTATCCATGCCCCTCATAATTTTGTAAACCTCTATAAGGTCACCCCTCAGCCTCTGCCGCTCCAGAGAGAACAGCCCCAGCCTGTTCAGCCTCTCCCTATAGTTCAAATCCTCCAACCCTGGCAACATCCTTGTAACTCTTTTCTGAACCCTTTCAAGTTTCACAACAACTTTCTGATAGGAAGGAGACCAGAATTGCACGCAATATTCCAACAGTGGCCTAACCAATGTCCTGTACAGCCGCAACATGACCTCCCAACTCTTTTACTCAATACTCTGACCAATAAGGGAAAGCATATCAAACACCACCTTCACTACCCTATCTATCTGCGACTCCACTTTCAAGAAGCTATGAACCTGCACTTCAAGGTCTCTTTGTTCAGCAACACTCCCTAGGACCTTACCATTAAGTGTAAGTTATTTTATATACCTCCATAAGGTCACCCCATAGCCTCTAATGCTCCAGGGAAAATAGCAGCAGCCTATTCGACCTCACTATAGCTCAAACCCTGCAATCCTGGCAACATCCTTTTAAATCTTTTCTAAACCCTTTCAAGTTTCACAACACCCTTCCTATAGCAGGGAAACCAGAATTGCACGCAGTATTCCAAAAGTGGCCAAGCCAATGTCCTGTAAGGCTGCAACATGATCTCCCAACTCCTATACTCAATGCACTGACCGAAAAAGGAAAGCATACCAAACACCTTCTTCATTATCCTATCTACCCGTGACTCTGTTTTCAAGGAATATGAACCTGCACGCTAAGGTCTCTTTCTTCAGCAACACTCCCCAGGACTTTACCTTTAAGTGTATAAGTCCTGCTCTAATTTGCCTTTCCATTATGCAGCACCACACATTTATCTACATTGAACTTCATTTGCCAGTCCTTGGCCCGTTGGCCCATCTGATCAAGATTCTGTTCTACTCCAAGGTAACCTTCTTCACTGTCCCATTTTGTTGTCATCTGCAAACTTACTAACTGTACCTCCTATGTTCACGTCCACATCACTTATATAAATGATAAAAAGCAGTGGACCTAGCACCAAATCTTGAGGCACACCACTGGTCACCAGCCTCCAGTCCAAAAATCAACCCTCTATCATCACCCTTTGTCTTTTCCCTTTGAGCCAGTTCTTTATCCAAATGGCTCGTTCTCCCTGTATTCCATGTGATCTAACCTTGCTAACCAGACTACCATGAGGAACCTTGTTGAATGCCTTACTGAATTCCATTTAGATTACATCCACCTCTCTGCCTTCATCAATCCTCTTTGTTACTTCTCCAAAAAACTCATTCAAGTTAGTGAAACATGATTTCCCATGCATAAAGCCATGCTAACTATCCCTAATCAGTCCTTGCCTTTCCAAATACATGTAAATCCTCTCCCTCAGGACTTGCTCCAACAACTTGCCCACCACCGATGTCAAGGTCACTGGAATGTAGTTCCCTGTCTTTTTCTTATCACCTTTCTTAATTAGTGACACCACGTTAGCTGACCTCCAGTCTTCTGACACCTCATCAATGATACAAGTATCTCAGCAAGAGGCCCAGCAATTAGTTCCCTCGCTTCCACAGAGTTCTAGGGTACACCTGCTCAGATCCTGGGTTTTATTCAGTTTTATGCATTTTAAGCTGTCCAGGTACCTCTGTAATATGGATGTTTTTCAAAGGTCGCTATTTGTTTCCCCTTGTTCTACATCTTCCGTATCTTTCTCTACAGTAAACACTGATGCAAAATACTCATTTAGTATCTCCCCCATGTCCTGCGGTTCCATACATCAGTGGCCTTGCTGATCGTTAAGGGGCCCGATTCTTTCCCTAGTTACCCTTTTGTCCTTAATGTATTTATAAAATCCCTTTGGATTCTTATTAACTCTATTTGCCAAAGCTATCTCCTGTCCCCTTTTTGCCCTCCTGATTTCCCTCTTAAGTATACTCCCACTGCCTTTATACTGTTCTAAAGATTCATTTGATCTCGGCTGTGTATACTTGACATATGCTTCCTTCTTTTCCTTGACCAAAACCTCAATTTCTCTAGTCATCCAGCATATCCTATACTTAGCAGCCTTGCTTTTCACCCTAACAGGAACATACTGTCTCTGGACTGAAGTTACCTCACTTTTGAAGACTTTCCATTTTCCAGTCATCCCTTTACCTGCAAATATCTGCCCCCCCAATCCACACCTCTACTACTACTATGATATCCCAATCCCAAACATGTCCTAAGCTTATTTGCCTTACCTGTTAGCCTCATGCATTGAAATAAATGCATTTTGATTTGTCAGTCCTACCTACTCCTCTGCTTTGTTCCTGCCTGCCCTGACTGTTCGACTTGCTCCATTTCCAGAAGAGAATCCAATGATCTAAAAATGTGAATCCTTCTCCCCTACACCAGTTCCTCAGCCATGCATTTATCTGCTCTATCCTCTTATTCCTATCCTTGTTATCTCATGGAACTGGGATCAATCCAGATATTACTACCCTAAAGATTCCACTTTTTAAATTCCTGCCAACTTCCTATATTCTCTCCTCAGAATCTCATCTTTTTCTCTTCCTAGGTTGTTAGTTCCAACGTATACAACGACCTCCTGCTGGTCCCCCTACCCTTTTGAGAATATTTTGCTCCCTCTCCAAGATATCCTTGATCCTGACACCAGGGAGGCAACACATCATTCTGATTTCTCGCTATTAGTAGAAATGTCTGTCTGTGCCTCTGACTAGGGAGCCCCCTATCACAATCTATTGCATGGAACCTGACGTACCTGTCGTTACATTAGAGCCAGCCTCTGTACCAGAAACTTGGCTGTCAGTGCTACATTCCCCTGACAATCCATCAGCCCCTACCTTTTCCACAACAGCATAACTTATTTGAGATGGGGATAACCACAGGAGACTCCTGCACGACCTGCCTCCCTCTCCTACTTTTACTGGAGGTAACCCATCTGTCTGACAGTTTCTGCAGTTTTTCTCTCTTCCTACAACTGCTGTCCATCACACCCTCTAGCTCCTGTAAATTCCTCATTGCCTCTAACTGCTACTCCAACTGCTCCTGTGATCTGATAGGATTTGCAACCAAACACACTTCCCATGATTTGGAGGTACTGGTGTTGGACTGAGGTTGACAAAATTAAAAATCACACAACACTAGGTTATAGTCCAACAGATTTATTTGGAAGCACTAGCTTTTGGAGTGCTGCTCCAGCACAACCACCCGTTGAAGAAGCGGTGCTCCGAAAGCTAGCGCTTCCAAATAAACCTGTTAAACACACTTCCTGTAGACATAATCATCAGTAACATAGCAACTCTCCCTAATCTCCCACATCCGACAGGAAGAGCACATCAATCTACCCAAAGGCTATCTTTGCACCTTAACAATCTTCAGACCCAGAAAATAGCACAGTCTCACTGTTCTAAAAAACACTGCTCCAAGCTAGCTTAGCAGCTATGTTTAAAAGTTTAATCAATAGACAGATCTCAAAAAAATATATAAACCAAAAAGAACCCACTCTGCTCACTATTGTAGCTTTCCAAAATAAATAGTAAAGTTACACTTTAAAAAGCCACTTTGCTGCCCTCCTGCTGTGAGATCTCCCACACAGGTTTCTCCAAGGTCAGCTGTGAATTTCCCTGATGATAATCTTTCTTGGGTGAATTCCAATGTCCAGAGATATTTGAAAATCAAACAGCAGAGGCAGTAGATGTGAGATTCACTGCTCCATCAGATAGCAGTGAAGGTTTTTCTACCCCATTTGAATAACTTCCCATGTGGTCACTACTTTTGCCTGTCTTCTTCCTTTTTAAAAGTGCCTTTGTTTTGATCTTTTTCTCCCCCAAAGTTCCAAAACAACGCAACAGCTTATAAAACAGTAATTACCGCTTCTAGAGTTCAAGGAAATCAGCTCCTACACTGAGAATACCTCAATAAAGGAGCAGCTCCTACAGCCACAATGCATTCTTGTTCTCCATCTTAGATTACCCAGAATCTTTGTAGAAGACTAAGTGCATTTTTTCCAGATAAATGCAATATAAACTTGACAGTGACTGCATTTTTCTGACCAAACATTGCATCCATTTCCCAATATTGACCAGCTCTTCCTGTTGGAAGATGTTTGTTACAGTAACCTACAGTGGACTTATGCATCGGGTCTGTTTGGAAGTCCTGACGGTGCTGACTACTTGGCAAGTGCCTGGAAAATTGAACTTCTGATGGTCCCAAGTATCAACTCTGTTAGAGTCAGAGACTCCTGAGGGTTCCAATTCACTTAACTTAATAGTTAGTTAGGAAAATTAGAGGAGTTTTAACCTGTTCAAATTCCTGGCGAACTGTGAAACTGAATTCCCAGACTCACCCAGAACCCCTCCAATTATCCCTCCCCCCAGATCCAACCCCTGACCCTATTCCAACCCTAATATCCAAAGATGTTCTAGCCATCAATTGAGTAGGTCTTGTGGCACAGTCATGGCATCCCTGCCTTGCTGGCCATGATAGGAATGCCATTCAGTTTGGGAATCTTCCCACCATTTCTCCAGTATTCTGCAAAGAAAAACAAAGAGTCTGTATGAAGATGTGCTGATAAACTATTTGTGTATGTATTCAATACAGAGTATTTTGTGACTGTTATTCCAATGTATATAGGAATGGCACAGCCACAAAATAAATCTCCAACTCAAAACCAGAAAGAGTCCAACTTTTCAAGGATTGCTAAAGTTTTTGAAACACTTTGTATATAATGCAGAATATTATGATATGGTTTGACCTTTACTTATTTTAATACAACATATTTCTACTCACCTAGTTTATAATTCTGCTGAGTAGGATGTTAGTTCTTTATGTTTTCCAAATAATTTACTTAGCAAGTTCATATCCAGACCATAACATATCTAAGAGGCCAGTCCATCTGAGGTGATTTTCAGTAAAGAATGATGTCCTAATTGAAAATTTTATAGCTCTTTCATCAGGAGCAAAGTAATATGCATTCAGGAAAGTGGTCTCATAGCAGATGTGGAGATGTTAAGGTTTTTATATGAAAATTCTTTATTCAGACAATTCCTCAGTGACCTGAAATCTCTGGTTCTGTCTCCACATATGCTGTTGTACTTGCTAACTATTTTCAATGTTCTCTTGTTACTCGTTAGCAAACTTTTTATTGTCTGTTATAAATGTGTAGTCAAATATCATAAGTAGTATCAACAGTTTTATCATCATGTCTCTTTAACATGGTATTGCCAAGGCACTTCTATCTCTCAAACAAAAAATCTCACAAAGCAATATCTAATGAAGTCAGTGTATGTTTAAGTGCTGGCTTAATTTCAATGATTGTAGATTTTGTGGAAGATAAAAACTAAAGTAAATCATTTAATAATCTAATATTGGTATGTTAAAATATCATAACTTCAAATTCATGACATTGGCAGTTTTTCTCAGAATGTTGAAGTTGACAGTCTTACTTGCTTTATGTGTGTTGGCAATCTACCAAGATATATATAGTCTCACAATAATGTGCTTCAATAAATGTTCTAGGAGCAGAAATGCCAGAGGGGTCTTGGGTTAAAAGTAATACAGCTTTGACTTCAGTGCTGAGTATAAATATTAAATATTGTAAAGATAGTGCCTGGGATGTTACTGAGTCATTCACAGAGAAGGGTCTCAGGACTGATTTCAAGTGTGTGTGGAGCTAACTGATTTTATTAAGCGTGTACCATCCACATTATGTACATCAGCAACTTGCCAAGCCTCCTTCAAAAGCATGTTCCAATCCCTTGACTTGTGTTACTAAGAAGGATGAAGGCATCTAAATGTCATCGGAGGGGTAACCTTTCGCACAGAGGGTGGTGCATGTATGGAATGAGCTGCCAGAGAAGGTGGTGGAGGCTGGTACAGTTACAATATTTAAAAGGCATCTGGATGAGTAAATGAATAGGAAGGGTATAGAGAGGTATGAGCTAAATGCTGGCAAATGGGACTAGGTCAGATTTGGATATCTACATAGAAGAACATAGAAAAATACAGCGCAGTACAAGCCCTTTGGCCCTCGATGTTGCGCCGATCCAAGCCCACCTAACCTACACTAGCCCACTATCCTCCATATGCCTATCCAATGCCTGTTTAAATGCCCATAAAGAGGGAGAGTTCACCACTGCTACTGGCAGGGCATTCCATGAACTCACGACTCGCTGAGTAAAGAATCTACCCCTAACATCTGTCCTATACCTACCACCCCTTAATTTAAAGCTATGCCCCCTCGTAATAGCTGACTCCATACGTGGAAAAAGGTTCTCATGGTCAACCCTATCTAAACCCCTAATCATCTTGTACACCTCTATCAAGTCACCCCTAAACCTTCTTTTCTCCAATAAAAACAGCCCCAAGTGCCTCAGCCTTTCCTCATACGATCTTCCTACCATACCAGGCAACATCCTGGTAAACCTCCTCTGCAACCGTTCCAGTGCCTCCACATCCTTCCTATAGTATGGCCACCAAAACTGCACACAATACTCCAGATGCGGCCGCACCAGAGTCTTATACAACTGCAACATGACCTCCAGACTCCGGAACTCAATTCCTCTACCAATAAAAGCCAGTACGCCATATGCCTTCTTCACCGCACTATTTACCTGGGTGGTAACTTTCAGAGATCTGTGTACATGGACACCAACATCCCTCTGCTCATCCACAATACCAAGTATCCGACCACTAGCCCAGTACCCCATCTTTTTGTTACTCATACCAAAGTGAATCACCTCACACTTACTCACATTGAACTCCATTTGCCACCTTTCTGCCCAGCTCTGCAGCTTATCTATATCCCGCTGAAACCTGACACATCCTTCCTCACTGTCAACAACTCCACCGACTTTCGTATCATCCGCAAACTTGCTTACCCAACCTTCTAGCCCCTCCTACAAGTCATTTATAAAAATGACAAACAGCAATGGTCCCAAAACAGATCCTTGCGGAACACCGCTTGTAACTGCACTCCAAGATGAACCTTTACCATCAGCTACTACCCTCTGTCTTCCAGCCAGCCAATTCCTAATTCAAACCTCCAACTCACCCTCAATGCCATACCTCCGTATTTTTTGCAGTAGTCTACCATGGGGAACCTTATCAAACACCTTACTAAAATCCATATACACCACATCTACTGCTTTACCCTCGTCCACCTCCTTTGTCACCTTCTCAAAGAATTCAATAAGGTTTGTGAGGCACGACCTGCCCTTCACAAAACTATGCTGACTATCCTTGATCACATTATTCCTATTCCTATCCAGATGTTCATAAATCCTATCCCTTACAATTCTCTCTAAGACTTTGCCCACAACAGAAGTGAGACTCACCGGCCTATAGTTACTAGGGTTATCCCTACTCCCCTTCTTGAACAAGGGAACCACATTTGCTATCCTCCAGTCTTCTGGCACTATTCTTGTAGACAATGAGGACATAAAAATCAAGGCCAATGGCTCTGCAATCTCCTCCCTTGCTTCCCAGAGAATCTTAGGATAAATGCCATCAGGCCCAAGGGACTTATCTATTTTCACCCTTTCCAGAATTTCCAACACCTCTTCCCTACATACCTCAAAGCCGTCCATTCTAATTAATTGTGACTCAGTATTCACATCGGCAACAATGTCCTGTTCCTGAGTGAATACTGACGAAAAGTATTCATTCAGTGTCTCCCCAATCTCTTCAGCCTCCACACGCAACTTCCCACTACTATCCTTGACTGGACCTATTCCTACCCTAGTCATTCTTTTATTCCTGACATACCTATAGAAAGCCTTTAGGTTTTCCCTAATCCTACCAACTAAGGACTTTTCATGTCCCCTCCTTGCTGCTCTTAGCTCTCTCTTCAGATCCTTCCTGGCTACCTTATAACTCTCAATCGCCCCAATTGAACCTTCATGCCTCATCTTTACGTCGGCCGCCCTCTTCCCTTTAACAAGGGATTCCAATTCCTTATTAAACCACGGCTCCCTCACACGACCCTTTCCTCCCTGCCTGACAGGTACATACTTATCAAGGACACTCAATAGTTGCTCCTTGAACAAGCTCCACATATCAATTGCGCCCTTGCCTTGAAGCCTACTTTTCCAAGCCACGCATCCTAAGTCGTCCCTCACCACATCATAATTTCCCTGCCCCCAGCTATAACTCTTGCCCTGCAGTGCACACTTATCCTTCTCCATCACTAGAGTAAAAGTCACCGAATTGTGGTCACTGTCCCCAAAGTGCTCACCTACCTCCAATTCTAACACCTGGCCTGGTTCGTTACCCAGAACCAAATCCAGTATGGCCTCACCTCTTGTTGTTGGCCTGTCTATATCTGGTCAGCAAAAACAAGTTGGACCAAAAGGTCTTTTCATGCAGTACATCTCTGACTTTATCTAGACTACCACCCCCCAGGTTCTCATCCAGGTTATTGGTGAGTAAGTAATTTGATAATACTGTTGATGACCCTTTCCTGGTGACTGAGAGTTAACTGATGTTTTTGTCCTGTTCTTTGTCAACAGGATTTAGCACAGGAACTGTTCCCTTTGTCAGGTAGATACCATGATACCAACATTGAAGCTGTACTGAAACAGTTTGGCTAAAGAGGTAGCTATGCTGTATCCTGTACGCTCAGCATTTCATCATAACTGGAGAAATGTGTGTAATAATGAATGACCCAATTTGCTTATTAATTTTGTTAACCAAGGCAGTACTAGTTCTGTAGAGCATGAATGTGTATTAGATGGATTTCTGGAATGAGTCTGGGCAATAGGGACTATAATATGGCAGAATTGTGTGTGAATTTTGAATGTGACATAGTTCTTAAAACAATGCAGAGAGTCAAGTGGATAAGGTGGATTAGGAAACTATGAACAAAGGCTATGAACAAAGGTTCACAGGCTATGGCCAGTAAAGAAATCCTACAAGACCTATAAATACTAAAAGGGAAAGTTAAATCACCCATGTTTAAAGATTGGATTAGATCAAAGGAAATAACATATGAGAATGCCAGGAAGGATGATAAGTCTGAGAATTGGGAGCAATTTAGGACCTGCCAAAGGAGAGTCAAGAAACTGATAAGGAAAGGGAGTGCAGAATATGAATGCAGGTTAGCAAGGAACCTTAAGGCAGACCATAAAAGCTTCTGTCAATCTATGCAAGGATGACTTGGGGCCCATTGCAAGTGAGAATGGAAGAATTTATGGTGGACAACAGGCATTGGTGGAGAAAATAAATACCTGTCTTCTTACTTTGCCCTGGTCTTCATGGAAAAAGCTATGCAAATCTACCAGGAATATTAAGTGACGAAGGGTCAAGTAGTTGTTTGTGTAATGAAAGATCTAAAAGAAATTTGTGCTAGTAGAGAGAAGGACTCTAATTGAATAAGCAGCTAAAGGTGGTTGGACCTTGGATGCTACCCTGACGTACTCATGCAGTGATGTCCTGTGACTGAGATGATTGACCTCAATTTCAACTGCCTTCCTTTGTGCTAGATAGAGTCATAGAGTCCCATAGAATGGAGACAGACCCTTTGACACAAACTGATCTATGCCAACCAAAATGCCCATCCACGCTAACCTCATTTCCCTGCAATTGGCCCAGATTCTTTTAAACCTTTCCAATCCATGTATTTGTCCAATTGCCTTTTAAATATTGTTAATGAACTTGCCTCAACCACTTCAGCTAACAGTACATTCAAAGATCACAAAGCATCATGCATAGGAATGTTTATTTCCTATTTTCAGCATAATTTACCCAAAGATGGCCAAACTAGTGTGAAAAATTGACATCTTTCAAGTGCAAATTGCATCCAACATAAATTTAATTTCCAAAATTTTTGTGGTGGTTTAAAATAAATCACATTAGAAACTAGCCGGACATGCAGATGGAACTAATCATTGTTAGTTTCTGCTAATTACAAAGGGCTCTGGTGGTATGGTTGTAGAATCCCTACCTGTAAGCCTGGAGATCCAAGTTCAAAGTCCACCTGCTCTAGCAGGGAGATTTCTGCTAATTACACTACCTTATGGGTTTTCAAAGATGCTCTTTGAGCTGTTTTCTTTGGACAAGACTGATAAATATTTTTTAATAATTTAGAAAAATAATTTATAGTGTTTATAAAGTTTAGTTACTTGGTTGGATTCTTTTTTGGGATTTGATTCATTTTTCAGCTCCCTTAGTACAACTGCATCAGGTTGGCATTCTAAAATATATAAAACAGTATATTTTAGTACGATTTTTCTTAATTTGTCCTGAAACATTGCAAGATTATGCTGGTACTTGGAAGAATTTACTTTTGGAATATGACAGTTAATTTCAGCAAAAGACAGTTCTGAAATCAAGCCTAGTTATGAGGACAATCCATGGCCAAACGGGAAATTGTTAATACATTTATTAAACATAGTTACATTAGACCCTGTTATTGAACAAGTCCACTTCTATTAAACAATTGCAGGTTTTAGTTGTGTTTTCTGTTAAGTAACAGTTTGCTAAATAAATAAAGATCCATTTTACATCATAACAGTATTTACTATTAAGTAAAGGTTTGTTTTGTAATGTGTAAGTTTTTGAATATAACCTATTTTTATATGTTTACATGAGGAATGCCACAGGGTTTATCTTCCTTTCAAAGGTGAACAAACGTGTTTAATTATAATCCAGTGCTCAGTCATTTGACATGAATGTTGAGAAGGAAACTCTCTGACATAAAATGTGCATTAGGCCCTGCTAAGTTTTAAACGGCTGTTGAAATTCACAGACTATATTGATGCTTCCTCATGCATTAGAGAGCAGAATGAAACATGAATGTAGATTTTTCTTTCTCTACTAAATACTCTTTCTTTTTATATCTCCCATACAGACATCAAAGTGAAGGAACAGTCTTTGGAAAATCTAATGAGGCAAGTTTTTCCTTTGTTTAAGAAGTAAATGATTATGATATTCTCATATCCCCTCGAAAGATTCAGCATTTATTTGGTCAGTATTTTGATGTTTGAATCACCAATTTGCCTCATATTAAACTGGGAATAGGGAGGGAGATTCTCCTGCAGCTTTTTCCTCTCCTACCCCACTTCTCTTAATCCCCATCCCCTCTCCTTCCACCCACTCTCTTCTCCCCTTCTTCCCCAAACCTGAACTTCCTCCCCTCCCTCTCTTGACCTCCCAACACTCCTCTTTCACCTCCTCTTCTTCCCCACTCTCTCCTTACTCCCTTTACTTCTCCCCCTCCTGTCCCCCTCCTTTCCCTCTCCTATCACCCTTCTTTCCTTCTCCTGTCCCCCTCCCTCTCCCGTGCTGCCACCCTCTTCCGTGCCCCCCTTCTGCCCCCTCCTCTTTCTCCTTTCCCGCCCCCTCCTCTTTCTCCTTTCCCCTCCCCGAGCTGTCCTTCCCCTCCCATTCTCTCCTTCACCCCCCCCCACGCCCACCCCCACCCTGCGCCCACCCCCACCCTGCTGTCTCCTTAAAAAAGAGACTGTGTTTCTTTTCTCATTCTCCCTCCATTCCACTCCCCTCTCCTTTAACACCATTAAAAGTGAAATTAAGATGGATTCGGGTAAAGTTAATAGTTATTTTTAATTGCCCTAACCTACTTCCCTCATACAATATATACACCATACAATTGGTTTTTAGAAGTTAATGTAAATTAAAGAAGTATTTTGTTAAACTTTTCTCATGCAGCTTTTCTTGTCAGGAAATGATATAAATTTTAAGTTAGTTAGATATATAATGACCCTTAGACTCATACTGAAGCTAAAGTCAACTAGTTCCCATTTAAAAAAAATTCCAGACAGACTGGAAACGAGCCAGTATTTGAAATGTATATTTCTATTGTGTTTATTTTGGATGACAATCTGGTTTGCTTGAATTTTGATTTAGATCTCATCCTTCAACAAAGAACGATATATTGGAATTGTTCATTACAAATTACAACTTCAGTCTGTCACAAAATTACCACATGTTAACTGGACAGAAACCATTGTTCTTAAAATGCTTAACACTGCAGTATCACATTTTATGTAGCTTTAACTACAAATTTTAAAACCAATTGTTAAATATTTAGTTTGTTTTAAATAATATTTTCTTTTTGCCCATTTGCTGTAAGTCTTCCTCCTTTGTCCTCATCTAAAAGGAATAATTTGCCATAGTTTCCTAAGTTATGTGGGTTCTAATAGTTTTCTGGTATCTGAAGAAAACTAGCCACTTGTTTTCTTGTGGACAGTGATGGTGAGCCAGCCCAGCTCCATCCCGTGCTTCCATTTGTTTTGCTCTTTTGGTCTAACCAAGTTTTTTAGTCCCTCCAATGTCACTCTGATTGATTGTAATTGCTTCATTTAACACAGATGACTATGACTTTTCTATCCAACAGAGCTCAGTATCCGTCCATGTATTTCTCCAGTGACCTACTGAGTGATATGACATTATTCAGTTGTAACATATTTCGTTGGGAAATATTGACATCTAAAATTAAGCTTCACTGTTGAATTTCAGAAGCAAATGTTGAAGCAAAGCCAGTTTTTAAAAATTGAATTCCTTTAGATTTGCATCTTTGATTTTACAATTTTCATTAAATTGTGGAATTTGTATTTCCTCTCTCTTAATACTAGATTGTAGCAGTATGTCTTGTCTTTTGTTACTCTTATTGCATAGCTGGATTGGATTACTTATTTCTTCAATGAAATATAGTACCTTTCCTAGTAATTTCATGCAAGCCTTTTTAAGTCAAGCAGAGTATTCAAGTTCTATACAAAATAAAGGTTTTTAAAGTGTTGTAAAAGTAAAGTCTTAAGTTGTAATGATGCTGCTCCTTTAGCAAGGTTAGGTTGTCCTTAGTCTTTTTTTCAGGAGTTCTTAAAGAGACAGACTCTGAGATGACTGGGGTTGATCGATTTGAGAATGCTTTCAAGTTTAAAGAAAAACACTTGTACAATGAAAAGGGATGGCCACTTCTCCCAGCTTAGCTTTTCTTTGGTCTAGTTGGTTTGGTTTAGCAGTCGGGCTGTTCAATGAAAGCAATCAGTCCGTGAGGCTGCTGATCCAAGAAACAGCTACTTGGAAGAGGGTGTTCCATGCTGCCATCCCCCTCTCCCCTGTAAAACACTGTGTTTGATTTTACCTTTTGTGCCAAGGAGTGTTTATAGAGCTTGTTGCAAATATTTGGAACAGTGTCGTTAGGTTGGGATGATTTGTTGGGTTTTCGGATAGGTTAAGTTATTCTCTATTCTGTTCTCTTTTGTTGTTTGTGTGTCATTCGGTAATCTTGTAAATAAATTATGTTTTATTTAAAACTAAGTGGTTGGGCCAGCTGCATCCCTCCTGGAATATCCACCATACACCTGCTTAAAACAGGTGTAAAGTTGTCATAGCAAATCAGTGAAAAAAAATGGCAAAATAAAAATGTTAGGGTCCAGGCTACTTTCTTGAAATGTTTTGATGAAGTCTGGCCTGGTCCATAACATAATCTACCAAGGCACTCTTGTTTGATTTCAAAGTTAACAAGAAATTTCTGTTGTGCTGGTGCAATATTTTTCTTAGCTTTTTTTAAGTTGGCTGAAAAGACATAGAGCATTAGTTATGAAAAAAAAGTGAAATAATATTATAATGGTGAATGATTGATTATTTTAGGGGGAAAAAGATCTTTGAGCCTCCCAGGTTTATGTCTGTGAATCAAGCTGTAAAGCAGCTTCTCGAAATAATCGAAAATCGAAGAGATAAAGGAGAGGAGCTGGGTGAGTATAAGCACTTCTCTGTTTACTAATGAGATTGTACAAGAGTTACATTTGTCAATGAAATTAGACATTTATTTGAAAGGGAACGGAATATAAAAGCAGGGAGGTTTTGCTAAAAGTATACAAGGTATTAGTTAGAGCTCAAATACCGTAACGCGGGTTGGACCTGTACTCATTGGAGTTCCGAAGACTGAAAGGAGCCTTTATTGAAACATAGGGATCCTGACAAGCTAGATGTAGAAAGATTGTTTCTCCTTATGGGAGAGTCTAAGACCAGAATCCAAATGCTCAGAATAAGGGGTCGCACATTTAAGACAGAGATGAGGGTGAGTTTTTTTTTTCTTAGAGTATTGTGAACCTGTGGAATTCTTTACCATCGAGGGCTGTCGAGGCTGGATCATTAAATACATTCAACGCTGAGATAAATGGATTTGTAATCATTAAAGGAATCAAGAGTTGTGGGAGAAAAGGCAGGAAAGTGGAGTTGAGGGTTATAATCAGCAGCCAAGATCTCATTGAATAGTGCAGCAGGCTCAATGGGCTAAATGACATATTCCTGCTCCTATGCCTTATTGTCTTAAACAAACATTTGTTTTCTGCAGCTGAATTTTGGTCAAAGAAGAATTTACTTTAGGACATATTATCCCTTAGACATCCTCCAAGGACATCAACAATACCTTCAGCTTGCGCTATGAATGCAAGTACAAGCAATAGACTACTTAGCCCCTAAAGCCAGTTTAGACAGAGTGGACACTGGGGGGATATTTCTATTAGCAGGAGAGACTAGGACCCGAGGGCACAGTCTTAGATTAACGGGAAGACCCTTTAGAACAGAGATGAGGAGAAACTTCTTCAGCCAGAGCGAGGTGAATCCATGGAATTCATTACTACAAAAGGCTGTGGTGGCCAGGTTGTTGAGTATTTTTAAGACAGAGATAAATAGGTTCTTAGGAATCAAAGGTTACGGGGAGAATGGGGTTGAGGAACTTAGCAGCCATAATTGAATGGCAGAGCAGACTTGATGGACAGAATGGCCAAATTTCTGCTCTTATGTCTTATGGTCCCTGTGTTTGATTTTCCCTTTTATGCCAAGGGGCGTTCATGGGGATTGTATTTGGAACAGCGTCATTAAATTGGGATGATTTGTTGGGTTTTTGGTTAAGTTAAATAATTCTCTATTTGGTTCTCTTTTGTTTATGTGTCATTTGGTAATCTTGCAAATAGGGGTCTTGACAGAGTAGATGTAGAAAGATTGTTTCTCCTTATGGGAGAGTCTAGGACCAGAAGCCAAATTCTCAGAATAAGGGATCGTACATTTAAGACAGAGATGAGGGGGAGTTTTTTTTTTCTCAGAGTATTGTGAACCTGTGGAATTCTTTACCATAGAGGGCTGTCGAGGCTGGATCATTAATACATTCAACGCTGAGATAGACAGCATCTTACGTCTTATGGTCTAAGATCATGGCTGATCTAACTGTGGCCAGAATTCTACTTCACTATCTACACCATTTACCCTTCGACTCTCTTGATAGTCATGATCTATCCACTTAAAAGTGGCTCTCCTATTCTCTGATTGAAGAGAATTCCACAAACTCATGTTCATTTGAGAGAAAAAAAGTCCTCTTATTTCCATTTTAAATAGAACGTCTTTATCTTTAAACTGTCCCGAATTCAGGTTTCTTGAGTTAGAAGTAGGGAGTAGGCCATTTGGCCCCATGAGCCAGCTCTACCATTAAATAAGATCATGGCTGACCTGACTCCACACTCCCACCCACTCCTAATCATCTTTCGCCCCCTTACATCAAGAATTTACCCACCTCTCATTTGATCATTTTCAAAAACTCTGCTTCTACTGCATTTTAAAGAGTTTGAAAGACAATCACCTGTTTTGGAGAAAATAATCTCCTTCATCTCATAAAAGTATACATCCTCTTAACATCCATGATGACATCCCACTCAGAAACTCTGTTTCGTTATGATCAGCTCACTTCTCAATTCTATTGGATTCAAGTACAACCTTTCCTCATAAGCCCCCCACCTCGTTTCATCTTAGGAATCAAATGAACCTCTGTTGAACTGCTTCTGATCCTGTATCGTTTCAAGAGTAAAGACATTATATGTGTGTATTGTGTATGTATGCTATGTTCAATTTTGGTCACCTATGCATTTTACATCTGAGTATTAAAACCAAAAGTATGATTAGTCAGGAGTTAAAGTCCTGTTGAGTCCTGAAGATGGGAGTTGGAGATGATGTTGCTTGTTAACAGGGAACTTTTTAGGCAAATATACAAACCTTTCCAGTAACAGGATTTGAGAGGCTTAAACTTTCAGGCAGACCCTGGAGTCCTCTTTTCTGTTACAAGAAGACTGATTGAAAAGTTCAGAAAAGTATAATTAAAGATCTTCAGACTGCAGAGGAGTTTTGATATGATGCTATCCATTAATGAGTCACATATGTTTCACATCTTATTAAGGTAGTGCGTGAGAAATCAAGCTTGGAGTGTCACAAAATTAAAGTTTTTAAAAGCAATACACAAAATCCCCAAACTATCTGATTTTCCGACTGTGGTTGATAGGAAGCACAGACCAACTTACTATATTTAACAAAAAAAAAATCACTTTTTATTACGGGCCATTACATAAATACTTCAACTAAATTAAGTAAACTAGACAAATTAAAACTCTAATCCCCTTATAAATTCCCTCTCACCCAAATACATGCACATGCACCAAAACAAACGTAAACATGAAGTAAAACACAGGCAGAAGGAAAAGCAAGGAAAACAGTCCTGTAGTTTTTGTATAAGCAAGATCTTTGGGTTTGTTTTTGCCAATCCAAAATCTTCTCCTTGATCTTTTTCTGAATGCGTCTGGTTTGCTAGAAGCACAGTGTGGCTACTTTGTCTATGAGAGGCTTCTGCCTTATCCAATTCGAAGTTACAACTTGTAGCATCGACTGAAGGAAATATAAGGTGGCTTTCTTCAGGTTTAAAGTAGTTTACTGCAGACAACTGTGAGAATGTGTTTTTGGCTGCTGCAGATCTGGATTCTCTTCTGGCAGAACCATTTTCTCTCTGTCTCTCATTCACATCCCAAGCTGTTCAGATAACTGACAGATGGCAGGCAGAGATTTTTGTCATTGGTTTGTAGACTAGTGGCGAGTAATCAATCAGTTTCACATGTAAATAACTCCTCAATTCCAATTCACCTGCATGTTGCTTGAACCCACAGATACACAAACAGGGTTCACAAAGAGGATCGCATTCCTTACTTCCAGACATGCAGCCATCTTTGTAAATTCTTGGTTCAAATCAGTTCTTTCTCATTTCAGTCCACAGTTTTTTTAAAAAAAGCGTAACAATAAAAAGATACAGTCTTTAAATAAGTTAACAAGGAATCTTCTACCCCTTTAGTGAAAAACTGTTGAAATCCAATTGTGTCTTTTAACACCTTTGCAGGCATAATGAGTTTATATATATCTGTTTTGTTATCAGGTTGGCTGCTGAGACAGATGGTCTGGTTTATCTGTGTTTCACTGCTTTGCAATGTGTTCCCATGATAATCAGTGCAACATTTGACAAGCGTGTTTGATCTAGATATGTCCCTTTCAATATGCTAATAGTCTCCAGAATAGTTGTCAACTTGTAAACTAAATGTTCTGTAGGTATTTTAAAAATCTAACAAAATCCATTTTTAAACCAAAACAAAGTTTTTAAACAATTGAAAAAAGGTTTGTGGACATGACAAGATGTATTATCTTCCTCTAAATGCATTTGTGGTGAAATCTGTTTTTATCTATCAGATATATCGACACAACCTGGTGTCTCTTCAAAAGAAGATGGAAGTAAATATTGCACAATTTACAGGCACAATTCAACCATAACTGCATAGCAGAATTTTCCAGCTGAATATCTTTATACCTCATTAAGGTTTAGCTAAATGCTCTAAATACACATGTTTGGCTTCACTAAATTAGACAAGGGTGAAGGTACAAACAAATAAACTTAACAGATGTCCTGTGATAAAGCAAACAGGTATCTCTAATTGCAGTTCACAGAAAGCCTGTTTCTTCATCTTGTTTCCCTCTTTTCTTAGTTCATCCAGGTTCAAAATCCAGTGATGTGTCATTTTAAAGTCAAACTAATATACTGGGTTTGAAATTCCATGCAGCTGCTCTAAACATTGTGTGTAAATTTCAGTTGAACGAACTTCTTCTTGGGAAATGGTTCAAATATATTTGTACCTGCAAGTTTGATAACTGAACAAAACACTGATGTGATGAAGAATAGCAGCCTTAAAATCATGGTGTGATGCTGATCTCAAATTAAATCAACTGTGTGAGCAGGACCAAAAAAAAATCTCACACTGACTTTTTCTATTTTTAATAAAGGTTATACAAATAAAAATACAAGTTATGTGGAATGTGAAACCCTTCTGGCCTTAAATCAAATGTAATAGGTTAATAGTTCATGTTCTGTATTTCAGCCACAAAACTACTCTCATTCTTAATCAAAATGCTTTTACTTTAATAAGTATCCCTTCCTGGTTTTCTTATAATACAGTTGTCAAGAATAGTTCCTGTATAAGGAAACTTTGATCACATAGCAAAAACAGAAATACAAATATGACCAAATTTCCAGTGTGATAACTCTGGTTCACGATGCCCTTCAGTCATAGAGTCATACAACACAGAAGCAGACCCTTCTGTCCAACTTGTCCATGCCGATCAGATATCTGAAACTGATTTAGTCCCAATTGCCAGCATTTGCCCATATCCGTCAAACCCTTCCTATTCATACATCCATCCAGATGCCTTTTAAATGTTGTAATTGTATCTGCCGCCTCCACCAGCTCGTCCCATTCAAGCACCACCCTCCTCATTGAAAAGGTTGACCCTTAGGTCCCTTTTAAATCTTTCTCCTCTCATCTTAAACCCATGTCCTCTAGCTTTGAGCTCCTTTACCTGAGGGAAAGGACTCTGTCCATGCCTGTCATGATTTTATAAACCCTTAGCCTCTGCTTCAGGGAAAATAGCTTCAGCCTATTCAGCCCTCCATATAGCTCAAATCTTCAATCCGAACAACATCCTTGTAAATCTTTTTTTGAGCCCTTTCAAGTTTAACAACATCTTTCCTTTAGCAGGAAACCAGAAGTGAATTAAGTATTCTAAAAGTGGCCTCACCAATGTCCTGTAGAGCTGCAACATGACATCCCAACTCCTATACTTACTGCACTGACCAATGAAGGCAAGTGTGCCAAATGCTGCCTTCACCACCCTCTCTAGGTGCAATTCCACTTTCAAGGAAATATGTACCTGCACCCCTAGGTCTCTTTGTTCAGACACTCCCCAGGGCCCTACTATTAACTGTATGAATGCTGCCCTGGTTTGTCTTCCCAAAATGCAACATCTCATTTATTTAAATTAAGCTAAATTAAGTCAGAAAATCATAAAATCAAACTCCATTCCTGAGATATAGAGCATAGTTTTAACCATATGTTGGGGGTGAGGTAAAATTTCCAAAAAAAGTCTGAAATGCGACATGAGCCCACCTACCTAATAGTTTCAATGGAACATGTTCCAAGGTGGCAGGACTGCTAGGTCAGTCATTTAAATGTTTCCATAATTGAGTCAAGCCAGAATACTGGTTGTAACAACCTATGCATTGAGTTGTGTCGAACTCACCAGGAACAACAAGGGAAGAACACACACGGCAGTGATTGGTCAATGAAACTGACTAGTTAGAAAGCCTTTAAACAATGGACCTAGCTATGTGATGTCCTGCCTTTAGGAAAGACTTGTGCTCACAGCACTTGTTCTGCAAGAATTAATTCATCTACCTGAGGGATCTTTAGCTTAGCATGGTCAACTTCCCTTCTGTGAGCCTATACTTCAGTATGTGAGCAATTTCTGGAGCTGTAATAATGACCTACGATGGGGAACAAGAGCAGCAATTAGGAGATGAACCAGGGGCAGTAGTAATTGTAGCAGCAGGAGCAACAACATAGCTGCCTTTTCTGTAGCCGTATGTCATTTCACAGGATGGATGAACTCCCTTTCAGTTTGAAGGAAATAATAGTTCTGTAACAGAGAATACATTCATTGGATTAGCTTCCTCAACGTGACTGGGTAACAGTGCCTCAGGAAGCTGAGACCTTCCTGACAGATCAATGCTAACATTAGCCTTCTTGAATATATCTTCCTTTCCCAGTGGACCAGGTGGGCACACGTTGGCAGTTGCCATAAAGGTTAGCATAATATCAATTTTGTTTACCTCTCCTTGCTTGCAGGGATTTGCTGGTGATATCTGCAGGATTTCACTTCCATTCAGTGTTCCTCCCAGCTAATCGTTGCCACATTTCTCAAGACCACCACTTCCATCAACTTCGACACTGAGGCCAATCAGACCAAGTGCTCGCGCACTTGCTGCCATGGCTG